>NC_059331.1:127073448-127382059 GCF_018350155.1 Leopardus geoffroyi
ACATATATATGGTATACATATTACACACGTGATTTGTTACACATGCATGGTATATATATTACACATATGTGACCTATATGTCAGACATACGTGGTATTTATTGTATATATATATTATGTGTATGATATATATATATATATATATATATATATATATATATATATCGCATGTATATGGTATGGTTCACGAAAGATTGTTTTAAAAACAGAAAGCCTGTTTCTACCCTTAGCTGTGTTGCTTTAGGCAGGTAACATAATTGCTCTGTGTTTGGTTTTCCTTATCTAAAAATGAGGTAATTGGGCTGTGTGATCTTTGAAATCATTCAAAACATTTGCTTATTATATGTGTATGCACTTTTTATTTCCTAGCGTCTTAAGACTACATAAAGTATCAGGCATATGTCTGGAGAATATTATTTGAATATCTTTTCATTCAGGTGTTTTAAACTAGAAATTATATGTTTGCTGAAAAAGAAATCTTTCATATCAGATTTCTAAGTCACTAAAAGTAGAATTTTACATATTTCTTGTTGCAAGGAAAATCATTTAAAGAGTCTAGAGAAACATGATGTTTTTAAAATAATTTGTCACGTACCTACTGCAAGTTTTTTAGGCTATGAGAAATTGCGGACGTCTGAATGTTTTTTTTGGGGGGGGTGTCCTTTTTAATCTAGAGAAATCTTGTACAAAACCATCACCATCAAAAAAACGCTGTTCTGACAACGCTGAAGTAGAAGTTTCTAACTTGGAAAATGAAAAGCCAGTAGAGTCAGCTTCTGCAGAAGCCTGTCCTCCAAGTCCTCTGCCTCCTCAGGCGCAGCCACAGACGCCAGCTCCTGTCAGTGATGCCGAGGCTGTCCCGGCACCGCTGCCGGGCGTGAGGACAGGGCTTAACTCAAGACTGGAAGCGAGGGCAGGCTCCTCAGTGAAAACACGAATGCAAAGACTGGCGGAGCAGCGGCGCCATTGGGATAATAATGACATGACAGGTATGAATTAGAGGGATGGCATGGTCCTTCAAATCTGTTTCAAGAAGACTCAACTTGGTAGGTTGAAAATCTGATTTATTGGTTAACACACGAAAGATAAACGCTTCTGTTTTATCTATCTCCTGAGTATCCGTTGCCTACAAATGGTTTGTATATCAATAGCATATTTATAAGTTGGTTGTGTTCTCATTGAAGTGGGTGCTGATGAGGTTCTTAGACCAGCTCACAAAAGCGTGGTCTTATGACAGAATCATCTTATATTTTCAATTAAAAACAATAGAGAACAAACTTACCTTGGCATTATTAGCCTTGCTGATCTTCAGCTCTATATGCGAGAAATCCCATTTGATGGATTAACTAATTAAATGAATTTGAGTGGCTAAAGTATGCAGTACTATTTAATAGAGGGGAGAGAACACTTACACACTTATTGAGCACCTATAAAGCATGTTACGCTAAGGTGCTGGGACCCAGTGAAGTGACCTGGGCTCATACTCAGATGGAGAGTGTCACATCAAATTAGCCGTCATGCAGCAGGATTATGTGTTCTATGATCAATTTTGTCTCCTATCTTCTTACAAAAAAAAAGCCTTGAGATGACTTACAAAAACAACTATATTACAAAACAAGAAAAATAAGGAAATTCCAGGGTGAAGGGAAGGAAAAACAAAGAAGGGAAGGGTAAAATTATTTTATTAAATACAGGCTTTAAGGTCCATCTCACTTGCCAGAGTTCTGAACTTACTAGCAGCCCATGCAAAGAGGTGAAACACCATCAGTTACGTGACTGGTATTTGTTTACAAGATGAAAGCAGAACCATGGCCGGAACTAAGACCCAAGAGAACTCTCTTTCCTGGGTCCTGAAAGATGACTCTGCAGAAGGTAGTAAATGTGTAAGGTTTTTCAAGGTAGGCAGGCGGCCTGGCTCCAAGCTCAGTTCAGTAAGCACAGTTGCAAAGAGAGCCAGCACAGTACAGGTGGACAGCTCACTGGCAACTGGGCCTTACCCAAGGAAATGTTCCTCTAGCTTTGGCTTTCAGCCTGGATCCGTGTAACGGAAACATTTGGACTGTTGGATTAGAATCTCAGGAGTGTGGTGGAGCCCTGGGGTGTGCTTTTGTCTTTTTTTTTTTTTTAAGCTCTGTATGTTACTCTGATGTGTAGACAGAATTGAGACCAAGTGACTTGAAGAAATGGATGCATTCCACAGATTTAGGCAGTCTTTCGTAAATATTAATTCTTTTTGTCTGAAATTTTGATAAGTATTGGACAGTAGAGCATTTAAAGTTATTCTTTTTGGCAGTGATGGTAATTTCAAGAGCAAATACTGTGTAAAGTGCTAGGCATTCTAAACATTATTTGTTCTAATATAGCATTTAATTCCTATAGAAATCTAATGACATACATCCCACTTTTATGTTTATGGTATCGAAGAGGAAACTGGGTTTGGAGAGAGCAAGAGGCCTGCCTAGAATTAGAAGCTAAAATTCCAAGCTCAGTAGTTTGACTCTAGCACTCAACTCTTGCCTGCTATAACTTACCTGATGACTTTTAGCTTTTTTTTTTTTAATGTTTATTTATTTTGGGGGGTGGGGAGAAGGGGAGGAGCAGAGAGAGGGAGAGACACAGAATGCAAAGCAGGCTCCAGGCTCTGAGCTGTCAGCACAGAGCCTGACATGGGGCTCGAAGTCACGAAGCACGCAACCGTGACCTGAACTGAAGTCAGCCGCTTAACCAACTGAGCCACCCAGGTGCCCTGACCTACTTGGTATTTTGGGGCATGTAACAGAGTACAGATGTTCCATATTGTCTGTTATGCCTATTTATCTTAGTAGTGGGCAGGGCTCACCATGCTTTACAGTGACCAAGGAGGCTAACTGGTACATGTTCCTAAACACAAGGATGTCCCATTTCTGTTTTGTAGGAGGTGTTTATGGATAGTGGAGAGAGGGCTGTGACAGAATCCACGCTTAGAACAGATAAGACCCTCAACATTCTAGAGCAGAAAGCATTGCAGCAGTGATTTTGAACATTTTGAAAGCAAGTGTTAACACATGCCTACCTCAGCTTTGAAAATAAATCTCATTAAGGCATAGCCTGTCTGATTCTAAGCACTGACACTTGAGAATAAAGCACTTGCGATGAATGATTTAGTGAATGTTATCCAGGATGTGGGTAGCAGCCAATTAAATGAGGAACTATACTAAAATAGAACTTATCTGAAGCTTCTTTTCTGATCGAGAACAGTTAGTAGAGCTAGAGTTCCAGTAAGCTCATTCCTAAAACATGATAATAAAACCGTCATCTGCATAGAGGATAGGGCTTATTCTCAGGAAAGCAACAGAGGTATGCAAAGGGGTCTTGCAAGGGCGGTGGGGTTCCGGGAAGACTTTCTGGAGGAGGCAGAGGCAATCAACCTGGACTCCGAGGGACCACTGGCTTCAGACAGTGGAGGAGGTATCCTAGGCAGAAGCAACAGAATGCCTAAAAAGCAGAGTTACCATAAACAGACCGTGTGCATAAAGAGTAGGTATTTTGTGGGCAGAAAAACAAGACATCGGTTTGAAGAAAGCAGCAGGGGTCCAGAGCATGTGGAATTTAACCAGGAGGTGATGGTGGCGTACTGGAAGAGTTTAAGTGGGCAAATGTCGTAGAGAGATCACTCTGGCATCAGAAGTGAGGAGGGACTGAATAGGGCAGAGACTCGAGCAGGAGGATCAGTTAGAAGGCTCGTGTTATAGTCCACGTGTGGGATGAAGGCCTGTGGAAGTGAAGGGGAGAGGCCAGATCTGTAAGATTAGGAGACAATCTCTGGAACTAGATGCCTGGATGGTGGAGGAGGTGAAGGGAGAAGGAGGAAGAGGTCATGATGAGGAGGAACATGTTTGGGGCAGTCTCAACGTCAGATATGTTATTTGAGGTGCTTGGGTGGTAGCCGAATGGAAGTGGTCGGTAGTTGCAAGGACACCACAGAAGATCTGGCACAAGGACAGAACTAGCAGAGCATGATGTCACCAGCAGAAACACAAGGCCTACAGAGTGTGCACTGGCATCTAGTGACAACAGCAAACGCAACTTGCGGGCTGCGGTGTAGGCAGAGGCAGGTTGAAGGGAGCTGAGTGGTGAGAGAATATTTGTGCAGGGCAAGAGGGGCAGCTGCAGAGGGGTATATGTGGCTGAGAGGGTGTTTGTGTTTAGCTTTAAGATGAGACCGACTTGAGCATAATTATGTGCAGAGACAAAAAGGGTTTGTACAGAGGAGGAATGCATACAGGCCTTCGTCAGCTATCCATTACTAATGTGAGATCTATCTGCAAATGAAGTAACTGTGGAAAAACACTGCTGTCTAGCCCTGTGCTATCCAATTCTGGAGACAATAGCCATAGGTAGCTTTGAAGATTTAAATTAATTACAAGGAAATGAAATGAGGTTTCTGAGTTGCCCTAGCTACATTTCAAGTGCTCACTAGCCACATGTGGCTGGCTAGTGGTTGGTTACTCTACTAGATAGCATGGATATGGAACGTCTGTCTCCATCATTGCAGGAAGTTCGATTGTACAGCACTGGTTTACTCCATTTTTAAAACAAAAAGTACCTGTGGCATCTGTAAGCTTAAATTGTGCAGTAGTGTAACAAAATGATTTAATTCTAAAAATATAACCTAAATGTACAGTACCTTCGGGCATTCATGATCCATTAAAAATTGAAAAAAATAGGTATAAGAAGTTTGTGGGTTTCTTTTTGTTTTAATTTGGATTAAGTATCCTCTGATTTGATAAGGTATTGTCAAATTTAAGCAGCTCGTAGTTTCATGCATACGAGAGCTTTTTATTAGTTCTGAAACCTACTAACTTCTTTATTTTTTTAAAACTTTTTAAAATTTGTTTTTGAGAGAGAGAAAGCAAATGGGGGAGGGACACGGGGTGGGGGGCAGGGGGACAGAGGATCTGAAGCCGGCTCTGTGCTGACAGCAGACAGCCTGATGCGGGGCTCAAACTCACCAACAGTGAGATCATTGATCTGGGCCGAAGTTAGATGCTTAACTGACTGAGCCACCCAAGCACCCCTCTACGAACCTCTTCTTAAAATTCTGAGTGGAGCGATCCTGGGATTACACATATGCGTCACTCTTGAACATGGGTCTTACTCTTTTTCTGAAAACATTTTCAGATGAGATACCCGAAAGCTCACTCATATCACCAATGCCATCAGAGGGAAGGGCTGCCTCGCCTCCCAAACCACCCCCTGCAGATGCCTCGGCAACTCCAGTTGGTAGAAGGGGCCGTCTGGCCAACCTTGCCGCAACTATTTGCTCGTGGGAAGATGATGTAAATTACTCATCTGCAAAGCAAAACAGTGCACAAGAACAGCCTGGTACCACTTGTTTATCCAAATTTTCCTCTGCAAGTGGAGCATCTGCTAGGATCAATAGCAGCAGTGTCAAGCAGGAAGCTGCATGCTGTTCCCAAAGGGATGGTGAGGCCTCTTTGAATAAAGCTCCGTCCTCGAGTGCCGTGGGTGCATCTTTGAATGATGCTACAGTTTCCAGCTCTGTGGTAAGTCATGCAGTATCAGTCTTGGGAAACCTTTTCTTTTTGGTTATGAGTGATAATGTGTATGTGTGTGTAGGTATGTATCTTATATACATGGTGTTTGTATGTATTTTTAGAAATTGGGGGCGTAGAAAGTAAAAATCCTAAATTTGGTAGCCTATACCAAATAAATTAGTAATTGACAACTAAATTACACTAAGTTCATACAATTCCAAGGTATATAATAATAATGGAATGATGGAGCCTCTTCTTAGTCATCAGGGAGAGCAACTGATAATTATTTTCTCTGCAGAATGCTTTACGTATGTGTATAAATATAAGATATCAAATTTCTCTGAAGGGACATTTAATAAACTAGTAGCTAAAGTTGCCTTCTGAAGGCATTTGCTGAACAAGATTGTCAAGGGTGGGTATGATAATTTTACCATATATTCTTTTGAAATGTTTGAAAGTTTTGCCTTGCACATGAATTACATCAACAGCTTTCAAAAACAATCTTAAAAAACAGAAAAGCAAAAGAGTAGTATGTTTCTGTGCATTGTTTTTAAATGTAGAGCCAGGTTTGGGAATTTGATAGAGTTGCATTCAACCCAAGCTCTGCCACGTAATTGAAAATGTGGCTTTAGACATTAATCTTGTAAAACCTTATTTTCCCATCTGTAAAATGGCAAAGAAAGGGTTATTGGGAAGATTAAATGAGACAATGTGTATAAAACCCACAGCAAAGTGCTTCGCATAAAGCACTTAATATGTTATAGTTAGCCATCAAATACATATGATTTTGTTAAATTAATACTGACTTAATTAAAATACCAAAAATATGCAATGTGCTCTAATATGCTTAACATTTATAAAGGTGCTAGTGAGATAATATAAAAGAAATTGTTTTTTAAAATAGGGAGTGACCCTATCCCTTACATGAAATTACTCCTCAATATATTATGCAGACTAAATTATATATTATAATTTAAAGAGTACCATTTTCTTCTTTTCTAAGTTCTTTTTACATGTTTTGAGAGAAAGAGAGAGCATAAGAAGGGGAGAGGCAGAGAGAGAGGGAGAGAGAATCCCAAGCAGGCTCTGCACTGTTAGCACGGAGACTGACTTGGGGCTCGAACTCACGAACCATGAGATCATGACCTGAGCTGAAATCAAGAGTCATTTAACTGGCTGAGCCATCCAGGCACCCTAAATAGTAAGCATTTTCTAAGTTGATTTTTTGTCAAGCCTTTCAAAATGGTTTGATCTATTAGGGGGGAAAATTGTTTTTCATAAGTTTACTTAAAGGCTACTAAGCAAATAGAATTTAACTTGTTTTAAGTCTACCTTTAGATATTATGAATATTGTTATTTACCCTAAGTGTTATCATGTTTCAGAAAGCTGCTTCTTCCCCAGTGAAATCTTCTACTGTATCCCTTGCTGATGCTAAAAATTGTGAGGTACAAAATCCTGAGCTACTTCAGAAAACTCCTGTTAGTCTCCTGAAAACAGAGGTACCGAAACCAACTGGGAAGTCAACCGTGTCCCAGACAGTTGGGCCCAAAGAAGAATTAAATAGAGAAATATGTCAGCAGTCTCAATCTAAAGACAAATCTGCAACACCAGGTTATGTATCTTTTTAAAAATCTAGTTACTGCTGACTGTTTTCAGAATGTCTGTTCTCAGTGTTTTAGGTGTCCAGTCATGAATTGTATGTTCATGGTTTGCCATGGCAAATGTCTGAATGTATAAAATGGAACTTCAAATTCAGCTCTAACTCATTGAATGAATATTCATTAGTGTAGACTTGTCCAGTTACTGGTCCAAGTATGTAACTTGTTACATTTTAACAACTTAAACATGGTTTTTTTCTAGAATGACCATGTAGTTTCTTTCTTCCATACTTTTTGATGGAGACAAAGCATATAGAACTGGAAATCACATTTTAAGGGCATAATGGAGAAACATTCTTAAAACCAAGTGTGCAGAGCAATGCTTTCCAAACTTAAATATGAAGGCACCCCTGATAGCAAAGGAAAATGAGTTGTATACAAATGACTCCACTCCTAATTATATTTGTATGTGGTTATATTGTGTATGAGTATATACATGTGAAAGTTCGTAATTCCCTATAGTAAATTGATGTTCCTAGAAATCCGTATTTATCTTGTGGGGGCTTAAACCTTCTGGCATACCCCTACATGCTGTTGGTTGAGAAACCCAGGACTAAAAAGCATGGTTCAAATATATAGAGATATAATTTACTTTGAACAATATTCTTTTTCATTAGAATTGCTTTTGGAAAGACTTTCAGTTCAAAATTTTAACTTCTTAAAAATACAATCTCTCGGAAACAGTAGATCATTATAAAAGAGAAGTAGAAAGAGATAACAGTGGGAATCCATTAGTTATGGGCTAGGAAAGCAGTAGTCAGTTTCCAGAGGAGCTGAAATGAGAATTTGAAGCAATAGCAAAATCCCCACATGGAATAGAACTAGTTATCCCCAATTTTCTGAAGACTTATGGCATAGATAAGAAGACTTTTTATTATTATTATTATTATTATTATTATTATTATTATTATTATTATTCTTGGCTATTGGATATGCCCAGAATTTATTATCAGGCCTCAGAGATATTTAATTTACATGTTTCTTTGTCTTCTTAGTGGATTTTGTTTAAAATGTTTTTTTTTTAATGTTTATTTGTTTTGACAGAGAGAGTGAGAAAGATAGCGCGTGCACACGCACATGAGCAGGGGAGGGCAGAGAGAGAGGGAGACACAGAATCTGAAGCAGGCTTCAGGCTCTGAGCTGTCAGCACAGAGCCTGACTCAGGGCTCAAACTCACGAGCCACGAGATCATGACCCGAGCCGAAGTCAGATGCTTAACTGAGCCACCCAGGCACACCTATTCTTAGTGAATTTTAGTTAGAGATAATGGTGTGAAGTGACATGTGGAGTCTTGGGTCAAATTGTGCCCTTTACCTGTTTTTGCAAATAAAGTTTTATTGGAACATAGCCATGCCCATTTATTTACATGTTGTCTGTGGCTGCTTTCATGCTTCAGTGCAGAGTTGAGTAGTTATGACAGTGGCCAAATGGGCCTGCAAAGCCCAAAATATTTACTATCTGGCCTTTTGTAGGAAAATGCTGATTTCTGATAGAGATAAGCCTCTTTTCATATAGTACAACCCTATCATCTTCATGATGGGGGTGGTATATATCCCATTTGTTCTACTTTTCTTTTTTTAAAGTTTATTTATTTATTTTGAGAGTGGGGGGGAGAGAGAGAAAGAGAGATTAAGTGGGGGAGGGGCAGAGAGAAGGGGGACAGAGGATCCAAAGTGGGTTATGCTGACAGCAGAGTGCCCGCTGATAGCAGAGAGCCCCATGTAGGGCTAGAACTCATGAACCTTGAGCCAAAGTCAGATGCTCAACCAACTGAGCCACCCAGGCACCCCCCATTTGTTCTACTTTAAATTTTTTTTTTAACATTTATTTTTGAGAGAGAGAGAGAGAGAGACAGAGCACAAGTGGGGGAGGGGCCGACAGAGAGGGAGACATAGAATCCGAAGCAGGCTCCAGGGTCAGGTCTGTCAGCATAGAGACCGATGTGGGGTTCGAACACACGGACCATGAGATCATGACCTGAGCTGAAGTCAGATGCTCAACCGACTGAGCCACCCAGGCGCCCCTCATTTGTTCTACTTTAAATGTACTTCATACTATTTCAAAGGAATACTGGTTTAAGACTTTATAGATTGAAGACATCCCTTGATAAAGTGAATGATCTCTAATTTTTCTTTTGGGAGAGAAGGATTTAATCCCTGAATTTTAGTATATTAGACTTGCTAAAAGCAAGATGAAATACATTGGGCTATAGAAATATAAGTAGTTGGGTGGGTGATCATGGCTCGGGCACTTGGTGGTCAGGGAGTGCTATTAATAAACACACTGTGAATCTCCAATCCTTTAGGAGTATTTCCAGTTCTGATTATGTAGTTGAAAGGTTTTCTAACTCCCACTGCTCTCTTATTCTACCTCACCCCCCCTTTTTTTTTAGAGAGAGAGTACGCTCAACCCACTGAGCCACCCAATCTACCAGAGTGCCCCATCACTCTATCTTTTAAAATTTTTTTAATTCTTCTTTCTTTTTTAAGGAACAAAATCTTATAAATTTTAGGACTTTGAATTAAATAGAATAGTATGGTAAATTTCTTTTTTAAAGCTATTTTCCTACTGTTTACTTTCCCAATGAGTATTCTAAATAGAATGAAAGCATTTTAGAGCCAATACTGGATTTTAGAACTTTTTCAATAGAAATGATAATTGTTATTTCTTCTAAATGGCCTCCAAAATGTGTGTGTTTTCTGTAGGAGGAGCAGGAATTAAGCCTTTCCTGGAGCGCTTTGGAGAGCGTTGTCAAGAACACAGCAAACAAAGTCCTGCTCGGAGCACACCCCAAAGAACCCCCATTATCACTCCAAATACAAGGGCCATCCAAGAAAGATTATTCAAGCAAAACACATCTTCATCTACTACTCATTTGGCACAACAGCTCAAGCAGGTCTGGCTTACTGCTTTTAACACTATTCATCATGTGGTCTCGACATAGGACCTAGAAATCCAATTATGAATTCTGATACCAGTCTTTTGACTGAGATAAATAGCATCGTGATTCTTTGTATCACTTATTTCAAGTTAGAAATACTTTGTCTTGTATTCCATGAATATTGTGAATTTTTTACCCTTAAAACTGAAGACAAGCAAAGTTTAGTAATGTTTGTATATTATTCTTAAACATACTATTGCTCTCGTATCAAATAGAGCTTTTGATTGTTTTAGGAACGTGAGAAAGAACTAGCATGTCTTCGTGGCCGATTTGACAAGGGCAATTTATGGAGTGCAGAAAAAGGCGAAAGCTCGAGAAGCAAACAACTAGAAACCAAACAGGTGGTGTAAACAAGAAATATGAAAGTGAACCTGGCACCAAAGCAGTGCTGGGATCTAACTTGGTTCTGTTTGGTTGTAAAACACTTCTTTATCCCGTCCCAATTTACTGTGCCACTTTCCACTCATAAACTCCTTCAGCATGCATTCCAACTCTGCTTTTCTCTTGTGATGTTTTCCCATTCAGTGGAACTCTTAACGTATTCACTGATGACCTACCTAAAATCAAATTTTAAAACTTCTCATCATTCAATTTATTTCATATTTCTTTTAATATTCTACTTACATGCTGGTTCTACAGTGTTTCTCAGAATCTACTTATTTTAGTACTGATTGTATACCCTCCCCACATACCACACTTTCAGACTATCCATAATCCTTTTCAGTCACCAATTATGTCCCAAATTTCTGTTTATTCCTATATTACCTACTGTCAAATTTCATTAATCAGCCTTCAACCAAGTCCCTTCGTGTAAATTATTTTCTGCTTCATTCACATGCCTACTTGTACAAAATACTGTATTAGGATATACTTTTCAGCTAAAAATAATAGAATTATATTTAAAGTGGGTACCAGTAGAAATAGAACTATACATTTAACCAGTATACTTTGACAAAGATCTATTTAATTGATTTTGTTTTACTAGTTCTCTTGATTAACAAATCATGTTTCCCAGGGTTCTGACCTAACCCTGTTTTCTCCTCATTTGCCCTGGGGCTTCTCTTCTCTGTCCTCATGTTTAGCTTCAGCCAAGCACACAAATGCTAAGGTGCTTAGCTATGCTGTGTTTACCTCTCTCCTGAACTCCTGTCCTGGCTAGCTAGTGGATTTCTCTCTGCTTCGCAGAAGTATATTCTCCATGGAGTCTCTGTTTTCACCTAGGTCTTTGTTCTATACCTCACCAGTCTGGGAGTTCTTCCTTGGCTCCTTCCTTTTATTACTGTGTCTTCCCACCTCCTCTTATTACTATATCTTCCCCTAGCACGCACGCACGCACACACACACACAAACACGTACACATCATTGGATGTTTTTTAAATATGTCACAAGCTGCCTGTCCTCTCTGTTTTCCTCTGCCGTTACCTTAATCACTTCCAGAACTTTGTATTGAAAACCCTGCTTCTAGTCTGGCTGTTTTCCTGTCCACCTTACCCACTGCTGCCAGGGAAATAGTCTTATAAAGCAGATGTTTGTGTATTCACTTCCTTAAAATCCTGGAAAGTTTTCCATAGCTATCATCAGAAAATGTCTCAAGTGCTTGGCTTGACATCCAGAATCATTCAGAATCTGGCTCCTCACTGCTCCTCCACATGTGTGCTTCAGTCCTGTCATGTAGACTATTTGCAGTTTCTCAAATGTATCAACGTTTTCAGATCTCTTGGCCTTTGCCTTGGTGTTCTGTCCGCACAGAGTATCTCTGTGGTGAGCTCCTACTTCATTAGGAATAGGTCAAACTCTAGTCCCCTCTGGAAATCTTTGCTTGGCCCTTTTCCTAAGTGGCCCCTCTTTTTTTTCACCATGTCATCCTGTATTTACCTCGACTGGAATACTTATCTTCCTGTAATTGTTCTACCTTTGCTTTCCACCACCGTCCACAAGGACCTTATCCATCTTTATCTGTGTTTTTAGTGCTTGGATCACAGTAGGGGCTCAATAAATTTGTCCTTGAAGGAAGGAAGGAATGTGCTAATGCTTCCTATCCGCATATAGCAAGCTGTTATCTGTTATCTTAAAACCAAAACTACTCTCCTGACCCCTGTTTACCCCCCCTTTCTTTGCCTCCTTTTCATTCGGACTTTTGTAAAAGAGTTATCTCTTGCTGCTTACAATTTTTTTTTTTTTTTTTGTAAGAGGCTACTGAGATCACCCAGGTGATGGCAGGTGTTGGACTGGAGAGGCGGGATGGTGAGTGCAGTGTAACCAGGGGGCATGAGCCTAGAGGAGCAGGGGCAGGAGGAGAGGATTACTGAGAGCTTGGAATTAGTGTTAGAGACTGGAGAGGGGCTGTCCCTCATGCCGTCAGGGTCAAGGGGAGAGAACCACCTTTATTACAGAATATTGTAGGGAAGTCCTGCCTTCACAAGAGAGCCAGGTCTGCAGCACAGCATTCGATAGTTTACCCTGTGTTCGTGCATCAAAAGCTTCTTCTAATTCGAGAGACAACACGGTCTGAAATTACATTGGGAATAAGAATGTGTAGGTTTGTAAACTGGCCCTGCCAGTTACTAGCCGAGTGTGCAAGTTGCTGAACTCGTCTGTGTCTCGGTCTTCTCATCTGTAAAATGGAGGTAGTAGCACCTAACTTACAGGGTTATTGGGAGGACTCAGGGAGGCAATGCCAAGTGCTTGGAAAGGTGACCGGCAAAAATGAGGCTCTACTAAGCATTAGTTGCTGTTATTCTTATTCTTACTTGATTATTTCTATTATTGCTTTAATCATAAAGCCTTTTCCGAAACAATGAATGTTTCTCTTCCATTGCCTTTATAAATGATTAAAAAAAGACTCAGGGATTTCCTGCTTTTATTTTTTCTTTCCTTCTTTTCAGATGGTTTTGGTTCTTTGTTTTCTTGGCCTTTTACTCCTGAGTAACCATTTAGGGGAATCCTGATGCAGGAACTGTCAGTAGATTTTATAGGTGTGGGAGGAGATAAGTGACATATGGGGAATTACTTTTCTCTGTGTGGATTTCACTTAAATCAATTTATCTAAAACTACTCTGATGTGAATTTTCATTCCGGCCTCCTAGTCTGTTAAAAGTTGTACGTACTGGGAATTACCAAGAATAATGAACCAGCACTGAGGGCTTCTTGTGATCTAAACATGGCTGGGACCTTTCACATACATTGTTTTGTTCTGAGGAAGCTTATATAAAAGAATGATTTGTGTTTGTTTCATTTAATAACATGTAGAAATAGACAAAAAATCTATAGTTTTGAGAAATAAAATCTTCATTTCCTTTCTTCAGGAAATTCACCGTCAGAACACTCCCCTCAAAAAACACCAAGCTGTTTCAAATACCCCATCGCTTCCAGTAACGGAAAAGGTGACAGAAAATCAAACACCAGGAAAACCTTCCAGCACAGAACCTACAGGTCAGCATTTTCCACTTCTGCTCCACTTATATGTAGCTTTCAGTCTACTGGAGTTTTGGAAATTGCATTGGAAAGCGGAAATACTGCTTCAATGTAAAAAGATAGATTAATGTCTTTATTTCTACTCATTCTTTAATGTTCAGCCATGCAATATGCTTCTTCCATAGTTCTCTTTCCAGACTCAGGACTCATGCTCTTGATGGGAGGATAAATTATTACCACTCTGTTTTGTTTTGTTTTGTTTTTTTTTTTTTTTTTTTTTTGAGAAAGATTCAGTAATATCTGTTGAATTGTAAAGTGTGCATGCTCTTTAATTTAGCTCCTCTACAAGTGTTTCTACAAGTTGACTTCTTAAAACTAGTGTGCAAAGATGTATATACAAAGAGATGAATTGTAGCACTGTTAGTAATAAGGTGTAAATGACCTCAATGTCCATCAGTAGAAAACTGTTTAAATAAATTATGTTAAATCCATGTCCTCAAATATTATGTAGCTGCTTAAAAGAATAAGATAGCTTTGTATGTAATGACATTTAATATGTCAGAGACACTTAAACATTTTAGTTTTTTTTTTTTTTTAAGTCTGGTGAAAAACACATTACTAAAATTCACCATCCTAACAGTTTTTAAGTAGTAGTAGTTTTAAGTATATTCACATCGTTGCAGAACAGATCTCCAGAACCTTTTCATCTTGTAGAACTGAAACTGTACCCATTAAACAGCCACTCTCCGTTTCTTCCTCTCTGCAGCCCTCGGTAGCCACCATTCTGCTTTCTGTCTCTATGAATTTGACTACTTTAGAAACGTCCTATAAGTGGAATCATATAGTATTTTTCTTTTTGTAACTAGCTTATTTAATTTAGCTTAATGTCCTCAAGGTTTATCCATGTTGTAACTTGTGACAGCATTTCCTTCCTTTTTAAGGCTGAATAGTACTCCGTTGTGTATATGTACATTTTGTTTATCCACTGTCTATCAATGGGTATTTTGGTCACTTCCATCTCTTGGTTATCGTGAATAGTGCTGGGTATGCAAATTTCTCCTTGAAACTCTGCTTGGAATTCTTTTGATATATACCCAGAAGTGGGATTGCTAGATCATATAGTGGATCTATTTTAAGTATTTTGAGGAATAATTATACTATTTTCTGTGGCAGTCACACCATTTTACAATCTTACCAACACTGCATAAGGATTCCAATTTTCCCGCATCCTTGCCAACACTTGTTATTTTCTGTTTTTTTGTTTTGTTTTGTTTTTTTATAGTAGCCATCCTTTAGGGTGTGAGGTGATAGCTCATTGTGATTTTGATTTCCATTTCTTTTATAATTAGTGGTGTTGAGCATCTTTTCATATGCTTGTTGGCTATTTGTATATCATCTTTGGAGAAATGTCTGTTCAAGTTCTTTGCTCATTTTCTAATCAGGGTATTTTATTTTTGTTGTTGAGTTATAGTTATATATTCCATATATTAACCTCTTATCAGATACACAATTTACAAATATCTTCCCCCATTCTGTAGGTTGACTTTTCAACTCTGTTGAATGTGTCCTTTGATGCACAAAAGTTTTTAAATTTGATGTAGTCCCATTTGTCTGCTTGTGCTTTTGTGGCCTGTGCTTTTGGTGTTACACCCAAGAAACTGACAAATCCATTGTCATGGATGTTTTCCTATGTTTAGGAGCTTTATGGTTTTGAGTCTTACAATTAAGTGTTTAATCCATTGTGAGATAATTTTGTATATGGTATCAGATAAGGTTCCAACTTCATTTTTTGCATGTGCATATCCAGTTTTCCCAGCCTCATTTGTTGAAGAGACTGTCCTTTCCTCACTAAATCATCTTGGCAGCATTGTCAAAAATCATTTGACCATACATGTGAGGTTTTCTTTTGTGGCTCTCTGTTCTTGTTCCCTTGGTCTGTGTTTGTGCCATACTGTTTTGATTACTATAGTTTTGTAATATGTTTTGAAATCTGGATACGTCAGTCTTCTAATTTTGTTCTTTTTCAAAGGTATTTTGTATATTCAAGATTTATTGAATTGAAGCTCCATACGAATTTTAGGATGGACTTTTCTGTTTCTCTAAAAAATGCTACTGGGATTTTGATGAGAATGCATTGAATCTGTAGATTGCTTTCAGTACTATTGACATCTTGACACTATTAAGTCTTCCAATCCATGATCATGGGGTGTCTTTCCAGCTATTTGTGCCTTATTTAATGTTTTTAAGCAATGTTTTGCAGCTTTCAGTGGACAATTATGTCACCTCCTTGGTTAGGTTTTTTCCCAAGTATTTTATTCTTTTTGATGCTGTTGTAAATGGGATTGTTTTCTCAATTTCCCTTTCAGATTTTTTTTTGTTAGTGTTCAGAAATGCAAGTGATTTTTGTGTGTTGATTTTATATTCTACATCTTTGCTTAATTTGCTTATTCTAACAGGATTTTTTGTGGAATGTTTATAGTGTTTTCTACATATAATATCATATTATCTATAAACAGAGGTAATTTTACTTCTCCTTTTCAAATCTTGATGCTTTTTATTTCTTTTTCATGCATATTTTCTCTAACTAGGACTTCCAAAGCTATGCTGAATAGAAGTGGTGAGAGTGGGCATCCTTGTCTTGTTCATGATCTTAAAGGAAAAGCTTTCGGTTTTTCACTACTGAGTATCATGTTAGCCAGTGGCTTTTCATTTGTGGCCTATATTCTGTTGAGGTAGTTTCAGTTTCCTTCTATTGCTAGCTTATGAAGTGTTCTTATTGACACTTTTTTCTAAAAAGTGAAAAATAAAATGCATGCATAGTATGACGACCTTCTGATAAAACAAAAGGATATAACATTTGCATACATACAGGGGAATTGGAAGGACAAATAGCCTGGTAATATTGGTGTCCCCTTTCTCTTGTTGGGGAGGAAGAGAGACGGGAACGTTAAGAGAGGACAGTTGTCTTGGGGGATTCTCTATACATTTTTAGATCTGAAATGCATAGTTTTATGATCAGAAAAAAGAATACAAAACATATCTTAACTGAAAAATTCTAGGTTCCTACATATAGTAATATGGTTTTTCTTAAAATTCTTTTTTAGGTTTCACTGAACGTAAAATGACGAAGTCTAGCCCTTTGAAAATCACATTGTTTTTAGAAGAGGATAAGTCTTTAAAAGTAACATCAGACCCAAAGGTTGAGCAGCAGACTGGTTGGTTTTTATGCTTTATTTCCTATTAATTCTGAACTCACTATAAGATATAATATATTGGTAGAAGCACATATTCAAATATATAATGTTCTATATTTCAAAATGTCTCATGATTCTGTAATATTCTCTTTTTTTAAAGAATATTTTTAAGCTTATTTATTTTGAGAGAGACAGAGACAGAGTGAGCAGGGGAGGGGCGGAGAGAGAGGGAGAATCCCAAGCAGGCTCTGTGCTGCCAGTGCAGAGATGTGGGGCTCAAACCCATGAAACTGTGGGATCATGCGTGACGTGAGCTGAAACCAAGAGTCAGGCACTTAACCGACTGAGCCACCCAGGCGCTCCTCTTTCTCTCTCTTTTTAAAAAATTTTTAACGTCTTTATTTTTGAGAGAGAGAGAGGGAGAGAATGAGGCGGCGGGGGGGGGGGGGGGGGGGAGACACAGAATCCAAAGTAGGCTCCAGGCTCTGAGCTGTCAGCATAGAGCCCAACATGGGGCTTGAACTCACAAACCACGAGTTTATGACCTGAGCTGAAGTCGGACACTTAACCGGCTGAGCCACCTAGGCACCCTTCTCTCTTTTTTTCACTAGGAAATATTCTAGCTTCCACAAAGAGATAGCACTGTTAACAGTTATCTTAGGTCACAGATCCCTGTGAAAATCTGATTAAAGCTATCATTCACTTTCATAGGGAAAGGAAATGTATTGCCCTTCCACACTCTTTATATACTGTTAGGGAGGTTAGTGGTTCTTGAAGGTTATTTGGGAACCCTGCCTTAAGTGCTGTTAATATTTTCCTATTATTGACAGCCATGTGAAAAGGCATTCCCCAAAAAACAAAAAGAGTTACTCGAAAGAACATTTTTTTGTAAGTCTGAAGTTTCTGGCTATTATCTTGTTGTTCGCATTCTTAGTTAATATTCTTTCTTAAATCCAAAGTGTTTAGTCAGCTTTTGACAGTTCCAACTTTCACTGCTTTGCTGTTTATTTAGTAAGCACGTGAATGTTAGGTCTGCTCTGCTATCCCTTTAATTCTTAAAGGTCTGAGTCACAGAATCACCTCCTGAAATCTTTTTCAGAAGTGGTACGTGAAACTGAGATGAGTGTGGATGATGACGATGATATCAATAGTTCAAAAGTAATTAATGACATCTTCAGTGATGTCCTGGTGGAAGGTGAGCTGGACATGGAAAAGAGCCAAGAGGAGATGGACCACGCAGAAGCAGAAAGCGCTGAAGAACAGGAAGATGCACTGAACATCTCCTCCATGTCTTTGCTTGCTCCGTTAGCACAGACCGTTGGTGTGGTAAGTCCGGAGGTAAGAAAAGATTAAATGTCAACAGGCCCGGGACACAAAGAAACAGCAATCACGAGATCCCCTTTTGTTTGAGTTGGTACATGGGGATTTGGCACTCTGTAGCCAGGGGGATGCTGGAACTCTGATGTCAGTTCTCATAAAAGAGAGCTTAAAATGCTTCAGTGGTTTCCTGTGACCCTGGATAAAATGCAAACTGTGACATGGTTTAAAAGGTCAGACATTTGGGCTCAAATCCTGGCTCTGCCATTGGCTGTTTATTGGCTGGGTTGTTTAACCTCTTTGCCACATTTCCCTCACCTGTTAAGTGAGGTTAAAAGTAGTGCCTATATCATGGGGTTAATATGAATATTAAATCACTAGTATATTAGTACATAGCACCAGACAGACAACTAACATTTATTGAGAGCCAACTATTGTTTTTAGCTATCACCCTAAATTGAATAGCTACAGTTTGAGAAATTGATTGAATTAGAAAAAGTTTTTAAGAGAGTTATAAGTGCAGGTTTTAGCTGTCTTTGAACTTTTATTCATTTACTATTTAGGGAACTTATTTTTTAGTTTGCCTTTGTTTTTATGATGCATCATAAATCAGCTGACTTACTGGATCTTCATTTCCTAATAATAGAGCATTTATTCAATTCCTCAGAGTTATCACTTAGAATCAGTGTCATCCATAAAATCTACTAATACCTGATGTGCTTCACTGCAGAGTTTAGTTTCCTCACCTCGATTGGAATTGAAAGATTCCAGCGTAAGTGATGAAAGTCCAAAGCCAGGGAAATTCCAAAGAACCCGTGTTCCTCGAGCTGAGTCAGGTGATAGCATTGGTTCTGAAGATCGTGATCTTCTTTATAGGTAAGCATGTTTTCAAAAGGCATTCAGTCACTAAGGGTCATAGTTTAGATTTATAACTTATAATGTTATTAATAATTCACCTGTATAAAACTTTGGAATGACTTTTGTCAGCCTCTCTTTTACCAAATGGCATTTTGCACATGTTCACTAAAAGAGAGTGCTCAACGTGTTGCTGGATTTCTAATAGAGTATACCTTATTTCCTGAAGCATTGATGCGTACAGATCTCAAAGATTCAAAGAAACAGAACGTCCTTCAATAAAGCAAGTGATTGTTCGGAAGGAAGATGTTACTTCGAAATTGGATGAGAAAAAGAATGCCTTTCCTGGTCAAGTGAACATCAAACAGAAAATGCAGGTATGTACTTCCGTGGAAAGGAGACTTGGAATGTTTTCTGTACTAGATTGTACACTCCTTAAGGACAAGGGCCCAGCCTTATTCATCTCCGTACCCTGAGTGAGTAGAACAGTGTCTGACACACTGGAGCTCAGTAAATCACTCTTGAATTCATTGTAACTTGAGAAAGGTCCTCTTTGTTGGGCAGGTTGGAAGCTTGTTTGATATAGCTGAAACATTTAAACACGTTTGTCATAAATATCCTTAAAGTATAACTTTCATTTTGCTCTTAGAGGTTCTTTGATGCTAAGGAAGTCATGTACAACATACATGTAATTTAAATAAAATGAATCAGATAATTTCTACATCTTTACTTTGTAGAACATAGCCCCGAGTATAATTTTTATTCAGTATGAGTTGAAAGTCTTTTCATAAGAATGTTTATAGTGTAATTTTTATAGCGTGTTGAATGTTTTTGGTGCATAGTCCAGACACTTGAACAGTGAAACAATTTCATTTTGACTTCACTCTCTGGATATTTTGGAAATTATCCAACAGGAAGTCATGTACAACATACATGTAATTTAAATAAAATGAATCAGATAATTTCTACATCTTTACTTTGTCGAACATAGCCCCGAGTATAATTTTTATTCAGTATGAGTTGAAAGTCTTTTCATAAGAATGTTTATAGTGTAATTTTTATAGCGTGTTGAATGTTTTTGGTGCATAGTCCAGACACTTGAACAGTGAAACAATTTCATTTTGACTTCACTCTCTGGATATTTTGGAAATTATCCAACAGGATTAGTTAAAACTGAAGTTTTAAATAAAGTGAAAATGGTGATAAAAAAAATGTGAGTTCTTTTTTCTCGTTTCATTGGTTTCCCTAGGAACTCAATAATGAAATAAATTTGCAGCAGACAGTAATCTATCAAGCCAGCCAGGCTCTTAACTGCTGTGTTGATGAAGATCATGGAAAAGGGTCACTAGAAGAAGCTGAAGCAGAAAGACTTCTCCTCATTGCTAGTACGTGTGATACACCTGAAACCATTCCAACAGAATTCCAAATCAGGAAAGACTTATTTTGTCCAGGATAGTTAGAAATCTCTATTTTAAAGAAAGGGCTTTTTCTGTTTCAGTTGATCTGTGTTTCTGTTTGTTTCTTATAACATTTGTGAATACACTACATGTAAAATAAAATGTAGTTTGCATGAAAGGTGAAAGGAATTGGAATGCAGTTGAAGAAATGCAGTTTTGAAGTATGTGAAAAATGAATATATGAATGTCTCTCTCTCTCTCTCTCTCTCTCTCTTTCTCTTTCTCTCACTTGTGTCCGCACCTGGCTATCTACATGTAGCTAAAAAAGTCTGAACTTTGTTGTGTATGTGTAGTGGCAGATGACAGGGCATGTTAGGGTGGAGAGATTATACCATACAAGAAAACTGGCTGCAAGTTCAAGCATTAAATTATAAAGATTTGGTAAACGGACGAGCAGTCAAGGTTTTACCCAACCACCCACCACCTGCTTGTACAAAGAAGTACTGATCTTGTCTTTGCTCGTACGTACATTTGCCGCATCAGTGCGTTTTCTTGAATCGGTCTCATTTAGAGACAGATGCAGTTTTAATATTTGTGACATTGCATATTTTTACATAGCTGAGAAGAGAACGCTTTTGATTGAGGAGTTGAATAAATTGAAGAACGAAGGGCCCCAGAGGAAGAACAAGGCTGGTCCCATATCCCCAAGTGAATTTGTCGCATCCAAGGGATCAGTTACTTTGTCAGAAATCCGCTTGCCTCTAAAAGCAGATTTTGTCTGTGCTACAGTTCAGAAACCAGGTATGGTGATTTTCATTTTCACCGCTTCTAGATCCTATGTTAAATTATGAACTTACCCAGGCAGGAATGATGCAAATGTGAGCGAGTAGAGCATGCAAAAGAATGTGCAGCTTGTATCTTGGGCCTTTAGTTCTTTGATGGAAGATCTGTGCGTAAAAATAACCAAGGGCAAATTTCATATGTGGTTGCTGATCCACATGGTGACAGACATGGCTCTCACTGAAAGCAGGGCTGGTTAAACATAGCTTCGAGCATGAAGTATTTCCTAAGATGAGATGATCTTGACACGGCAGATCACTCAACTTTCATTATTTAATTTGTAGAAAGTATAGGGACATCTAAGAGAACCTATTTTACTTATTCTTTTCTGTTTTAAACCCATCCTCCAAATCTTGAATGATTGGTTGTAGAGGTGAAGATCACCACCACAGTGAAGATGGTTCTATTGAAATTGTATCGCCTTTGTCACTGTAGATTGAATAAGTATAAACATGTATTCTACGAAAAATCACAGCAACGTGGGTAAAGGAGAGTATGGCACCAGGATGTGAAAACAGGGCAGGGTAATTATAGCAACTTAATAAAGTTTCATTAAATTTTGGTGAAGTTATTTTAAGATTCCTTTAAATTTTCATTTGCATGGACCTTTCTCTGAGGGAAAGGAGGGCTAGACATAGGTGAGAAGTGAATTTGAGGTACAGGGAAAAGAAAGAATGGAGATCTTTAAAAGTTGAAGCATCATTGTAGGGAGGAGGTGACTTAGGTTCTGATTATTGCTGTTGTCTGATTTGGATGTGGTGTGGAAGAAATCTATTGGTAACATAGTATGTACCTTGAATATGTGGGTATTCAATGACAGTGAAGGAACAGTTTATGTTTTTATTAGAATTTATCTCTAAGTAACTTTCACAGAAATGTAGTATTTTATTTTTGAAATAATAAACCCTAATTTTCTTTTTGAGGAATATACTGTCAGCTAAAGAATTAGTCAATAGGTAAAATACGAAGTCAGCAGAAATTGAGGGATTATGGAGTGGCATTATTTCAGTTCACATAAATAATAGGAAGAGATCTTGCCTGATGGTAATTGATGATGATTATGACTGCTTATATGTCTTACTTAGCTTTTTGTGTCTAGAAAGTTGATTTTAGTAATTTTTACATACATTATATAAATTAGTCACAGTATTACTTTATTCCTTTGGTTTTCCAGAATGCTGATTAGCTAAATCTGATTTTGCTTGTGCTTATTATGTAATGTGATTACCTTTTGCAGATGCAGCAAATTACTATTTCTTAATTATACTAAAAGCAGGAGCTGAAAATATGGTAGCCACACCATTAGCATGTACTTCAAATTCTCTTAATGGTGATGCTCTGACATTCCCTACTACATTTACTCTGTAAGTAAATTATGCTTTTGCTGGTTCAAACACATTTTCTTTTAATGGAGTTAGTACAGATGGAATGTATAGTCTTTGAAATAGAGTATGTTCATTCTCATGTGGAGAAATAACTGTTTCAATTTGTTGGTTTAAATCTTTTACATGTTTCTGATATTTCTTTCCATTGTGTAGCACATTTCGTCCATGTGAATATATGTATTTAATGTTTTGACATATACATAAAACATAAATACATGCATAATATAATTAAGGTCTATATTATATATTATATAAATTAATACATACAGGGGCACCCGGGTGGCTCAGTCAGCTGAGCATCTGACTTGAGCTCAGGTCATGATCTCACAGTTCACGAGTTCGGGCCCCATGCTGGGCTCTGTGCAGACAGCTTGGATCTTAGAGCCTGCTTTGGATTCTGTGTCTCCCTCCCTCTGCCCCTCCTCTACTCACTCTCTCTCTCTCTCTCTCAAAAATAAAAAAAAAAAATAAGTAAATATAAACATATGTATAAGATCTAGACCTTAATATTTTATTTATGTGCTTTAAATCTTATAATGTACTTAATATTCCAACTCGGTGAAAAGATGTATTTAGTGTCACAAATTTATTTTGAAAATACAAAGTCAAAATCCAGCTAGAAAAAAATTGTTTATTAAAGACCTTGAATTGTAAAATACTGAAGAAACTATTTGACTTGTATTATAGTAAAAGTAGACTTTTCTTACCAATTTTTATGTTCTTTAATGGTTTGTAACTACTGCCTGTAGTTAAAAACACTGTGAATTCCTTTACTCTCAGGATCATGTAACAATATTAGTGGCATCATTTTTAATGGCATAAGTGTGTGTTTTCCTTACAGTTTTATTTAACGATTTATCTTCCCAGGCAAGATGTGTCCAATGACTTTGAAATAAATATTGAAGTTTACAGCTTGGTAAGCAGTGAAAGCTTTGTAAAATAAACAATATTATGTTTTTCTTAGACATATTAGATCTTAAACTAATTATGCTTTGGGTTTGTGTGTAGGTACAAAAGAAAGAACTCTCAGGCCCTGATAAGAAGAAAAAGGCACACAAGTCCAAGGTGAGAAGGAAAAACCCAGGAAAAGGATCATCATCAGAGATAATACATGTATCAGTTTTTAATTTCTCTACATTTATTTGACAACCAGCTTTCATAACCTGTTTAAATGTTTCTCAAGCCTTTCCTCTGAGCTCTTGCCTCACCAAGTTCTCGGTTCACCAGTACTTGTGCGGGCATAAGCCGTGAGAACTTGTAGGGTGGTATTTAGCCTTCCCAGTCTTTGGTCTTTAGTGCTTTTTGTAACATCACTTAGAAGAATTTTACTTTAGCTCCAACGAAAACAGGAATGACAGTATGGAAAAAGCCTTAATAGAGGACTCAAGTATAAATGTATTCACATTTAAGAATTATTTTCTATGTGGGAGTATCTCAAAGTTGGTTAGTTTTAAGCTCTGAATCATAATGTTTAGCAGTAAATATACTGTTACCTTTTCTTCTAGGCTATTACTCCAAAGCGACTTCTCACATCTATAACCACAGTAAGTAAATCTTAAAAAATTTAGCTCCCTTGAGAAATTTTCATTTTACACACACGATTGTAAATTGGTTAACCATTTCTAAACTCTTAGCACTGCGGAAATCTTTAAAATATACTACTGGGGAGAAACATCTGATTATTTAAAGAGGAAAAGATAATATTTTCTGAAATGTAGCTTTTGCAGTATTAGAGAGTTTACTGTTTAATATCTAAATCTTTGTATCGAATAAAGGAAATAACTTGTGTTTCTTCTTTACCCTGCTTTTGTTTTAGAAGAGCAGCCTTCATTCTTCAGGTGAGTGGATCTGGAACTATTTCCAACACTAGAGTCAGTAAATGAGCTAAGCAACCACACACGTGCTTTATGCACACAGGCGTCCTGATGAGCGTGCACCTTAGTCTCCTTTGAATAATATTTTTGGTGTGGTTTCTGGTAACACATAAGATGGCTGGGCAGAATAGCATGCTGTCAGATGTCACCATGGGCCGCCAGGCATCACGTTATATAGGCTCTAGCAGGCAGTACCCTATGATAGCAAGTCTCCTGGCCATAGCTGCAGCCAGTGGCATCACTCTTCACCCCAACTTCTGTTGTTCTATAGATTGGTTTTGTGCTTTCCACACTGTGGACTTGACCTCATTTAACTTTGCTGATCATGACTGGCATTGTATCATGTCAGAAAAGCATCTTTCTAGTTCCCAGGAAGTTGTGAAAGGCATTCTCTAGAATGGCTTTAGGCCTGAGTTTTCCAAAGGGGATTAGGATGGAGCTGGTTTTAGTCCTTCCTTTGGGCTTCTGGTCTCTTCTTGGCACAAGAGGGTAACTAAGAAAAACTGCAGATATAGTCTCTGCTGCTAATTATATCATCCTAGACTAGAGCAATGAAGTCTTTTCACATCTCTTTTAGGAAAATTGCTTTTTTTGTTGTTGTTTTTGTTTTTAGGAAAATTGTTTTATGTGCACATTTTTAAGTTCTGTGTCTTAAACATACAGCCATCCCAAAGGAATGATAAGGAATGTCTATACTGCCTCACCTAAGTTAATGTAAAGTACTTAACAGTTTTTTTTCATTTTTTAAAAATGGAGGAAAATGGCAGTTTTCTCTGTGATGACTTAATTTAATTCTTTTGGGGTGAGGTGAAGCATTGTTACTTATACTTGCAAAAATCACTCTGGACTCACCTTCATTTCCTTTCTCTCCAGTCATGGCCAGTCCAGGTGGTCTCCATGCTGTGCGTACCAGCAACTTTGCCCTTGTTGGGTCTTACATACTGTCATTATCTTCAGTAGGAAACACTAAATTTGCTCTGGACAAGGTAATCCAAATGTATTTATTTATTTACTTTTAGACAAATTAGGTCAGTAGAAATGCCCCAACACTTTCAAGTATTTTAAACCTACATTCTTGATGTTGGAAGTATTTTTCTCTCGTCTCTTAATAGTTAAATCTTCAAAGTAGTGTATAGTGATTTATTCTAAATGTTACTTCTGACCACACAAGTATGTATTACTTCTTGCATGTTAAGCTTACAGTTTTAACCATAATAACTTGCCCATTTGAACCAGTACTTTGAAATGAATACTATTTTATAGATTTAGTTTTGACAAGATAGGGAAAGATAGGTTAATTTCTTAGAAAAGTACTCATGAATCTAAGGGATTTCTTTCCCATACTTTCCTCCCCAAATTAAAAGCTTCATCATTCAGATCTGCGTTCGGTTGCTATTGAGTGCTTTTTCACCATAAGGTGATATGACTAAACTTTTAAAATAGCCAACAAGACCATTTTAAAGAGTGGGAGAACTAGTGGCAAACTTTGGTCTTTGGGCTGACACTTGTGGTATAATACAGAGGTATTTTTAAATATTTTAAGAGATTTTCCTAGTCAGAATATGGAAGTGAGGAAATATAAAAATTAGGAGGCCTGGTTCCTCATGTTGGCCCTGCTAGTAATTTCCTTTTTAACATGGAGCAAAGTCAACTCATTTCTCCAGGATCTTGTTTTCCCAGCGGAGAATATTAGGTTAGATTAAAACAATCCAACTTTAAAATTCTATGAAACATTTTTCTTTTAGTTGATAGACATAAAACAGACTACCTTTGAAATTTTGATTGTTGTTAATGCATATGTATTTTATCCTAACATGGTAATTTTTAAAACTTTATATAACTTTTTATTTAGTAGTTCAGGTAGTTTAACAAATTGAGTGATCTTGGGTCTTTTATTTTGTGTGTTTTAGATAAATTATGATGTAAAAGAGCGAGAGCTACTGGGCTATATGTTCCAGGAAAAGGTTGCCATATTTTCTTTGCTTGAAACTAATGAGCTTAAAAAATCAATCCTTAATTTTTGGCTCAAATGTATTCATTTCACTAACCACTCTCATGTATTCTTGGTTATTTTAAATAATTAAGGACACGATGTACATTATTCTTTCTTTAGATTCTTGCAGATGGGTGTCTTTTTCTTTACTCTCATAATTCTTTAAAGCTCTCTTTGACAGTCCTCTTATTTTTTTCATGCATGTTTGGTACTTGGTCTTTTCTTCTATATTCTTTTTTTATGTTACAATTCTTTAAGATTCCATAGTCACTTCAGCTTTGATTTTATGTGTACTAAAATACCAAATTAATAACTAAAACTAAAATGTATTCAGTATTGTTGACCTCCCCTATATTGAAAGAGCTACTGTTGATGTTTATAAAAGTGGTCTCAATTGGCTAATAGGATTATTGCTATGTAGATGATGCTTTGTTCAGTGACTTTGAAATTAAAGTGTGTTTAACGCTAAAATTGTACTAAGTATAATCATATGTTTTACAGTTTTTTTTTAGGATTTTTAATTTCCTTGCAAATATCAATTGCAGACATTCTGTGGGTATATAGAAATTTACAAAGTGCCAATTTCTACACGTGTAAGATTTTGTTAATCTTTAAAATGAAAGAGATTTCAATGAGGTATGTTAAATATAGACTGGTCTTGAGAAATGTTTTGGGTGCCATTTTCATTCAAAATATCACCCTTACAAATTAAAAAAAAATGCCGATATTTTCATTCTTTTAATATCTTTGAAATTATGTCTTAAATAGCCAACCACGTGATTGAGCACAAAATCAAATCACTCAATTTGGTTGTGTCTCATACTCTAAAATCTCTTTCTGAATCAAATACAATCACATGCTTTTGTGAGTGGCAGGGGGAAGCAAATATTTGTTCCAATAGTTTATAGTTGATGTAGGAGAATATTTAAAATAGTAAAGTTTAGATGTTCTTTAAATTGGTGAGAAAAATGGAAGACCTTTTATACTCCTATAATAATCCTATTTAATTGACTGAGAAAATAGACAAGTGACCCATATCCAATCAGATACCAGCGATATAAAGTGAGTGTTTGCTTATTTTATTGGTGCCGTGACAACAGCAGTCATAAAGGTTATCTCTTAGGTCACCTTCAGAGTGGAATTCCTGTTGCGGTTAACCCAGACTGTTTGCTCTGTAGATTTAGGAGACCACTGATAGCAATTGCCTTCTTATTTGAGGTTAAGTCTGGCATCCTGGAATTTAAATTATGAATCTCCATGAGTCACAGGCTCTCAAGTCTTTTCTTTGAATACAGAATCCGAAATAGTCATAGATTTTATTACACTTTCATGGATAAAGAGAAAAGGACATCCCACAGCTCATCTTTTGACTTAAAGAAACCTCATAGGTATTTACACCCTACTGGAAATAGAGATGGCAATTTACATAGCGGTGGGGCAAACAAATGTGAAGTAAGACAACCAGTTAGCATTGTAGAATTTCAAGGTTATAGGAGGAGTGATTAGGTGTGTTCTGCTGTACCCAAAGCTATCCTAGTCCTGGTGTCTGCACATTGGGCCAGTATAATTATTAACAGTACCCCTTTCTCTCAGAGATCTCCCACTTTATGAAAAATTACAGCCACCCTGGTTGTAAGTTACATTTTATACCTCTTAACAATAATCTTTGAAGTGAGAATATTTTCAAAGACCCCTTTGTTAAGTAGAAAACCGAATAGGATCATACATTTTCACAGGTTTCTACATTCCACAGGGGGTAGGAATATTGACCCTTTTGTGAATATTCTCAATTCACTCATCAGGACAAGCTTCTGACCAAGAATATTGTCAACTTTTCATAGCTGTAGAGAAAGGGTGAACATTTTCTTCTCATTTTTCGGAGATTCTTTTTACCGGCAGCATTCTCTGGGTTCAATGTGAGATTCTATTAATTAGTTAGCACTGAGAGCCTGAGGAACTTATAACTGACAATACGGAAAAGAAAAAAATGAGGGAATTTATAACAAAAAGGATCATGAGGTACCTGATGTTTTGATTCTACATTTTGGATGCCTTTTAGATTCAAAAAGTTAGAGGTTTATCTCATGGAATTAGTCTGTTGAAATCTGTCCTTTTTGGCTAAGAATTCTCCCATTACTTTATCTTTATTGTGTTGGAGGACTGAATTGTTGGAAACTAACCTTACACTCAAAAGAAGCTTTTTACACTCAAAAGTAGCTTCTCTCAGGATTTTCTGATACCCTAGGACACATGTGCTAACAGGTGCACAAAATAAATCAAAACAAAGCACAGGTTCCCACAGACACAGGTCAGAGCTATGGCGGCTTGATGCTGAGATACTGAGTGTGGTCCCCAGGAAAGAACTGGTGCCACTCTTGCTGTTTAGGGGTGCATGCTGCCTCCATCACAGCCACCTGCAAAACAAATGCTGAATGCTCTTTTTGCTTTTTGCCTTTTTTCATAAAAGCGAACATCCTCTTTGGATTTCTTTCAGTTAGCAAAAAACAGGTACTAATGTAGGTCTTTTGTACAAGTGAAGTGGGCAGACTTTTGAAAAGCCAGGGGTTACCTGTGTGCTACATTTTCTCCTTTTCTTTTTCCTTTTCTTTTCTTTTCTTTTCTTTTCTTTTCTTTCCCCTTCCTTCCTTCCTTCCTTCCTTCCTTCTTAATAGGAAAATTCTGGGTACTTACTTGGCCAAACAGTATTCTTTTAGCAAACATTTGTCAAATGCCTGAATAGAATTCGGCAGTGGGCTATGGGAACCAACATGGAAAAGACATGATAGTTGACCTCAAGGATCTGCTGTGCAGAGTATGGGGCTATGTGTTAGGCACAGAAGAGAACACATGCGGGGGAATTTCAGAGCCTGGAAGACAAACTTCATACTTTGAAAAGACCAAGATCTGCATGGCCTAGAGTAGTTCTCATATTCAGGAGTGGGGAGAAAGGATTCAGCATCATATTGTCTGTATCCATTCATCTGTTGATGGACGTTTAGGTTGTGTGCACCTCTTGGCTGTTGTGGAGAATGCTGTAGTGAACACGGGGGTGTACGCATCCCTTGAGAATCTGTTTTTATTTTTATTTATTTATTCATTTTTTGCTAATTCTCTTGCTATTTTTTAAAAATATAATTTATTGTCAAATTGGTTTCTTATTCTTTTAGATAAATACCTGTTTGATTATGTGGTAGTTCTATTTTTAATTTTTTTTGGAGAAACCTCTGAAAAGCTTTCAATATTGATAAAGTCTGATTTATGTATTTTGGTGTTGCTATTGTTACTCATGCTTTGGTGTCATATCTGAGAATCTATTGCCAAATCCATGATCATGAAGATTTACTCCTATGTTTTCTTCTAAGAGTTTTATGGTTTTAGCTGTTATATTTAAGTCATTGAGCCATTTTAGGTAATGGTATATGATAATTTTGGTATATGATATGAGGTAGGGAACCAACTTCACTCTTGGATGTAGATACCCAGTTTCCCAGCACCATTTGTTTACAAGACTGCTCTTTCCTCATTGAAAGGTCTTGGTACCCCTGTTGAAAATCAATTGGCCATAGCTGTATGGGTTTATTTCTCGACTCTCAATTCTGTTCCTTTGGTCTATATCTTCCTTATACCCTTACCACACTGTTTTTTGATTAGTGTAGCTTTGATTTTTCTTTTAACGTTTATTTATTTTTGAGACAGAGAGAGACAGAGCATGAACGGGGGAGGGTCAGAGAGAGAGGGAGACACAGAATCTGAAACAGGCTCCAGGCTCTGAGCAGTCAGCACAGAGCCCGACGCGGGGCTCGAACTCACGGACCGCCAGATCGTGACCTGAGCCGAAGTCGGAGGCTTAACCGACTGAGCCACCCAGGCACCCCTTGATTACTGTAGCTTTGGATTAAATTTTGAAGTTGGGAAGTATGATTCCTCCAATTTTGTTCTTCCTTTTCAAGACTGTTTTGGTTATTAATAATTAATAATTACAATTCCATATGAATTTGAGGATCAGCTTTTCCATTTCTGAAGCTCACTATTCTTTATTGCTGAGTAATAATGTATTATATTAACTTACCAGTCGAGTATATTCTGTTGATGGAGAATGGGTAAGCACATGTATTCTCTTCTTAAATCTGTCTTTTCTTTATTGCATTAACTTGGGACTGAGGGTTCTGTTTTTATCAAACTCTACCTTGAATGAATTTATTCTCCAAAAGCATTTGTTGCTAAGGAACCAGTGGCCTTTTGGCCACCTCTTTTATATTCCAATTTTAGAAAATACTGTGCTTTCAAGGCATAATATTCTTTATTCATGATTTATACATGTTTTATCAGAAAAAAATCACAGTGAAACTTTTGCAAATAATTTACCCTCTGTCTTCGCAGGTACCCTTTTTATGTCCCTTGGAAGGTCATATTTATTTAAAAATAAAATGTCAAGTGAATTCAAGTGTTGAAGAAAGAGGTTTTCTAGTAAGTAACATCACTTACTCTATGTTTTCCTTTTTTTCATGTTGTGAAGTATAGACTTGGTTTCGCATAGGAATGAAAACCCATGTGATTAAGTGATAAATTGGTTCAGTAAAGACTTGTTGCATGTCTGCTATATGCCAGTCACTGTGCTGGAATTGGAATCTAATAGGCCACGAGAAATAATCTTCCCCTGAGAAACTTTTAGTGTAGTAGGGGGAAGTACAAGTAAACTGCCAAGTGCAATACAGCACTGTAAGAAGTGGGAGCTTGGTGTGCATGGGGGTCATTGATGGGACAGCAGGTCTGAAGTATGGGTACAGGGCCTTAAGGAAACCACTGGAAGAAGTAACTGGTAAGTTGCCGAGTAAGTTAGACAAGGAGAAAGAGGAGGAAGAAATGCTCCAAGGAAGGGGAAGAGCATGTACGATGGCCTGGAGGGCCCTTCCCTCTCTCACCAGGACCGAAAAGGATGACACAGACAGCGGCAGGTATTTCAGCTGGCACTTAGGGTGTGAGTGTCTATGGGCAGGAGGGACAGTGAGGAGAGCGATTGCGGACAGTGTGGTTAGGGGAGATGGGGCCAGGTGTTAAAGGGCCTCTGAAAGAATTTGGACTTTATCTCGAAGCCAGTGAGGTTCACTGGCAGGATTTTAAGCAGAGGAATAACATCAAATTTGAGGTTTAGAAAAGCCATTTGCCTGATGTGTGGGAAGGAGGTTGGAGACTGGTGACCCTGAAGAAGACTAGTGAGGAGACTCCAAGAGAGGTGATGGGGCCTGGCAGTGAGGTGCGCCAGGAGAGATGAAGCAGGAGGAAGGGCAGACCCAGTGGTTTGGCTGTGTGACGTAGGGTGTGGAAAGCAGAAGCAAGGATGTCGCCTTCATCCCTGCTTTGTACAACTTGTTGGGTGGCAGTGATACCACTAAGATTAGGGATCTTGGGGGAGGAGCAAGTGTGCATGTTTGGGTAGAAAGTTTTTTGCCCCCCAAATTTTATTGTGGAAAATTGCAGATATACAGCAATGTTGATAGAATTTTACAACGAGCACCCATATATCCACCATCTAGATTGTGCCCTTAACATGTTTTACTATCCTTGCTTTATCATGTATCTACTACCTAGCCATCCTTCCAGCTATCCCTCTGGCCACTGCTGAAAATATATTTGGGGGAGGGAAGAATTTTAAAGTATATTGTAGACATTAACATGTTCCTCCAAATATTAAGTGTACATCCCTGAGTTTTGACACATGCATACATCTCTGTAACCCAAATTTCTATTAAGATGCAGAATATTGCCCTAGAAAGTCCCTTCCTACCAGTCAGTCCTCACCCCAGGTGGGAAGGTGGGATGAATTAAGTTTCCAACAATTTGAATTTTAGGTACCTCCAAAGATCGGGGTTTGAAGCTCAAGATAGGAATTTTGGTTCAGCGATAGTGATTGAAGTGCAGGGAAGTTGAGCAAAGCAGAACCAGGAGGAACACTCATATTTAAAGCACAGATCCAGAAAGAGAAGCTCACAAAGGAGCCTAGTGGGGGAGGTGGTATGTCATGGCTGCTGAGGAAGAGAGAATCTGAAAGAGGGAGTGGTCAAGTTAGCTCAGGACCTAGCAGAGACCATGGGACTCTTTTACAAGGCAGAGCACAAACCTAGATTGCAGACGGTTATGAACAGGGTGGGAGGGGAGGAATGAAAGCATCAGCAGCTCTTTGAAACAACGTTTGGCTGCAAAGGGCAAAGAGAGTGTGGTGCCTGCAGAGCTGTGTAGGGTGAGAGAAGAGTTTGGTTGGCATTTAAATAAGATCAAAGAGACTCGAGAATCTTTACATTCGAGTGGGTGGCTTCTAATAGGGCAGAGGGGTTGAAGGTGCAATGGGGAACCTGCATTAGGGTTATGGAGTATTACATGGAACGAGGTCATGAGAGTGAGCAGAAGTAAGACCCAAGCCACAGTTCACGGTTTGAGCTTATTCAGAAGTACAGCTGATCCTTGAACAACACTTGCATGGGTCCGTTTATACTTGGATTTATTTCAATAAATACATACAGTACTGTGAATGTATATTTTCTCTTCCTTGATGATTTTCTTAACCTGTTCTTTTCTCTAACTTGCTTTTTTGTAAGCTTACAGTGTATAATACATGTAACATGCAAAATATATGTGAATTGACTGCTTATGTTATCGGTATGGCTTCTGGTCAAGAGTAGGCTATTAGTAGTCACTTCTGGTGGGGGGTAGGGTGTCAGGTTATATGTGGATTTTTGGTGGCCCTAACCTCTGGGTTGCTCAAGGGTCCACTATACGTTTTCCATTATCAGAGGAGAAAAGTACGTGTGTAGAATATATAGAAGATTGTGGGTATTGTGCACGAAGTAGAGAAAATCTGATCGCTTTGGGTTTGTGAAGCAAGAATTTGAATGATACAAAGGATATCACAAAATCAGTTTGCAATTGTTATCCGAGGGTGCAGAAAGCTCTGTGGCCAACGTAACTGTAAATCAGTCTGCCTTAGCTTTTTGATGTAAATCCAGTAGGTGGCACTAGATATTCTTGGAAAAGTATTTTTATAAATTTCTGACTTGAAGGCAATGTTTACCTACTGACTTTTTCTTTTAGTGTAAATATTTTCATATTTTACTGTAGCATACCTTTAGCAACTGACAGACCTATGTTATGGCAGCTAGTTCATTTGCATATAATGTCAGACTTATTTAATTTTTGAGCTCGGCTCTCAGCTAGTTTAGTGTTAGGTCTCTTCAGGTTTACTCTGTCTTAGATCCTATAGCCCATTCTTACCACATCCATGCTTACAGATATGTGGTAAGAAATCGCTCAAAACTCCCTAGAATAAAGTCTGCCAAACATGCCTTTTAACTACCTCTACCCTTTATAAGATAAAGGTAGTAACTTAAAGTTGCTTGGTTCAGTTTTCCTTCCTGATATGTCAGAACAGCTAGAAGCAAGGTGACTACTAACCAAAGAAACTTACTAAGTGATTCTGAAATGGTGCTAATCTGGCTCTGCCTTGACTGAGGAGCAGCAAGAGAGGAAGTTCTGGATTAGCTAGAAGTTTCCAGTTCTGCCTTGTGATTATGTACCGTCATTTGATTTCCTTGGCCTGAACTTTCCTCAACTATAAAAATGAAAATGCTGTCCTCTTTTTATTCTTCTCTGATAATAGTAGGGTATAGTAACAATGTGTTATTCTTACCCATAAAATTTTTCCATGTCTATTACCTTTATGATGTAAAAGGTGAACATAAACGTAAGAGGGAGCTGGTGAGTCATTTATACTAATTTTGTGTTTAAGATTAAAAGAACAACATTCCTGTCTTTTTCCCCTGGATGGTTTTGAGCCAGTATTGCCTAGAAAGAGCATGCCTTGGGAGGAAAGCGGATAAATTGGGGAGGAGGAAACTAAGGTGGGGTAAGAGGATATATGGTTAGAGTAAACTAATTAATTTGGGCTAATTAAGCTAACAGACTTCATTCTGTCATGGAAACATTTCTTCATACAAAGTAACTTTCCTCCATGGTAAGAGCTTGTTTTCCTAACTCAAGCCAACTTTTGGTAAATTCACACAAATTAGTGAACGAGAAGAGCATATGTCCACTATCCTAGGGTTGGTATGAGGCTTAGTTGATCCCTGTGAAGGTAGAAGAGCCATATGCATTCTGAAGTCAAACACCAATATGCTTTTGGATTATCTATGTTAGCTAGGGTCAGCAAAGTGTGGCTCACTGCTTGTTTTTATAAAGTTTTATTGGAACATGGGCTCATTTGTTTACATATTATCTAGGACTACTTTTGCACTACCCTAGCAGAATTGAACAGTTGTGACAGAGCCCTTATAGCCCACAAAGTCTAACATCTTTACTCTCTGGTCCTTTACAGAAAAAGTTTGCCAATCTCTGATCTTTAGCATTGTTACATTTTACCTTGCCTTGTGCTTTAAAAAATAGTAGTTCCTAAAGGATTTTTTTTTTCTTTTAAATCAAAAGTAAAGACTCTTAATTAGGGCTTATTAGGACTACAATGAAAAAATAGTGAGGTCTGGGGGGCGGGGAGGGGGGAGCGGCGAGGGAGCGGCTTTCACTTACACTGTTTAAATAGAAGTACTTTCATAGAAAAGAGCCAGATGTTGTTAGTTGCCTGCTTCAGAGTCCTGACCTTAACCAACATGGCTGCTTCACTCCCTTTAGAATGTAGCTTGCATCTCTAAGGCTTGCGCTCCCCCAAGACATGAGCTGGCCAGCTGCCTGACTACAGGGAGATGCTATGTCAGATGTGCTTGATGGCTGTGAACGTGGGTCTCTGATGTTTATCAGAGTAATCCATCAGCATGTATAATTACTAGATGACTCCTTTCTAATCCTGTTTTGTTCTTCTGAATGAATATTAAATGCCTGTCTTTTGTATTAAGATGGGTCTAACTTAATAAGCTATCGATAGTTTTGTCAACATATAAGGCAGGATATTCTACTCTACAATACTTAGAGCACTTTTCTCTTATTTAAGGAGCATTTGGTTTGGGACACTATGCTTTAAAAATGTCTAAATTAGAGGTATTAATTTGGGGTTAATGTTTAGAAGTTCTTCAACGTGCTTATTGATGATATTGAAAATCTGGGTCAATTTCTGGGTATGAGCAATCAGTGATTTTCATTACTAAGGTAGAAGATGGTAAAAATAATGTAAGTAGATTTTGAAGTATGAAATATGTCAACACATTGAAGTTTAGCGTATAGATTTATCATTTAATTGATTCTCAAGTTTCTCAAGTTAGTGTTTCATTGACTTTTCAGACCATATTTGAAGATGTTAGTGGTTTTGGTGCCTGGCATCGAAGATGGTGTGTCCTTTCAGGAAATTGTATCTCTTATTGGACTTATCCAGATGATGAGAAACGGAAGGTAATATTAATAGTCCTGGTTAGTGGTGAAAGCTCTGACTTTCAAGTAGTTTTTCATACAGAAGTTCCCTCTGGTCTCCACACCCACCCAGATTCCCCTTTGAGTACATTTACTAAGCCATTAAAAATGTTCTTGTTGTGAGACCTGTTTTTGTGTGTGTTAGTATTTGTGTAAAAGTTTTATGTCTTTTCCATTACCTGTGATTTGACCACTCTTAAAATACCTTAAGGTACACATTTGTCTTTTCTTTCAGAACATTTCATACCATTTTTTAAATAACATTTTTAGTTAGAAATATGTTAAATTCAATTTTGTTTTTATTAATAGTTGACTTACCTAAATCTGGGATAAAACAGTAATGGAAAATCACCACAGGAGTATAGTGATTTTAATTTTGTTTCTGAAATTTGATAATAGGATTTTATGTGATAAATTGAGTCTCATTTTTAAAGAATTTAATGTTATTGCCAAAGTATTATTATTTATTATCCCCAAACTGGAAAATGGAAATAAATAATTACAAAGTAATGTGTGTTTCTAATTGTTGAAGCTGGTTGATGGGAGTTTATACTATGGCTTTAATTTTGCATCTGTGTGAAGTATTCCATAATAAAGAGTTTATTTTTTAAGTTGGCTAAAAGCTCCAGTTGACAGTTTTGGCTTCTACTTTTATGTCCAGCAAGAAACAATAACAGATGTGTTTCTCTAAACCTATTGTAATTAAATTTTAACTTTTAAATTAATGGCTTTTTAATTTTGAGTTTGTACTAACTTAAATACTGCTTAATGCTCATTGATGTAAATGATCTTATTTTCTATTAATTTGTTTTTAAAGAATCCCATAGGAAGGATAAATCTGGCCAATTGTACAAGCCATCAAATAGAACCAGCCAACAGAGAATTTTGTGCAAGACGCAACACTTTTGAATTAATTACTGTCCGACCACAGAGAGAAGATGACCGAGAGACTCTTGTTAGCCAATGCAGGGACACTCTCTGTGTCACCAAGTATGTATTAAGCTATAAATATAAATATTTCTGTCCAGTAAGCAATTGATTGCCCACTATGTCATTACCATTTTAAGAAATACCAGAGATGGTCCTTGTCTTTGAAGAGAGTACAATCTTAACGAGGAAAGAAAATACACACACATCAGTAAGGGAACAGTCTAATAACCAAATTAATATAGTTAAGAAAAGCATGACACTCAATCTGTATCTTAGATAATCAAGTTTTCCATTGTACTCATAATGTAGCCACAGCAGTTAGCTAATGTACTTTGGGTTAAGAATGAAGATTTTGTATACAATTGAGAAGGCAAGTATTATTTAAAGAGGCTTTACATGTCCCTTCCTTTCCATTCCAAAATGCTCTCAATGAACTCAAGTGACTTACAAAAACAATCTCATGCTACTCTGCAAATTTCTGGTTGGAGATTAATAGAATAAACTATCGGGAATGAGGGCCAGCAAAGTAAAGTAACTTGCCATGGTAATAGTTGGTAATAAGACACTGAGGATGTAAGCCTAGGTTTCCACAGAGCAGCGACAGAGACTAATGAGTAAACACACTTAGCACAGTCTCAAGTGCATGGAATGAGCTCAACAAATGGTCATTATTAGTAAATGTTGTGTTCTATCTGTTGACTAATAGATGATCAGCTCACTACTTATCCAATTTCTAGCACCAGTGGGGAGAAATTACAAAGATGCAGAATGAATACAGTATAAAAACCTTCTAACAACTGCTGTTCCTAGAAGAATGATCTGGTTTGTGAGTTAGGGAATTCTCCCCTCCCTCACCTTCACCTGCCTCATCAACTGGTTATTCAATTTGTGGCTAAATATGGGTGCAAAGAAGAGATTCCTGATAGGGACAGAGAGGTCAGGATAGACAAAGTCTTAGAATCTCTAAATGATTTATTGTAAATACCATGTTCTACTAACACAGTACTAACACAAAAATAATAGGAGACCGTACAAAATCGTATTACCTGTAGAGCCAGGTGAGAGTCCACAAGCTGGTGATTCCAGCTCTTGGGGATCCCATGTCTGAGGAATTTGGGAGGCTCCTTAAAGACCTGTGGTGCCTTAGCTATTGATAGGAAGTGGCCCACACTCAGTGGGTATCCTGTACTATCAAATTGCCCAGGCCAGACCACCTGTACAAGATGGTTACCATCTTTCAGTGTGGAAACTCCATCATTAACCAAATGTGATCAGTGTGAATTTTGATTCAGTTAACCAGCCTATGGGGATAGTTTTCCTTTACTGCAATTGAAGAAGCACCTTACTTTGGGGCTTTTGATTAGTATCTGTTAAAAGATGGTAAAGAGTAACTCAATTTACTGGTTTGCTTAGGCTTTCTTCCACCCTTAGCAAGAGTATAGGGAGGAATGGAATGGAGGAAAAGATCCTGACCTTTTGTTTGTTTCCTGTAGGAACTGGTTGTCTGCAGATACCAAGGAAGAGAGGGATCTCTGGATGCAAAAACTCAATCAAGTTCTTGTTGATATTCGCCTCTGGCAACCTGATGCTTGCTACAAACCTATTGGGAAGCCTTAAGCTGTGGGAAGTTTCTAGGCTATTTAGAGTTTTTTTTGAGCAATGTCATAAATGTACCTTAAAAGCATCAGATTTGCTGATTGCATTTTATGCTTTAATTACAAGAGGGTATGTGCCAATATTCACTACATATTATGCAGTATTTATATCTTTTGTATGTAAAATTTCAACTGATTTCTCTTCTGTCATTCATAAATGATTGGAAGAAAATTCATTGTAGTCAGTTTTGCTAAATCTTAATTTAAAAAAGCCTCATTTTCCTAGAAACCTAATTATTCAGTTATTCATGACAAAATATTTTTTTAAACGTAAGGAATTGTGAGTTGTCTTGGAGCTGTGGGTCTCAAAGTAGAAAGGTCTTCCGGGGGCTGGAGACAGAAACCTCCGACTTGCTCATCTTTTCTCTAGCCTTGGTACTTCTTTCTAAAGTTTGTGATCGTTTACTGATCACGAGATATCTTGTTAGTAGAGTACTGAGAAAACTTCCAAGGGACTTTACAGAAACATTTTTAGTAATGGAGGCAAGAACTTTTTAAATAGTAAATGTACATTCGTTTAAAGCTTGAGGCTGCCTTTAAACAGGAGATGTGGACATAGGGGATATTGTGGGAGATTTGGGGGTTAAATATTTTCTATAGAAGAGTTAATAATCACATGGTTTACATTTACTCAGTTTCTATAGATGCTGTGTGGTGAACATTTTCATAGAGTACAGGCTTTTAAAAATAATTATTTTTGCTATATAGCTAAGACTCCACTTGGCATATCAGTTCTTTCTGCTCCTGTAACAAGAATAAATGTAAATTGAAGAATCTTTGTATAAAGAAAGTAAACTTTACCAAGCTGCTATGGACTAATACTTTGCCTGCCAAAGTTCTTGTCTTTTTTTTTTCCCTGTCTAAGCAGGACAGTGTCTAGAAGCACATTGTGAAATCTTTTGAAAAACTATTAAGTCATGCATTACCTTTGAAAGCCCAATTCTTTATTTTATGATAAAGTATTGTAAAGCATGGTCACATCTTTTAAATATACTTTGAATTTCTTCTCTGAATTGTTAAAGTTATTGACGATCTCATTTATAAACACTAAATTCCGTCACCTCCTGTCATTTAATTTGTATTCATTCAATGTGTTTTTGTTATGTGTATTATAAAAATATATTTTATGATCTCTTACCCAAATAAATGCTTGCAGAGGACTTAAGGAATCAGTTGTTTACAAAATACTATGTAAATGTGCGGTACAGCTGTTGTGTCCCTAGTCTGTGGGACCTTTTTGGTGTGTGTGGGGAGGGGAGTTGTACCGATAGTAGCACATTCATCTTTTTACCTCCAGCCCTGTGCTCCACTTATTATGTGTCCTTAGGGTCTTTGTTGAATGAGCAGATGGATGAAGAATCCGTTTCTGGGGCATTTCAACAGAATATGGTACTTAGATGTGCATTCGAGGAGGTGCTTAGCAGAAGAGTACTTAGCAGAAACTGAGCGGATAAGTGACATCCCCAGCCAAAACAGGGAACAGTTTTGATGGGATTGATGAGAGGACCCCTTTTATTTATTTATAGACTTGCACTTATTTTTGCTTTTTGATTGATTGATAACTCCAGTATAGTCAACATACAGTGTTATATTAGTTTTTGTACAATATAGTGATTCAGTAGTTCTCTACATTACTCAGTGCTCATCATGACTCTTAATCCCTTTCACCTATGTCACCCATGCCCCACCCACCTCCCCTCTGGTAACCAGGTTGTACTTCCCTTTGAAGAGGCATTACTTACCATGGCACAACATTCAAAAGGCAACAAAGAAGTGAAAAACCTGCCTTCTTCCCTTTGCCACAACCACTTTTACCAGTTCTTGTGTGTCTCCCTAGACTGATTCTAGCCATAATATACAGGCATATTTATATTCCTTTAATCATTAAAAATATTCCATACATGCTGTTTGCTGTAAATTGAAGGGGGAAAAAAAAAAAAAAGCACAACAGTGTCCCTTTTCAGTCATTCCTGCCCATTTATGTAAAGTTTACTTTTAGAAGAAATTTAAGATGATTGTGGACTATCAAGTTAGAAATACCAGGTAAAAAGGAAAACTACTCCTCTGTCATCTGCCTGCAGGGGACTATGGAAACCATTAGAGTGGATAAGATCATTCAGGGAGTATGATATGGAAAGAAAAGCAAGAACAAAAGGAACATGTTCTTTAGGGACAAAGAGAAAAGGGAGTGGCTCATGACAGCCTTCCATGAAAAAACATACAAGAGTGATGACTGGTGAGACCAAAGAAGAATCTTAAGATTCTGACCACAAGATCACAGAGCAGGGTAAAGAAAACGTGAGCTGAAATTTGGAGCAGTTAATTCAATAAAATGATTTCAATAAAAAAATCAAGTTACAACAAAATCCATAGAGGAAGAGAGTGACAGATTTGATCAGATAAAAAATTTCCTGCTTGAAAAATGTCTATAAATAAAGTTAAAACGCAAGCATCAGACAAGGAGAAAACATTTACAACATAATAATCAAAAAGTTACTGTGTAAAATTTAATATAAAGAGCTCCATTGCCTAGCTATCACTGAGCACTTACTATGTACCAGGTGATATTCTTGGTGTTTTGCATGGATTATCTCATACAATCTTAACCTGACCTTAGGAAAAATAAGGCGTTGTATGAGGAAACTAAAGCTTAGATAACTTCGGTAATGAATAAACAGGAAAATTCCATTTTAAATGGGTATAACTGGCTCATTGGCCCTCAAATTGGTGAAACTATAGTCAGTGTTGCTGAGAAACAGACTCTTGGTAAGAATAGGAACTGATAAACCAGCCTTCTTGGATGGCATCTTGGCTACCTACTGTAATCTCTGCTAACACAGGATCAGACTCGTGTGCATCAGAGATCTTGTCCAAATAAAGCTTTGCTCATAATTTCAAGGACACAGGGGCGCCTGGGTGGTGCAGTCGGTTAAGCGTCCGACTTCAGCCAGGTCACGATCTCGGGGTCCGTGAGTTCGAGCCCCGCGTCGGGCTCTGGGCTGATGGCTCAGAGCCTGGAGCCTGTTTCCGATTCTGTGTCTCCCTCTCTCTCTGCCCCTCCCCCGTTCATGCTCTGTCTCTCTCTGTCCCAAAAAATAAATAAACGTTGAAAAAAAAAAAAATTTCAAGGACACAAACAGTCAAGGTCCTCATGAAGCAGGGAGAAGTCTGCATCACCCTGTGTGCCTCCCAGGTCTTTCAACCCCGCATCGGACACTCTCTTTGGCCCAGGGTAATAGGTAAGATCTCACGTGAGGTCTGTGGAACAGCCCACACAGAGACTTTAGGTGAGGAAATACTGCCATTTTATATGCCATGTATTTATATACTTAGCGTATGTGCCTTTTATCAGGAGTCTTGCCTCACAGATCCATAAATTCTAAGTTTATTTACCATAAGCTATCCTTAACCAGCCGCATCCTTCTAAGTGCATTCCACAGATAAGAGATGTAACAAACATCATTAGTCTATTATCCTGGAGCTCCAGTTTCCAGCACATTTACAAGAATTTAGATGTGTCACCTGATTTCTTTTCCTGGAACCAAAGGCCAATTGCTTTAATTCCTTCCTCTCCACTCTCCTCAGATGAACTTGTGGGTGAGGAAAGATACATATAAAAGGGTGATCATTACAACAGTGTTTTAAAGGAAAAAAATTGAGGGACACCTGGGTGGCTCAGTCTCTTAAGCATCTGACTCTTGATTTTTGCTGAAGTCATGATCTGAAAGTTCATGGGATTGAGCCCTGCATTGGGCTCTGCACTGATGGAACTTGATTGGGATTCCCTCTCTCCCTCTTTCTCTGCTTCTCCCCAACTTGCATCTCTCTCTCTCTCTCTCTCTCTCTCTCTCTCTCTCACACACATACACACACAAATAAATAACATTTAAAAAATAAGGAGAGAAAAATTGAAATAATCTGAAAGTCCATCAACAGGGACAAAAACGAGAAAGAATCTACAAGCCCACCAATAGGAAATTATGGTGCATTCTTTCTACAAAACACCACGCAGTATTCAAGAAAAGAAGCAAACCTAGTATGTATACATATACATATATGTGTATATATTTGGAAAAAAATTCCAGAACAACCTATGGGAAAAAGACACATGCCATGCAACATGACACTATGTAACATGTATACATGTACATACCTAGATGCAAATGTGGAAGGAACCACACCACAATTTATATGGGAAAGGGCAGTGGGCAGAGGCTGGGAACAGTGTTGGGTGGAGGAATGCTCTGACTTTTAACTCTAGAATATTTGGTATGCTTATGATGAGAGTATTTTCATATTGCTCATGCACCTGAGTACTTTAGAAATTGAAATCAGAAAGGAACATCCAGTGCCTGGAAGACTGAGTAGAGACCACAGGTTATTGGGTCGGGAAGGGAAAGGCACAGTTGGGACAATCGTTTGCTGAGGCAATGTTGAAGGACAGATAGTTTGGATGGAGAACTGAGTATGTCACTACACTGGTCGGGGAGAGCAGAGGGGCGGGAGGACCTGAGGATAGTGGTCAACAGGAGTGTAAGAGATGAGGGAGGATGAGTGTGTGGAGAGGATGAAGGGTAATCAGACCCAGATGATAGGTGGAGTCCAGACCCCCTCCCAGGAGTCAGCATCTATTTAGGGAATTTGTAAGTGTTGAAGAAATGGGGCGCCCAAACTGCACAGTCATGCAGGACTAGGTGCTGTGTGTAGGGCTTCCTCCTCGTTCACGACATATACTGGCCAGTGGGATATGGGGAGGCCCAACAACTGTCACTTGTGACAACTGCACAGGGGTTTCAAATAGGGAGCCAGAGCATGGCCAACCACAGCTGATGCAGAGACCCTGTGAAGACATTTGGGGCAGTAATCTCTAAGCTCTAAGAGAGTTCATACCGTAAAGAGTCTAAACCCGAAGAGACTATATACGCCCCTCTCATTTTCAAGCTGATCTCTAAAATTTTTCATTAGAACTTTACAAAGTTGCAGAGGATGTAATTTCCATCACATTAGAAACACTACCACTTCAGATTAAAATTTTCACATTAGTTTTTAAAACCAAATCCAATAGAATCTAAATGCAAGTACAATTTTATCCCTTCCTCCATCGTCAATTTAAAAATTCATGAATAGGATATTTTTGGAAATTTTATAGTGTTCTTTTTGCTTCTGTTCTTTCACATAATTTTATACTAATGTAATTTATATTTTTATGCTTGAGCAAAACGTGTATATAAAATAAAATGGAATTTTAAAAATGTTCCATGACCATAAGATTTTAAATGTTAAAAGGTTGTTTTGAACTGAATTATCATTCATTCATTATCAGTTAACAAATGATCAAAGCTAAAGTAGACATTTGAAAATTTTTAAACATAAAGAGCAAAACTTTGTAGGAAATATGTTCCTTAATGAAATGGATGGGCTTTCCATCAGCCGGCTTATGGATCTATGGATAAACATCAATTCTTTTTGGAATGAGATGTGGTTCAGCACTGATTCTATTTCTTTTTTTCATTTTTATAGAAAACCTAATTAGATAAAAATGAAAGCTTTGTTATTGCAAAGTCACTCAATTCTCGGGACTCTGAAGTGATCTATCAAAAATTATTTTTAATGATACACTCAATTATTTTTAACTGATATAGCAGGCAGAATATATACTGTGCTACCATAGAAAATGAACAATAGCAACAAAATTCAGTGGATGGAACTGGATAGAAGTTTTTCTTTCATACGAAAATCTAGAAAGGGTGTCAGTCTGGGTAGAGAGGTGGTTCTGAACTTGCAGGACATCCAGGGACCAAAGACCTTACACCTAGTGTAGCCTAGGATGTGGCCCTTGTCCTCATAGTCAAAGCTAGCCCCCCCTGCATCACTTCCAGAATCCAGCTTTCAGGAAAGGAGAGAGAGGGGAGCTCATCTCTGGTCATTTTAAGATCAAGACACAGAACTGGCACGCATCACTTCTCACACCCCGCCTGCAAGAACTTAATCACATAGCCATCCATACCTTGTTGCTAGGAAAGGTAGTCTTTAGTTGAGTGAGCCCCAAACCCTGCTGGGATGCACGAGCGTCTATTACAAAAATGCCCAAAGGGGCATTCAGGGATGACCAGCAGGCCCTACCACTGCTCGAATTCCTTCACTTTTGTTGAAAACAAAGGTATGAAAGCTACCTATCTTGCAAAAGGATTTGTTATCTGCCTCCAGAGTCCAGGAAACCATTATTTGAATTGTCATTTTCTTTTAGTGTTGGGAGATTTTTACATCCCAGGAAAGTGACTGTAGAGAGAAGCATAGTGCATTTCCTTTGCAAAGCAGGGGAAAGGCAATTGGGAACAGGGTGAGGGTAGACAAGACAGCTTAGAGGAAGGTGCCTCCCGAAGGGAGGAGTTGCCTCCCTGAAGCAGTTCTGCCTCACTGAAGAGGAAGATGGCGGAACGGTTCCCCTGGAATTATTCAAGGGCATGGCCTCTGAGAAGTCTTCCTGCTGAAACTTTCTAGTTTTCATGTGTTTTAAGCATGTTCGTAGGTGCTCATTGAAGCATTTTTACTATGGTTGCTTTAAAATTCTCATTTGGTAATTCCAACATCTGTGTGATTTCGGTATTGGCATCTACTGATTGTCTTTTTTCATTCAGGTTGAGATTTTTCCTGGTTCTTGATTTTTTTTTTAAGGTTTTATTTATTTATTTTTTTTATTTAAAAAAAATTTTTTAATGTTTATTCATTTTTGAAAGAGACAGAGCACAAGCAGGGGTGGGGCGGAGGGGGGGTTGGGGAACGCAGAATCTGAAGCAGGCTCCAGGCTCTGAGCTGTCAGCACAGAGCCCGATGCAGGGCTCGAACTCACGCATCATGAGATCATGACCTGAGCCCAAGTCGGATGCTCAACCAACTGAGCCACCCAGGCGCCCCAAGGTTAGTTTTATTTTTTTTTAATATTTTATTTGTTTTTGAGAGAGAGAATGAACGTGAGTGGGGGAGGGGCGGAGGGGGACAGAGGATCCAAAGCAGGCTCTGTGCTGATAGCAGACAGCCCAATGTGGGGCTGATAATCAAGAACTGTGAGATCATGACCTGAGCCGAAGTCAGACACTTAACTGAGCCACCCAGGAATCCTGATATAAGTGATTTTTAAAATCGTACTATGTATGTTTGGGGTGTCATATTATGAGACTCTGGATCACATTTAAATCTTCTGTGTTAGCAGACCTCCTCTGACACCATGCTGGTGGGGAGATGGGGGGATTGTTTCTGCCAGGTGGGTAGTGAAAGTGCAGTTCCCCACTCAGCCTCAGTTGGCAAGAGGGGAGGGGAGGGGCTCCTTGTCAGTGCTGGTCGGGGGTGGGGTGCTGGCCCCTGCTAGGCTTTGCTGCTTCACTTTGGCTGGGATGGAGGGCGCCTGTTACTGTCCCTCAAATGATCAATACTGACACCCAGAAAGGGAGGGGAAGGCCTTGTTACAACTGGACGGTGGTAAGAGGTTCTGCTTCCCCTTGGCTTCTTTAGACTCTGGCAGGGAGGGAGAGGGATGCCTCATTACCACTGGGTGGAAGTGGAAGCCTAGGCTCCCCACGTGGAGTCTCCTGACACAGTAAGGGTGCCTCCTTACAGCTAGTGGAGGGTAGAAGTCCAGGCTCCCCACTCTGCCTTTCCTGGCATGGGTGATAGTGGGGCCATGTTTTCTTCTGTGGTATTTGGCTAGGGTAGGGTGGTTATTGTCCAAAAGTTTGCTTTCTTTCTAAGTTGCCACTTTTCTGCTCCTTTGTCTAAAGAGAGCTGGCTTTCCTTTGCTGCCATTGGCATTTCTAGGTTGCTTCTCTAGCATTCAGTCCAGAATATATCACATAAAAAGAAAGTGCAGAGAATTCACCATCATGTTGTTCCTTGGGTCTCAAGGTCTCTAGATAGGTTTCCTTTTTCTTTCCACCTTTTAGAGCCTTCTGATGTTTGTTTTATATAATGCCTTGGGCTTTGGCTGTGCATAAAGGAGGAACAGGGAGAAATACATCTACTACATCCTGGTTCTACTGATTGAGTTTTAACAGTCTGTAATTTCCAGAGTTCTCAAGCACATCTTGTGGGGCTTAATTATGTTAATTTAAATGATCCTCTCTATTATGGAATAAATTTTTTTTCTTTAATCAATTCTATCAAGAAGTGTCCCAAAGCTGATGAGCTCTTTTTAATTACTTAGGCAATTTTGGTAGATTCTAGTGAGGTTGAATATCTTTCCATGTGTTTATTGGCTCTATGTATTTCTTCATTTGTGAATTTCATGCTTGTGTCTTTTGTTTATTTTTCAATTGTCCATATTAACTGATTTATAAGATTATATGTTAGGGATATTAATGCTTGGGTATATGTGGTTAGATCTACAAGCAACTCCTTTATTAGCTGTGCATTCTGCAGCTACAAATTGGATATTCTAGTACCCACCACAAAATCTGTTGGGTACACTAAATAAGACAATCAATGTTAAGGCCTCAGACCAGTAAAAAGGCAAAGAGTAAATCCCTAATACGTGACAGCGATTGTTTATTGTGGAATTAGCAGCCCAAGAAGATCTGGACAGAGGCAGACATAAATCTGGTTGGACTAGCTATCTTCCCATCAAGCTTTCTACTCTTGCCCTCTGCAGTTAGAGGTTGCTGGGAATTTGAAAGTGGCTAGAAATTCTCTTGGCAAAGAATAACACTTTCTGGCATTATTGAAGTTTTGTCACAGAGAACATAACCGTAATACTACAATTTTAGAATTGCCTATGTGCAATATAATATTTTTGTGTGTGTTTTCAAGACCTCCTTGAGGAATTAAAACAACTTTTACTTCTATAAAAGGATGAATAAAATAGACTTAATTTGATTTCTTCCAAAAGTTAATTTTTTGTGTGGATGAAGTGATTTCAAAAAAATGACATGTACTTTATAAGATCCTAGAGTTTGGGTGTTGCATATGAGGTCTAACAAAACGTGAGGCTCCAGGCTGGAAAGAGGAAGACTAGGAGGGGATAGAAGATGTATCCTTATAAGCATTCTGGAGATGCTGCATATTACCTATGGTTTTGTTCAGAACATTTAGAAATGTTATGTGCCTCTGGGGACTGGTACACAAGGTCCAGTTTGCTTGACTCTGCTTCCCACAGTGCATTTGAAATAAGCATTATAGGGAGAGCATTTTCCCATCTTCTGGTTTCAGATTGTACTGGAAAACTTATAATAAAATCTTAGAATATGAAGCCCCAAACAAAGTAGTCCAAATCAAAGCAAATATTAAAGTCAATGAGAAAAAAGTACATAGAGCTTTCACTGTACCAAACAAAAACTTGTAGAAATGCAGGAATTCTTATATAAGAAGTCTGAGAATAAAAACTAAAGGAAAAATACAAGCTGATCCAAACATTCACCCACTTTCTGGTTACCCAGTTGAGGAAGGAAGAGCATAATGAAAGGGCACACGTTGGTGTAGAACACACAAAACTAGGAGGGTAAAGAAAGACTTGGGTATGAGCTTCTTTTCTATGGCTTAATTCTGTGCGTACCTCATTTCAAACTACTCTGTTGCTCTGAAACTCTGGCTTCCTGATTTGTAAAATGCAAGAAAAGCTCTAGAGGTTTTGTGATGGGAAAAATCTTTTATGATGCTTCTTGACCTGGAGCATGCAGCTGTGAGCCCCTTAATGGAAAGACTGAGGTATTGCTCATTAACCGAGAAGAGGATCAAAGGCAAAGGTGTGGTACACACGTTGGTGCTCAATCAATGTTTATCAAGGAAGGTGCATTAAACCAATCAAAATCTACCGCTAATTTGAATGTGGTCTTGGATAAATCACATTCTATAGGCTTCATAGAGCTTGCTTGTAAAATTAGCAGACAGCGCTAGGAGATCTGTAAGGGTCTTTACACAGAATTCTACTGTAGCAAAGTTCAAAAATGTGTTTAGCAGTGGCTCACATCCTCCCCTCCTCCCATCTTTTTTTTTTTTTTTTTTTCTCTTCCTCCTTTTTTTCCTGTGGATTAGGTAGGAATTAAGAAAAAGGAACTGGATTCTACATCCAGGTCAACCAGGAGAAAAGCAAACAGAATTACTTCACATGAGAAGAAAGGAAAATTTAGAACCCAGCAAGGACAGGAAATTGGGCCGTGGGAAGCTCTTGGAAATAGGCAGAAATCATGAGAGCACTGGAGGCACCAAAGATACTTGACTGAAGCCAAATTTATCTCAGTTTTATATGACCTGCAAACCATCACTGACCATTAAGCTTACAGGCACATCTTACCATTCTGACAGTCTTGAGTTCAACCTGAGTGATTCTTCGAATATCAACACACATCAAAGACAGAGAGAGAGAGAGAGAGATTGAAAACAATTTTCACAGGCAAAAAAAGTCTCAGAAAAAGAGACTTTCCTTCCACTTAAACACAAATTGGCTTTTAAAAATTAGTGTTTTTTTATGGCCCCCCTCTTTTCCCCCCTCAAACTCCAGCACTGTCAAATTCCACAGCTCCTGCATAGGATGGTCAATCTGGAAGTGAGAAGTCTTTGGGGCATATTTGTGATGTGCCGAAGCTAATTCTTATTGGAAATTGTATGCATCTGTTCCCAAGTCCGTGTTTAACTGATGTCAGTCTGGTACCTTGAAATCCATCATGGTGGAGGTATTTATAAATACCAGGGAGACTGGAAAACACTACAAATAAAAAATCAGGTTCCCAGTTCCCTCCCATGATATACCAACAGACCACTGGACATATCTCTACTCTTGATGGGCAGTGATTTAAGGCTGGTGTGCCTTCCTTCAAAATTGATTTTGTTGTTACTGTGGGAGATGGAATACCAGGACTCACGATTAGCCAGAAGGGAGATTTTTAGTTGGGAGGTTGCCATTTCAGAGGCAGGTAAATGTTTTGAATGGAATAGCAAGGCTGGTGCCATGGAAGATATTCAGTAAGGAACGTCTGGGCCTAATGGAAATGAAGTGGAGACATGACCTGCTGGTAAGTAATACTGAAGACAGAACGGGCTGGAGAACTGTGCATGTGATATAGCAAGAAACATGTTGATTCCTAGAAAATTCCAGGATTATTTGGTCAGTTTGACCTGGTGGTTTTTGGCACCCCATATGTGGACATTATGGGGTCACTTTTCTGCCTAACTAAAATGTGCCAACCTTCAAAATGAAATAGCCAATTTTACCAGCAAAATGAATTTATTTGGGGATAACAGAGAAATCACAATTCAGGACATGCAAGCTGTGGCGAACCATAGGCAAGTCCAACAACACAAAGGGAAGGTGAGCTTTTTTTAGGTTTAGGAGGATGCCAGGGAGGGCTGTTCTGAACAAAAGTTCGTTTGAGAAGAACAGGAGCTCCAGGTGGTGGTGGTTGGTGCTTTGTTGGATCTCCCTTACTTTTCTTAAAGGCAGGAGACAAATTCCTATGTGCAAAGTCCCTTTGCCCTCCCTTTTCCAAGTGATTCTGTTTCTTCTTTCTGTTGGTAAGCAGGCTGCAAGGAGTGGTATGTATGTGAGTGCCTGCTGCAGGGCTTGCCGACTCTATTTTTAAGTGAGGTTTCACTTATTTTCACAAATGTAACCTCACTGTTGGACCTGAGGTGACCAGGAACACCATCTTCCTTTTCTCCATGTCTCTGAAATTGCAGCCATTTCTACACGGGACCCTGTAACTGGTGTAAGCAGCAACGATAAATTATGTAGATTTTCTGGGACTTCTTCCAATGGTGACCCAAACATGATTCCTTAGATACATGTGGCTGCACTAGACTGTGTTCTGCACGGTGCACACTTTCTGCTTATACCAATGGCAGCTGTTGTTATGATTTGAACTTCATGTCTTGTTGAGGCTTGGGATGCATCTTTGGGACTCCCCAGACTTCTCCTGAGATTTCTTCCTCTTGAAGTTTGCCGTCTGGCATTCTTCGGTCCCACCCACTGTTGGGAGGCAGTTCCCATGGCTCTCTTGCATTTCTGTCCAACTTGCACTTCTTTTGCAGGGAGAGGCACTGACTACTTTTGTTCTGGACAGCCCTTTCAAGGATGTTATATAGCGAACAGCCTTGGAAGATAAAGCATCTGCCTCTGGAGCAAAGAGCAAGTTTGCTTGGCATACACAGACAGTGTCGTTCTCAAGTACAAAAAGGAGACTTACTTCTCATTATAAAAGATGTAATTTTCCTACGCTAAGGGCTCCTCTCTGTAATGCAATGCAGAGTACTAGCAGGTATTATCTGGCATTCTTTGTGTTGCCCTGGGAGCCAGCACAAATGTTGATACTTTGACTAATGTTATTGCTATAATATAGTCCTTTGTCTCTGACCCAGGAGTCCTGTATCTTTTGTCAGCATCCATGAAACTGTGGCAGGCCACCTGGTGAGTGACAGTAGGGCAAATCTCAGACCCTTTACCTACCTGAGTTTGTCTGATCTGCCTCTTGTTTCTAAACACCAACCTGGGGTGAATATGGAGATGCAAGGGAAAAAAAAAAAAAAAAGCCTAGATTGTGAGAAGCAATGTTTACTGAGGACTGAAGGACACCCATTTCTAAATGTTATCCTCAGAACACGTACTTTTGGCTCTGGGACTTGTACTAAATTGTGTTTCCATTTTTTGCCATCTGCCTATTTTGATGGACATAAGAAAAAACAATGCAAAATTTACTGTTGTAAATATTGTTGGGATAGTTTCAAGGACACCGACTACAACATCATGCAGTGTCCTTTTTATGAGAGCCCACGGGAGAAATTTGTCTCAGGTATCAGGAAAAGCTGCATTTCTGCTGAACATCTGTGGTGTGTTTGTCCTATGGATACTATAAATCTTATAACTGATTGTGTATTTCTATTGTCCCAGTATCTTGGAAGAATGGAGCCAAATTTGTGATCCAGCTCTTGGAATTGAGGCCAGACAGTATGTATCTGAGAGTACTAAATTTACCCCAGGTTATTTTCTTCACTCCATTTCCTTATTTATTTCTTTTTATATTTTTGCAATGTATGTTATTAAAAATTATCTTAATCAAATTTTAAGGGTCTGATATTTTTATAAAGCTTATCATAAGACCACATCTCTACCCCTTTCTCCCCCTTCCCATGGCCCCTCCATCCTGTCTCTTTCTCACCTTTGGTTTAAGTTCTGTTTTGGGAAAGATGCTGGGAAGCATATTTATGGGAGCTAACTTGTCCAACAATGTCATTGGCCTACCATCACACTTAACGGGTGATTTGGCCAGTTATAGAATTCTAGACTAGACTAAGTTTTATATAGACTTTTGAAGACTTTGCTCCATTCGCTGCTGGGTTCCAGCATTTCAGTTGTGTAGTCCAAAGACATTCTGATTCTAGATTCTTTGATGAGGCCCCTATAGTGCACACCCTCTTACACCACAAATCTCTTACTTAGTCTTTTGCTCTCTTCTGCAGTTATGGGCTAATGTGATTACACTGGCCCTACTTGATAATCCAGGATCATCTTCTCTTAAGACCTGAAGTCCCTCCACCACAGCAGCATCGAGGTTAGCATTTGTATCACTAGGGGATGGAGATCTTATCAGGACACTTTTGGAAATCTGTTTATCACACTCCTCACCTATATATTGCAACTCTCTTGTTTCCTGAAAATTTCTTTTTTATAGTGTTCTGTTCTTGGGACTTGTGGACAATATCTTCTTTTCCTTTGAGAGTCTTAGTGAGTTTTTTCAAAGTTTTCTTCCTTCTGCATTTCCTATTTCCCTAGGTTTCTTCTTTCGGTTTGTTAGTGTGGGGCTCCCTTTTTCCATGTTACAGGCTTTCCCCAAGTGTTCAATGTCAATCCGTGGCTATCTGTCCAGGTGTATAACTAACTTCTGAATGCAAACTCTTCATGGCAGGCTCCACCAAGGCATCATCAGGTGGGACATTTCACTGAAGAACCTACAAAGTCAGTATACGTGGAATTTTTTTCTAGGACTGGTTCGAATCCCCAGAGAAGGAAGTCCCAGTCTCTTGGTGGAATACCTGGCTCCCAACATGGCAGGGACTGTTGGGACATCTCCAGATTCAATGGACAGGCTTCCCAAGCCCACCTGTTTCTAGCACGTACCTTAAACCTCAGCTCTGCCCAGTGTTTGGGGGCAGAGTCCCTCCTGCTCCCTGTTTTCTAAAAATCAACCCACGCCATTTTGCTGAGGCTGGGGAGGGGATCTAGGGGATCTACTGCATCTTACTAGATTTTCAAGCAATCCTCCTGTTTTCAATTCTGATTTTACTCCAATTTTAAGGTACCTGGTGCTCCCTGTCTCTGAGATTTTGTGAAGTTCTGTGAGGCAGGTTGCTTCTGGGCTTTCTCTCTGCATGTTTGGCTCTCACCTGTTTTGGGTTGGTCTAGTCAGCTGCTTTTTTACCTCACTCTCCATGTGCCTTGTGAATGTTTCCTCTCTCATTCACTTTGACCCTGTAACTACATGTGTCTTTACAACAACCTCATTGCTGTAATTTCATGGGCCTCCAGGAGACAGCCAAGGTGAACACATCTGTCCAATGAACATCATGAATCAGAAAGGCCTATGTAGAGTTATTTATTTATCTATTCATTCATTCATTTATTTATTTTAGCAAAATCCACACCCAATGTGGGGCTTGAACTCACAACTCCAGAGATTAAAGTTACGTGCTTTACTGACTAAGCCTGCCAGGCACCCTGGGTTTTATTTTTAAATGAAAAGCCTTGAATCCCTTTTGGAATGTGGTAAGGAAAAAAACACCCAATTCATTAAATACATTAATTAATATTGTATCTGGATCTCTGGGAAGTTACTTAGCTTCTGAAACGAACTTCATTTTCTCATTCGTGAAAATCCAAATAGTTTTGTTTGTAAAGATACAATGTGATGATATTTAAGAGTACTTAGGACAGCACCTGACATGCAGTTGACATTCACTTGATATGCTTGTTGAATCAAGGAATAAAACACATTCACTCAGAACTAAAAGGAAAAAAATAATACTGGGACTAGATATTGTAAACAGGGGCTGCATGCAGACATGAGATGCCCAAGGCAGATTAGGAATGTGGGCTTTCTCCAAACCAATGGACTTCCCATGTTTGCTCCATATTCATTTAGTTGGTAGCTGAAGGAAAGAAATTGATTTTCTCTTAAAAATATTGTATGTCCCTTTCTTCCAAATTTAGGGCTTATTATTTAGCCTAAAAGTAATATAATATTTTAACTTCCTTAGAAATGTCTTTCATTTCACAGTTTTCCCACCACTCAACTCTACAGAGTTATCCATGCCTAATGATAAAGGATAACAAATGAATATAGTTGTAAAATTTTATTTAAAAATATTATGGGGTGCCTAGGTGGCTCAGTCGGTTGGGCATCCAACTTCGGCTCAGGTCATGATCTCAGAGCTTGTGAGTTCAAGCCCCACATTGGGCTCTGTGCTGATGGCTCGGGGCCTGGAATCTGCTTCGGATTCTGTGTCTCCCTCTCTCTCTCTCCCTGCCCCTCCCTCACTCACTCTATCCTTCTCTCTCTCAAAAATAAATAAAAACATTAAAAAAAAAAAACCTTTTTATGACTTTCACAATAGCAAATATGTTCCATTTTTTGGTAGATCCTGTATTCTTTGGTTTTATTTTTTTCTGAATCAGTGTTTTGGGTGGCGTATTGGAGGGTTACAATATATACAGCAAAGTAGAAGAACCCTCACTCTGTTGACATGTGCCAGAGCGTTGCCTGACTTTGTCCTCATCATATGACTGTGAGCCTATCCACACTCCATCACTGATGGAGAGGATGAATAAGTGGCTTATGGGAGGATTTCTTTTCAAATGTCCACTTCTACTTTGGGGGAATTGGAAAGAAAATGACCGATTGTAGTTTTCTAATAAAGCAAGGAACTACATGAAATATCTGAGCTAACTGGCACCTTTCCTCCTACTCCAGTGATACCTTGGTGACTATAATGAGTTGGCACCTTGAGCAGCTGCCAGACTGACCTGCCCCTTGATCTGGTTCTGTCCTCCACTTCTGCATTTTCTGCCTGCTGTCCCAGGTGCTCAGTGTCCTGATAATCTCTATCCCACACTCCATGAAATAGCTTTCAGTGCTATTCACACTCAGGTAAAGTGCTTGATAACAGCATAAAGACCTATTATTTCTCAGGGAGTTCTGAACTTTAGTAAAGATCTAAACTTGGAACCATATACATGGCATTCAGCCCAGAGAAGAGCATCCAGCACCAGTAACTATTTCCCATTGTCTTTGAAATACACATTATAGATCCCCTCTCCCAAATTTCTAGTCCTGTGGCATTCCTTTAAGCAGCCCCATTTGCTTGGGAAATACCTTAGACCACATGAAGGTAAGCTTCAGGGTAGATTTGCCATTTAACACTATGAATCACCTTCGACCACTTCCTAACTCCTTATTCTGCCCTGAGTCAACCTTCCAAAATACTGTTTTTGCTGCTTTTTCTTCCATTTGCATCTTGGTTCCTCTTTGGGTATAGTACTTAACTCTATTTGACTTCTGTGGGCTGTAATTTTTCACTAAGCTAAGCTGCCTCAGGTGAGCATCCTTCCTAGTTTCACTTGGCCTCCTATTTTGACCTTCCCAGGCCTTATGTGTAGGGTCTGGGAAGCACATGAAGCTAGGCCAGGATACACACCCAAGAGCCCCAGCCATGTAGAACACATTATATGCAGAGTAATGCCTAGAGAATCTGTCTGAGGGACCACTGGCTTATCTTCCGGGCAGCTAAACCCATGGTAGTCTATACTGCTAGATGCCTACCAGTGTTTATTCTCTCTCTCTCTCTCTCTCTCTCTCTCTCTCTCTCTCTCTCTCTTTTTTACATCAGAATTGCTATATAGGGGCGCCTGGGTGACTCAGCCGGTTGAGTGTCTGACTTGGGCTCAGGTCACGATCTCACAGTGCATAAGTTTGAGCCCCGCGTCGGGCTCTGTGCTGACAGCTCAGAGCCTGGAGCCTGCTTCAGATTCTGTCTCCCTTCCCCTCTGCCCCTCCCCCACTCATGCTCTGTGTCTGTCTCAAAAATAAATAAACATTAAAAAAATTTTTTTTTAAAAGAACTGCTATATAACTGGGCAAGGTGTGGGGGTCAGAAGGGTAGGGCAATGTGCTTAGCTAAGTTTAAGACTATATTTCCTAATCTCCCTTGTATTTAGATATGGCCATACAACTTATTTCTGGTCAATGATATGTAAGGAAGACTCAAAAGGAACTAACAATGAGGGCAATGTTTTTCTTTTTCCAGCTCCTTGGAATAAAGGCATGATGACTGGAGCTACAGCAGCCATATTGGATCAAGAGGGTAGAGGCAATGTCCCGAGCATAGTAAAGCATAAATATAAAATAAACATAGGTCCCTGATAGTTTAATGATTCCACCACACCTTCTTAGACTATACCTCAATTTTCTTATATGAGACAATAAACCTTTGTGGATTTATTCACAAGGTCGCCATTGCGACCTTGGATTTTCTGCTATATATTGCCAAACCTAAGCCAAACTTACACCAACAGCTTCCCTTTCCCTACTTTTATCTTGTTGCCACCTCTGAAAGGGAGAGGAACACCTGTATTGATGTTGATAACACAAGATCTTGGATTGCTCTTCTAGGCTTGCTGTCATCACTACTGTTGAAGCAAAAGTAAAGCACATTGTTTTTTTTTTTAAAGATTGTAATAATATCCATGGCCAGAGACTCTGAACCCCACAAACTCAACATACTGGCATCTACCAAAAATATCTAAGTACTACTCCTTAACTCTACCTTTTACTTGTGGAAGTGTCTCCTGCTTGGAAAATGTGCACATAATCTTTGCATATAACCAAAGGTTTGAAATCACTTTATCAAAGGCAGTGTAGGAGAGTAAGACCTCTAATGGGAATTCCTAGTGTTTGCTGAAAACGGTCTGTTGTTCAGGTTCACTCTTCCTCCAGCCTCCAACTTTTTACTTAAAACAAAAATTTTAAACATGCAGAAGCATTCCAAGAACATTAAATGAATTGTAGTCATATTCCTACCCCTGAGATCAATAGTTGTTAGCATTTTGCCATATTGCTTTCTCTATATACCTCTATATTAAAAAAAATTTTTTTTGACATTTATTTATTTTTGAGAGACAGAGCATGAGCATGGGAGGGGCAGAGAGAGAGGGAGACACAGAATCTGAGACAGGCTCCAGGCTCCTAGCTGTCAGCACAGAGCCTGACGTGGGGCTCGAACTCACGAATTATGATATCATGACCTAGGCAGAAGTCGGATGGTCAACCAACTGAGCCACCCAGGGGCCCCATATATATCTCTCTATTTTTAAAGCTGAAATCTGTATCTAAAATAGCATATTTGGACCATTGAAAGTAAGTTGCAGACATTATTTTTACATTCTTAACATATTATGAATTTCCGAATTGTGTTTTACCCGGTCAAGACAGATTTCCTAAGTATTTTCAGCCCAAGAGTGTGTGGGGCTTAGAGGAGCCCTTTAGCATGGGCATGGGTCAGGGGAGAAACGAAGAAATCCAGAGAGCAATGTTATAAAGTGAATAACTGGAATATCTGTGCTTTGTCAACTTTTTGTAGGGAAATACTTGCTTTGTTCCTAAAATATTGTAAATTTAACTAAATTCAGTTCGAAAACATCTGAGCCATAATGTTGACTCCCAGATAGTACTGGAAAGCCTTAAGTAGGATGACCAATTTTTCCTGGTTTTCCTGGGACTTTTCTTGTTTTAGCATTAGGTGTCGTGGAGAGCCCTCATCCTGGGCAAAACTGGCTTATTGGTTACCCTACTCAAAATAATTCTCTGACTTAAACTCCCCAGGGAGAGATCTGACAGTTGTTTTTTCATTCACTTAACAAACTCTTCTGGAACAGTGGTTAGATGTGGCCCCGGGCTGGCGATGTGCTATTGTGACATGCCTCTGTTCTGGAAGGTCTGCACGTGACCCTCTATATTTGCTCCAGCTAGGTAATGACAAGCGTCTGTGTCTCAGAATTGAAATTTCTTTTCTGTTCAGAGTCACATGGAGGAGAAGGAATGAGAATGGATTTATACAGAGAATAGTCCGGATACTTGAACACATTTTGTCCAATTGTGGGGAATTTAGCTTTCTTTTACCTTATATTTCCAACTAGGGTTCCTCAAATAGAAAAGTCCCTGAGGAAGAGAAACTGTGGCCACAATTGTTTGGTGTCTCCTGAGAGCTTTCCCACTCTTCTGTTGCTCAGTGTCTTTGGAAAGAAAACCTGCCGGCTTTTCACAGCCTAAGAGTCCATTTGCAAAAAAAAGCTGATGAGAGATTCCTGGCAGGTTTCTGGAACTCACTAATTAATGAGGGTAGTGGTGAGATACTAAAACCAGTTGAAAGAGCACTCAGGAACTAAGGTATTTAGACATAGTGTTTGGGTAAGTTTGCTGGGTTAGATACAAAACTGGTTAATGTCCAACAGGGCAATAAACTATAACCCTTGGGGTTATCTGTTCTACTAAACATAAATTATTTGCATTTTCACTAGACAAAAATCTACAAATTAACCTCTGCCTCCAAAGATTTGTGAAATGGCTCATTCAGTAGGAAGTCGAGCCCAGCACAGTACCGCACAAGCACCCTATAATCTTTTTCGTCTACTTCTACATCTTGGATAATTTCAGATGGTTGTTGAGACATGACTTTTGGTTGAATTTGACAGACACATAAGGAGAAAGCTAATGTTCTCTTCCTTTAATGAAGAAGGTACAGGGACTGATGGCAATCTCTTTATGCACCATTCAGTTTCCTTTCTTATGCCACATGGGATACCTTATTGTTGTCAACAAGAGATACACATGCCAGTTCAAAACCTTCAGGAGATCTGTCATCAGCTTTCTTGTGTAAAGATAAAGCTGTGAAAAGCTTTCACGATTGGTGAGAAAAATGCCTTTTGAAACACTATGTGATTACTACTCCAGAAGTCTTATGTTCTCATAGTAACTCAGTGAATTTCTACTTAATTGAAATTTTAAGGACAAAAAGCAGATGTTCTCCTATATTAGACAAATTGTATTTACCTGAACAGTTTTATCTGCTATAGTGGAAAGAGTGAACAGAGTTGGACTAACTTTTGCCAATTAGATGAACTTATTTGAACCTTTGTTTCATTATCTAGAAACTGGTAATAATAGTGAACTAAATACATTCTTCACTTTAAAAGCATGATGAAGTGTCTCCTAATCTTTATGCCATAAGTAGCACAATATTTAGCCAAAATATAACTGGATGATTTTTATTTTAAAATATCATGCCATTTTCTGGTAAGATCTCTTGGGGGATGTAATTTGCTCTGGCTAACTAGCCACAACTGATGAAGGTCCATCCATTTTAACTGCCCCATAAAGTTAGAAGTTAACTTATAGAAAGTTAATGTGGGCTGTGTGTGTGTGTGTGTGTGTGTGTGTGTGTGTGTGTGTGTGTGTGTTTTGACCTGATAGAGGACAACCCCAAATATTATGGTATTATTGCTCTAGAGAAAGTTCATCAATTTTATATCTAACTAGACTTTCTCATTTCTGCTTTCATTTTCCCACTGACTGCTACATCCCCATTTTTCAAGTGTTCTTTTTGTCAGCTCTTCCATTTGTCTATTTCCTCCTTAAAAAGTTAAGTAAAACTTTGCCATGTTTTCTATTTGTAAGAGAAGTAGATTTTTGTCAGTCTGAGAATTAAACTTTTAACCAACTATACAGAATCCAAGAAAAAACAATAACCCACACCTGATTCCAAAATTTTTGAAGAACAGTGTGGATTTTTACTGAAGAATATTCTCAGAGATGGAGTACAAGGGATTATCATGCCACACTGACAAAATGTTCCCTATAAATGTCTTTGTGTCTCCCAAATCCCAGACCCTTAGCTAGCTACCTAAATTCCCTGTGTCTCTCCCAACTCATTGTTCCCCACACCCACCAGTCAATTCCTAGGCTCTTCCAGCACCTCCCTTCCTGGGGCAGACACAGCCTATGGTGACCCCCCCCCCCCCAAGTGAGATACACATTACAGACAATCTCCTCCCTGGGGGAGTGTGGAAGGAAGCTGTGACCTGCTTCTAACTGACAGAAAATAGCAAAGTTGATGGGATGGTACTCCCTTAATTAGGTTGTGTTATACGACAAAGGTGATGGAAGGTCATTTCCATGATTATGTTATCTAAGACTCTGCTGCAGCAGGTTGGAGAGATACACTTCCTACTGGTCTCTAAGAAGCAACTTGCTCTCATGTGACCTGTCTACGGAGAGGGCCACAGGGCCCTCTAGGAGTTGAGGAATTCTGCCAACACTCATGTGAGCTTAGAAGAGTACCCCAAGCAAAGAAAAAAGAGAACTACAGGCCAATATCCCTGATGAATATGGATGCAAAAATTCTCAACAAGATACTAGCAAATTGAATTCAACAGCATATAAAAAGAATTATTCACCATGATCAAGTGGGATTCATTCCTGAGCTGCAGGGCTGGTTCAATATTCGCAAATCAATCAATGTGATACATCACATTAATAAAAGAAAAGAACCATATGATCCTGCTAATAGATGCAGAAAAAGCATTTGACAAAATACAGCATCTTTTCTTAATAAAAACCCTCAAGAAAGTCGGGATAGAAGGAACATACTTAAACATCATAAAAGCCATTTATGAAAAGCCCACAACTAATATCACCCTCAATGGGGAAAAACTGAGAGCTTTTCCCCTGAGATCAGGAACACGACAAAGATGTCCACTTTCACCACTGTTGTTTAACATAGTGTTGGAGGTCCTAGCATCAGCAATCAGACAACAAAATGAAATCAAAGGCATCAAAATTGGCAAAGATGAAGTCAAACTTTCACTTTTCACAAGAGGACATGATACTCTACATGCAAAACCCAACCGACTCCACCAAAAGTCTGCTAGAACTGATACATGAATTCAACAAAGTTGCAGGGTACAGAATCAATGTACAGAAATCGGTTGCATTTTTATACACCGATAATGAAGCAACAGAAAGAGAACTAAACTGATCCCATTCACAATTGTACCAAGAACCATAAAATACGTAGGAATAAACCTAACCAAAGATGTAAAAGATCTGTACACTGAAAACCATAGAAAGCTTATGAAGGAAATCAAGAAGACACAAAGAAATGGAAAAACATTCCATGCGCATGGATTGGAAGAATAAATATTGTCAGAATGTCAATACTACCCAAAATCGTCTATAAATAACACAATCCCAATCAAAATTGCACCAGCATTCTTCTCGAAGCTAGAACAAACAATCCTAAAATTTGTATGGAATCACAAAAGACCTCGAATAGCCAAAGTAATATTGAGGAAGAAAAACCAAAGCAGGAGGCATCACAATCCCAGACTTTAGCCTCTACTACAAAGCTGTAATCATTAAGACAGTTCGGTGTTGGCACAAAAACAGACACATAGACCAATGGAATAGAGAACCCAGAAATGGACCCACAAATGTATGGCCAACTAATCTTTGACAAAGCAGGAAAGAATATCCAATGGAAAAAAGCCAGTCTCTTTAACAAATGGTGCTGGGAGAACTGGACAGCAACATGCAGAAGATTGAAACTAGACCGCTTTCTCACACCATTCACAAAAATAAACTCAAAATGGATAAAGGACCTGAATATGAGACAGGAAACCATCAAATCCCTAGAGGAGAAAGCAGGGAATAACCTCTTTGACCTCAGCTGCAGCAATTTCTTACTTGACACATCTCCAAAGGCAAGGGAATTAAAAGTAAAAATGAACTATTGGGACCTCATCAAGATAAAAAGCTTCTGCACTGCAGAGGAAACAATCAACAAAACTAAAAGGCAACCAACGGAATGGGAAAAGACATTTGTAAATGACACATTGGATAAAGTGCTAGTACCCAAAATCTATAAAGAACTCACCAAACTCCACATCTGAAAAACAAATAATCCAGTGAAGAAATGGGCAGAAGACATGAATAGACACTTTTCCAAAGAAGACATCCAGATGGCCAACAGACACATGAAACGATGCTCAATGTCACTCCTCATCAGGGAAATACAAATCAAAACCACACTCAGATACCACCTCATGCTGCTCAGATTAGCTAAAATGAACAAATCAGGAGAATATAGATGCTGGAGACAATATGGAGAAATGGGAACCCTCTTGCACTGTTGGTGGGAATGCAAACTGGTGCAGCCACTCTGGAAAAGTGTGGAGGTTCCTCAAAAAATTAAAAATAGAACTACTCTGTGACCCAGTAATAGCACTGCTAGGAATTTACCCAAGGGATACAGGAGTACTGATGCATAGGGGCACTTGTACCCCAATGTTCATAGCAGTACTTCCAACAATAGCCAAATTATGGAAAGAGCCTAAATGTCCATCAACTGATGAATGGATAAAGAAGATGTGGTTTATATATACAATGGAATACTACTCGGCAATGAGAAAGAATGAAATCATGCCATTTGCAGCAACATAGATGGAACTGGAAGGTATTATGCTAAGTGAAATAAGTTAGTCAGAGAAAGACTGATACCATATGTTTTCACTCATATGTGGATCTTGAGAAATTTAACAGAAGACCATGGGGGAGGGGAAGGGGAAAAAAAAGTTACAGAGAAGGAGGGAGGCAAACCATGAGAGACTCTTGGATACTGAGAACAAACTGAGGGTTCAAGGGGTGTGGGGGAGAGGGGAAAGTGGGTGATGGGCATTGAGGAGGGCACTTGTTGGGATGAGCACTGGGTATTGTATGGAAACCAATTTATCAATACATTATATTAAAAAATAAACTTTACATTTCTAAATTCATCAGTATAAAAAAAGGAAGAGGACCCCAAGTTCCAGGAAGAAACATAACCTGGCTGGCCCCTTGATGTAGCCTGTGAGACCGTAAGTCAGCTCAGCCAGCCTGGACTCTTGATCCACTGGAATTGTGAGATAATAAATGGGTGTGCCTTCAAACTTCTTAGTTTGGGTGAATTTGTTACCCAGCAAGCCCCTTTAGCCCTCTTGGCTTCTTTCAGATAAAATCCTCTTGCTCTCCTGGCTTCTTTCATTTGTATTCAATCAACCACTGTTTCCCATCAAAACTCAAGGATCTTCCTTAGGATCCACACTTCTGAGAAACCAGGGAGTGTGTGTGTGTGTGTGTGTGTGTGTGTGTGTGTGTGTGTGTCTGCGTGTGTGCAGGTGCACACATGTGTGTACATATCATAAAAGGGCCGCACGTCTCATTTATATATTAATATTATGTTAATATTAATATAAATTATTATTAATGTATATTAATCCATCTAACTATATTAATTTGCTCATTCCCTTGGTAAAATCTATTGATTAACAACCACCCAGATGCCAGTAGGCTGCTTTCCAATGTGTGCATGCATTTGTTTCCACAAGCAAATGGCAGAAGAGTCAATGTGGTTTGTTCCCAAATCTGATCATATCAGTTGTAAATGTTTTTGTAAATGATATAGTTAGATCTTACATAAAGTGTGAAAAGGGAAGTTTTTTCTACAAGAACCATGAAAGGGTCTATAACATTAAATAGAACAGAGGATGGAACACCTGGGTGGCTCGGTCAGTTAAGCGTCTGCCTCTTGATTTCCGCTCAGGTGGTGATCTCACGGTTTGTGAGTTTCAGCCCACGTGGCTGGCTCTTTGCTGACAGCATGGAGCCTGCTTGGGACTCTCAACTCCCTCTTTCTCTGCACCTCCCTTGCTCATGCGCACACGCTCTCTCTCTCAAAATAAATATATAAATAAATAAATATTAAAAAAAAAGAAAGCAGAACAGAGCAAAATAATAGAAATCTAGAAGACTTTGCTCTGAGATTATTTCATAAGTGCCTTTAATTTTTTTTTTTTTTTTTTTTTTTTGCACAGAGTACATTTGTTTATATAAGGAAGACGTGGTATAACTCATTCTGCAAACTTCTGCTCAAAGAAAAGGGCTTGTCCTTGAAATATGTTTGATGAATGAAAATGAATATTTGAAATGTGTGTGCAATCTTTCATAATGCTTTCCCCGTTTAATTGGCTTTTTCAATTAATTGATTGTGTTAGACAAAAAGATTCTTTCTGAATTTTACTTTTAACATTTTTTCCTCTGTCACAATAAGATTGCATAAATTTCTATTCTGTCTTTAAGAAAAGGACTATTTTGTGCTCACCAGCTGGAAGTATTTTAGGAAAAGCTCTGAGGCCTTGTCATAAAGCTGACTCTTGGAATCTGTTTGTCTTAGAGCAGCAGCAAGTATAGCTGAAGGGTTAAGTGATAGGTTTGACAACAAAATGGGAAAGTCATTTCCAGGTAGCTCTTGACATGTTTTCAAATGAATAACATAACAGGGTTGGAAGATACTGTCATTGCCGACCTTGAGAAAGAATTACTGGCTAATGGGAATTAACTTATAAAAGGTAAATAACAAAGGACTCCCAGGAAGGATTCCCTTCCTCCCTCACTTTCTCCTTCCCTCCTTTCCCCTCTCTCCCTTCCTTCCTTCCTTCCTTCCTGCATTCCTTCCTTCCTTCTTTGCTTCCTTCCTTCCTTCTCCTTAAATCTATATAACACACATTTGTCTTAAGGCATAATGAAATCCTGATGGCCAATACAAACACATAGAATGACTATTTCTCTGGAACTAAAAATCCACATAACTAGCTTACCAGTAGGGACAGACTATTTGGAATTGGGACATTAACTTCATTTTTCCTATGGATTTATATAAAGAAGGGCTTGTGACTGTTGCTAAGAGCATTAAGAATCTGAATTTGGACACTGCCTGAAGGAGTGCCTGCAATATTTCTATTCTATCCATAGGCAGGCCTTTGGAGAAGACAGATATGTCTCTTAGCCAAGGGAATATTCAAAATCCTGCTCCAAAATCTGCACATAAGAGGCGGTTAGAAAGTGGGAAAAGGGCACTGTAGGAGATTTACTTCTTTAGGAAGATTCAAGAAAGTGGCTTCCCAGACAATAGGGCCCTTTCTTTGGGTTCCAACCCCTTCTTCCTTTAGCTCACCTCCAACCATGAGCTTCCTCTGCAAGGCCAAGGGGATGCCCACCCGGACCCTGCATCTCCCCTTCTAGATCATGCTCCTGGCAAATGTGTCTTCAGAATCCCTTGTCCAAATGACCAGAGTCTGCTTCTAGAGGCTGTTCCAACCTTTCCCCTGGGTCATTCTCTCAAGGGTCAACCATGATGCCTGTGCTTCCCTGATCCTGAGAAGTGGCTATGCATAGGGTAGTGTGAAAAGATCTTGGCGGTGTGAGCTGGGGTATCTACAATATGTGAGTACAAGGCCCCCTGAATATGATACAGAGACAGCGGTGGAGAGAGAAGGTGGCAGCTGCAGACCAGAGGCTGCTCACCACATTTTGACACAGAACTCTGAGCAATCCATGGTTTCTAAATTCAAATCTGGACCTCCAGGTCCTCAGGAAGGTGTATTCATCATGGCATCAGAATAGAGCATACATAATTTATTTAGCAGCTTGTTAGTTTAATTTATAAGTTTTACATGTGCTTTTATGTAAACAGTATAGAGGTCTTCACTGTACTTTGTCCCAGACCCTGCTTAGAGTTGAATTGCTGGTAAAAATACAAAGCAGTACACCCTGCATGGGGCAAGCTGTCAGTATTTGTCAAAATTGTGAAAGTGTATCCTCCGACTCAGGAAATCCATTTCTGGGAATTTGTTCTACAGTACAGACTTCTGACCCACAATCTGTAGCCACGAGGTGAGAAAAGCCACTTATTACCTACAAAAACCAGCTCAGGAAGGCAGTTTGCTATCCACAGGCCAGACAGTCAGGCCACCATCTCTACCACCTGATCCAGGAAGCCAAACGAAAACCTCTGTAACAATTGGCCCCAAATGGTTAGAACTCTGTTAATACCTGTAGCTTCCCTAATTTTTGTTCCCAGTTCCAATTTAAGACGAAGCTGAGAAAACGAAACATGCATCCCTCGCCAGTCACATGGGATGCTGTATTTCTAGTTGGCCTGTCTACACTTCCCCATGCCAACAGCTTCCAACCAGGGCATGCCTAAGCCCTCCCTTTTTCCCCACCAGAGAACTGTCCCACTCCTCTGCCTGCCTTTACTCTCTGCTCACACAAGTGATGGTGGCTGACTCCCTTGCTATAGCAATCCCTAAATAAATACCCTTTGCCTCTTCTCATTTACATGGTCTTTATTCCCACGATTACCACAGCTTCTCTGATCTCCCACATTCTCACATCTAACCCAAAGGCGACATTTTAATGTTCAAAATAATTACTCACAATATCTGTGTCTTTATTACTTACTTAACACATTAAGCCCTATTTAAAGTTTTCTGAGGCAGAGTAAAAGGATTCCAAGTATTGAATGCTGGGGACCTGGGAGTATATATACGTGTATTTTAATTCTTATAAACTAGTTCTTTATAAACCTTTTTTCATTTGAGTTTTCTTTCAGCATAGACTTGGCGAATGTGAATTTGCAGGGTTGAATGTAGAAATCCTGGAAGGAGGGCAGCACTTGAAGAAGGAACACTGGCTGGTGGATCAATAACCTATCTGGCGTAAGGTCTGAGTTTGTTAACAGCTGGAGGTTGTTCACGTCTACTTGCAGTTTTCAGTCTTACCAGAGGATGGCGCCAATACTTCTCCAGTGGGTCTTGCCAAGCTGCTTTGGTATCCTCTCAAGCGGCATTTGAGAGACACTGAAAAGATTGGTGACTTACGCTCTTAACCAAATAAGGCTTTTATTATTAATTCAACTTTATATGTAGTTAAAAATGAGTATACATGTATCACATCCTTCAGAACCATTTATGCCAAAGAATTAAGCAGCCTGAAATGAATGGAGAGCTACTTATTTCCTGTAAATGTACTCACACTTTATATTTAATTTATACAACTTCCAAAAACCAGTTTCTACAAGTGAGATCTTTCCGAAATTTCCATTTGCGTGCCATCTGCTGCATTGTAGACCAGCCATTTAATATTAAAACTTGTTCAGAAGCTGCACTCTTTAATGCACACACCGGCACACCAGGGTGTTTCCTGCAGCAGGGCTGTTGGGGTGGGGTGGGAGGTGGAGGCAAAGGGGAAGTCACTTGTCTATCTTCTCGGTCTTCCAGATGGAACTGAGCCATGGGCGCAGCCATTCCTTTGTTTCCCCTTCTTGGACTCCACGCATTTGTTCAATGGTGTCTTCTGAACAGGAGTGGTTGTAACTTTTCCTCCTTAAACTCTGTGTTCTGGAGACTCAAGGGCTGTCCGGACGTAGCAGACGGGTTTGCTCAGAAACTGTGCTTCTCTTTTGGAAGATGACCCCAAACTCACTGGTATTCTATAATGCACTCGAAAGCAACCATAGTCAACTCACAAAAACTGTTATAAGAGTTATAAGAATCCATACATATCCAATCCATGGTTGGTGCAAAGAGCCCAACTAGAGAAAGCACTGATGAGCTGTCCATGCATTAAAGAGTGCAGCCTCGGAACAACTTTTAATAGGGGGTCTTAACATGCCCTGAAGCAGAATAGAAAATTCATAAAGTAATCATAAAATAGGGATGTCATATAGGTTCACTATACCTTATCTGAAATTCTTGGGACCAGATGTGCTTTGGAATTCAGAATATTTTGAATTTATAAAGCTAACATGGTCTATATGCCATATATTATGCAATACTCCAGAAGGGTCCAAGGCAGCTCCCTGTAAGCAAAACATTAGTATTTCTTCAGAGACAAATGAATATTCACATCAAGTGGGATAAATAAAGGCGAACTGGCCTCATGTCAGGGTACAGGCCAGGTTTTGCCTCCAAATGAATTAGGAAACAAACCTTGGTTGTAGGAGTTTTTGGATTTGGGAAATGCAAACAAGGTATTGTGGGGCTGTAATTAAGTGCTTTACGTGCACTATTTCATTTAATTCTCACAGGAGGCCTATGTTAAATACAAGGACATAAGAACATGGGGAACCTGAGTGTCAGAGTGGTTAAGTAACTTTCCCGAGTTCACACAGCAGAGCCAACATTCAAACCTTGGCCTGATTCTAAAAGGCAAAATGCTACATTGCTTTCTATGTGTAATATAAATGCTAGATATTCTAAAATAATGAAAACTCTTTCACTTCCTTGTCAACTTTTGGATTTGCACCCATATTCTGCACTCTTCTTTATTTTCCCTGTGGTCCTTGAGAAAAGATAAGATGGCAGAGTGAACTATTCCACCCTAATGGATGGAGGTAAAGCCTCTGTCTGGCGTCCTTTCAGAGCAGCCTCGTCTGCTTAGGGAGGCAGCAGGTCTGCAGTGCTGAAGAGCAAACAGTCAATGCCCCAAATGTCAGGTTTTCCAGCGGTTAGTTTCCTGTTCTGTACTTGGTCCGTGCAGCTGATCAGCCTTGATGTCATCTGCAATATGATCCAAACATCTAATTAATGTCTCTGGCCTCCTTTTGCAAATTTTGCACCAGGCTGGCCTCCCATAAAGGGATTCTGCTTCTTTGAATTGATCGGGATATCAGAAGTCACTTGGCTTAATAAAGTTGTCAGCAGGGAGGAATCCTTGATTTTTTTTTCTGTCCGTTTTCTCATGATGGGAATGAATTAAGGTAATCATATTTTAAAATTGTGATTTCAAGGCAATTCATGAGCCATGTTCCCCTTTTTTTTTTTTTTGCATTGTAATTATCCCTTTTCTCTTTTCCTTTATGTCTTTCTCTTTTTCAAATTATAATCCTATTTATAGTCTAAAGTTTAGGAGCTTACAGTCTCTTGTCCCCCATCCCCAGGGATATTTCTTTCTTGTAATGAAACCAATAGCTTAGCAATTGCATGGACACAAAACTCTTTTTATATTCCTGTAAAAATATTACAAGTCACAATAAACTGTGTAACATTTTAATGGATTTTTCCAGTGGCCTTTTATAGACTTTCAAGATCTGTTAGAAAAATGATTCACCTATATAGGTGTACATATATCTATCTGTCATGCTTGAGGTACTTAAACAAAGAACCCTTGACATATTTTTATAAAGGAAGCTAGCAGATACAGGCAGTCCTGCATTTGCACACCTTGCCTCCCATCTGGCCATAAAATTCACATACAATAAAGTGTGCAAATCTTAAGTGTTTCATTTTGATAAGTGCATGCCTCTGTGTAATGCAAAACTTTTATGAGGATAGAACCATCACTCCTCAAAGTTCTTTACTGTTCTTCCTAGGTTCCCTCACTTTAGGCAAACACTTTTCTGATTTTTTTCATCATAGTTTTGCCCGTTCTAGAATTTTCATATGTATACACATACATACAAATTATATGGCGGATGCTCTTTTGTGTAAGGCTTCTTTTCTTCTGCATAATAATTTTAAGACTCATTCTTTTTGTGTGTGTCAGTAGTTTCTTTTATATCGATGTGTTTACCCATTCCATTTTCCTATTGATAGACATCTGGACAGTTTCCAGATTTTAGCAATTATGAATAAAGCTGCCATGAACATTCTCATACAAGTCTTTTTGTGGACATATGCTGGTAAATAATTAGGAGTAAAGTTGCTGGGCCATGGTGGAGACTTACAATCAGTTTTGTAAGAAACATTTTTCTTTCTTAAAAATTTTATTTCAATGCTAGTATAGTTAACACACACTGTTATATTAGTTTCAGGTGTATAATATATTGATTTAACAATTCTGTACATTACTCAGTGCTCATCACAATAAGTATACTCTTTAATCCCCATCACCTAGTTCACCCATTCCCCCACCCTCCTCTTCTCTAGTAACTGTCAGTTTGTTCTCTATAGTTAAGAGCCTGTTTCTTGGTTTGTGTCTCTTTTTTTCTTTGTGCATTTATTTTGTTTCTTAGATTCTACCTATGAGTGAAATCATACGGTGTTTGTCTTTCTCTGACTGACTTTAATTACTTAGGATTAAACTCTCTAGATTCATCCATGTTGTTGCAAATGGCAAGAGCTCATTCTTTTTTAGGGCTGAGTACTATTCCATGCTGTATACATACCACTTCTTAATCCATTCATCTATGAATCGATGCTTGGGCTGCTTCCGTAATTTGGCTATTATAAATACTTCTACAATGTACACAGGGTGCATAAATCTTTTTGAATTCGTGTTTCATAAGCAACTTTTTCAAAAGTGCTTCTATGTGAGAGTTTCATTTGCTCCACATACTTGCTAACACTTGCTGCTGTCAAATCTTTTCATGCTTTGGCCATCCTGGTGGATGTGAGCTGATATTTTATTGTGGTTTTAATTTGCATTTCCCTGATGACTAAGGATGTTGAGAACTTTTTCATATACTTGTTGGCTTTTCATATGCCTTCTTTTGTGAAACATATTTTCAAATCTTTTGCTCACTAAAAAAAAAAAAATGGGTTGTCTTTTTATTATTATAGTTGAGTCGTAGGAGTTCTTTAAATATTCTGGAGTCATCTGTCAGATACACATTTTGTGAATATTTTCTCCCAATCTGTGGTGCCTTTGGATAAGTAGAAGTTTTAAACTTTTGGTAATTTAACAGAATAATGTTAATTCTGTCTAAAGTTTGTCAGGTTTTTAAATTTTTATTTTTGTTAATTATTTCTGTGTCTTGGCTAGAAAACTCTTACCTATCCCTAAGCTGTGAAGATATATTTTTTTAATGTTTTCTTTCTAGGGGCGCCTGGGTGGCTCTTTCGGGTAAGTGTCGACTTTGACTCAGGACATGATCTCACAGCTCATGGGTTCAAGCTCTGTGTTGGGCTCTGTGCTGACAGCTCAGAGCCTGAGGCCTGCTTTGGATTCTGTGTCTCCCTCTCTCTCTGCTCCTTCTCCGCTCATGCTCTCTCTCTCTCTCTCAAAAATAAATAAACATTAAAAAATTAATAAAATGTTTTCTTTCTAGAAGCTTTTTAGGTTTAGCTTTTACATTAAGGTCTATGATCCGTCTCTAATTAATTTATACATATGGTATGATATAGAGGTGGAAAGTCATGAAAAAATATCCCCTTGTTCCAGTAATATTTATTAAAGACTTTCTTTTTCCCCTTGCATTTCTTTGGCAACTGTGTAAAAAAAAATTAAATGACCATACATATTGGGATTTGTTTCTAGGTACTGTGTTCTGTTCCATTGAGTTATTTGTCTGTGTTGATGCCAGTAACACACTATCTTGATTATTGTAGCACTATAGTAAGTTTTAAGTCAGGGAGTAAAAACACTTCCACTGTTTTTATTTTTTTCTCTCTGAAATTTCTTTGGCCAACCTAAGTTCTTTGCATCTCACTATAAGCTTTAGAATCAGCTTTAAATTTTATTAAACAAATCTCTGCAATTATGTTTAAAATTATGTTGAATCTATGGATCAATTTTAGTAGAACTGACAAGTTAATAATACTGAGTTTTCCAATTTATGAATGAGGTAGATATCCCCACGTATTTAGGTCTTTTTAATTTTCTTCCAGCAAGACATTGTTTTTGGCAGAGAGGTCTTGCCTGTCTTTTGGTAGGCCTGTACAACCCACCACTGGATGCCTTTTATGTGAGAAACAATTTTCTCTCTTTTTTAAAGCACAGTTATTTTTTCACACATAATGAAAAAATACCAGGATTAGCTGAAACTAATTGTAGAGATTCTTATACCCTCCAGCAGATTAGGTGGGTGTCTATATCTTTTCATCTGTGACAACAGTGGGGTAACCTGGGTCTTGAAGAATGAATAAGAGTGTTCCAATCAGGGGTACCTGGGCGGCTCAGTCAGTTGAGCATCTGACTTTGGATCAGGTCACGATCTCGTGGTTGTGGGTTCGAGTCCCTCATTGGGCTCTGTGGTGTCAGCACGGAGCCTGCTTTGGATCATGTGTCCCCCACTCTCTCTGCCCCTCCCCTGCTTGCAGTCTCTCTCTCTCAAAAATAAATACAAGCATAAAAAAAGAGTGTTTCAATCAGAGAAGGGAGTGAAGGCTGAGGAGACAGTCTGTGGGAGGACATGGTGCTGTGAGAGATCTAGGCCTGTGTTTTGGTTCACTGTTGCTGCATAACAGCCCCCTCAAAAACTCAGAGGCTTGAAAGAAGAAGTGGATGATACCCCATGACTCTGTAGGCTGGCTGGGCTCCATGTGGTCTCGGCTGGGATTGCCCGTTGGGCTACATCCAGCTGGTGGAGGGCTGGGTGGGAAGTCCCAAGAAAGCCTCTTTCACGCCTCTGAGGTGTGGCCTCTCTCCTCCACACGGTGTCTCCTCCACGAGGGCCTCTTTCATGGAGGCAGAGCCTCAACTTCCCTTAGGGTGGCTCTATGACCCAAGAGGTAAAGAGGCCACTCGGCCTCCTTGTGCTAAGCTTGGTGTGGAAGTGCACCTCCTTCTCTGTGCCAGGCCAGCTTCAAGGGGTGGGAATAGATGCTGTGTGTCTTCGTGGAAGGGGTGGCATGAACATGCGGGGGGGGGGGGGGCAGCCATGATTGGCAGCCATCTTTGGACACCTACCCACTGCCTATGTTTTTAATGACAAGTTTTCTGTGGCTGGGATGTAGGATAAAGGAAGGAACGGACAGGAAAAGAGGGAGCCTGCATAGGCCTGGGCTTTGTCAGTTGATGAGTTCTGGTTTCACTCTTTTTTTTTTAATTTCTGTTTTGAATGTTTATTTGTTTTTTGAGAGAGAGAGAGAAAGAGAGAGAGACAGAGAGTGCAAGCTGGGGAGGGGCAGAGAGAGAGGGAGACAGAGAATCTGAAGCAGGCTCCAGGCTCTGAGCTGTTAGCACAGTGCCCGACGTGGGGCAAACTCATGAACCACGAGTTCATGACCTGAGCTGAAGTCAGACGCTTAACAGACTGAGCCACCCAGGCGCCCCAGCTAGTTTTACTCTTTAGACAAGGCAGACTCCAGCCTGTGTGGTGGCCAGACTCCATCCTGGTTGTATAGACCATCAGCAAGTACCGAGTGACTACTTGTCATGTTGGACAAACATTATCTTACTTAATAAAGGCGGTGTTCCTACAGCAGTATGGAAACTGGAGCCAGAGGGCTTGACTTCAAATTCTTGATTCATCATCTATTAGCTGTGCAAACTCCAGCAAGTTAACTTAACTGCTATCTGCCTGTCTCCTTACTGTGAAAGCAGATAATCATGGTAGACCTGCATTATGCAGCTAAGGGTTAAGTGCGATTATATATGTCACTTAGCCCTCTGTAAGCACCAGCTTTTATTGTTAATGCTCACAATAGTGCTGGGAAACAGGTATTATTGCTCCCATCTTAAACAAAAAATGACTGAGGTACCAGGGGCTTAAACAACATTCAAATGCAGATGAGTGCCTCCAAAGACTGTTGCCATGAAGTTGCCACTCGTGTTTTGATGTGTCTCTCAGCTCCAGCCGGCAGCAGGACAGAGTTTTGGTCTTTCCATAGGAGTTGTATGAGCCTGAAGTCTCCACTTATTATCCCTCAAAAGCTCTCTGCTTCCCCAGCAGCCTCACTCAAGGTCCATGCTCTGGCTGATATTTACAGTGTGGAGGTCACTGTAAAAATAGTAACACTTTTTTTTTTTTTTTTTTTTTTTTTTTTTTCCTGAGTCTGTGCAAGCGTGAATCTCTGAGGACCGAATCCTCTGGTGAGACTGCGAGTCTCTGGGGTCTGAAGCTGCCTGAAGCCTCTCCTGCCACAGAAGCTCTGGCTGCGCCCTCCCAGCCGTCCTTCTGCTCCGGCTTATTGACTGCGGCTTTGTGAACCCGCAAGTTACATTTGTAGCAATCCCAGGCTGAAAGGGTTCCTATAAATGCTCCATGTAATTAATTATAAACAAAGCAGCCAGCCAGAAGCCCAATGCCCAAAGAAGTCCTTAGCAAGCCTCATTGTGCGCTCTTTATTTCTCCTCTGCATTTCTATCCATGCAAGAGCTTCAGAAGTGTAATAATCCTCCTTAACGACAGATTCGTGATGATGAAGCCATTATTGTTTGATACTGCGGTTCTAAGAAGTGACCCAGAAACAGCCTTCGAAAGCAACCTCTCTCCACCCCCTTTACCCCAAGCAAAGGACCAGATTAAAAGAGCTTGTATGAATATTTATGCTAGAACCTCTGCCAGATCAGATTAGAGGAGTTCATCCTGCCGGGCAAACAGCGATTCTGTACTCCGATTTAATGAGAAACTGACATGTTAATAGCATACTGATGCATCCATTCATCAGCAAATCCATAACGCACAGTGAATGTGCCGTGCCTCTCAGGGGCCCGGAGAGGTGATGCTTTTGTCGTTTTAACTTCAACCAGGAAAGCTGTTGCAGTGAGAAGGATTCCAAAGACATTCTGCCTCACAGAAAAGATGAGGGGTGGGGATTCTAGTCTAGATATGCCTGGGAAATTGCTCTCTCACACTGCCAGTGAGAATGTTAGACAGAGGCTAATTCCTCTAAGCAGGATCTCCCAAGGTGGTTCCATAGAGCATGGTACCCACAGGGTGTTAATAGCTATCATACAGAGAAAAAGGCTTTAAGTAAAAAATGTGGCGTAAATGGTGAACTGAACAAATTTCTTTACGGTAGAATTTCCACCCTGTGACTTTGCAGGGAGCAGAGAAATTATGCTGTTCTTCCAGCTTTTTTGGACTGTGGAGTTCTTCCTTCGTACAGCACCACCCCCCAAAGCATACAACCTTTTGAGTTCCCAATCCCTTTGGCAGGCCGGGGAAGGCTGGGGAATCCTTTCTCAGAATAAAGTGGTTTTTTTAAGTAGTGTCTATACCCAATGCAGGGTTCGAACTTACAACCACGAGATCAAGAGTTGCATGCTCTATGGACTGAACCAGCTGGGATCCCCAGAATAACATTTTTAAATGCAAAAAATATAACACATAGGATTACAAAGGAAACCAATTGTATTAAACCAAATATCAAACTACTAAAAATACGTTGAAATAGTGAGGAGCTAAGATGGCAAAACAGCATGGAAGGTTTTTTTGTTCCTTGCGTCCATGAAATACAGTGAAATAGAGCCAGATCAACACTAAACCACATTGCACACCTAGAAAACTCATCTGAGGATTCACACAACAATCTGCACAACCTGAGCTACAGAATTCAGCAGGTATGGCATGGAGTGGTGAACTGGGGGAGGATGAAACTGCAGGGCGCAGGGAGCTGTTTTTGCGTGCGGAGAGAGGACGGAGACAGGGTTGGGGGGGGTGAAATTCAGGAAAAGCTCCCCCCCCCCCAAACAGCTGAAAAGAAAGTGGAAAAGTGGAAACAGCTGCAGGGGTTGAACTAAAAAGGGAGAAAGGAGAAAGGAGAGGGTTTAAAATCCATTAAGACTATAAACAGGGGATGTGCAGACTGAAACGCCGCAGCTCCATACCTGGCGGTGCTCTGGTGGGAAGGGCAAATCCCCAGGAGCAGAGTGGAGTCCGGTGTTCTTCAGGCCACACGGGGAGAGGCGGTTCCCCTGCTGGGAGGACTCCCCACACGCAAAGGTCCCAGTGGACTCTGGAGAACACCACATTCGCTGGTGCTGGAACAAGGTCATTAAGGGTGAAGCCTGGTGCCAGACGTGTGTCATGATTTTCCATAATCCCTGAAATGCTGCTGCTGCATGATCGCATGAACTTTTTCTGGGGCAGGCTGGCACCTGGCCGCAGTCTCTGGGCATCAGCAGCAGCACAGGCCTGCAAATGTTGCTGGGTGCAGCTGGCACACGGCCATTGCAGAGGGGCAGCATGGGTCAAAGCCATAGTCCCTCAGAAGTAAGGGGTCGGGAAAAACAGCCGCATCGGAGACAAAACTCAGGACGGAAGTGCTGCCTGGGGCTTGGTCACGGACAGTGTGAAAGCAGGCAGTGGAAGAAGCCGAAGACAAAGGACGGGTGCGCAATTGCTGACCCTGGAGAACAGAATTCCGACATTAGAGACTGGGGAGCTGGGTGTCGCCATTTTCACCAGTCTCGTGCATGCGCATACGCACCTACGAGCACCACAACAATCTACCCCAGTAAGCCAAGCAGCGCCATCTAGTGGAGAACAGAGACATTACACTAAGCCCCACCTAACTGGGCCAACCTCGCTCTTCAGGAACCTAAGTCTCTCCACCTGCTTAGTTAACGGACTATGAAATACTTCATAGGTTGACTTCTAGGGCAAAATGATGTAATTTCAATCATATTTCAGTTTGTTCGCTGGTCCATCTATTCAATTTTCTTTCTTTTTCATTTCTTTTCTTTCTTGAATATAGAAAGAGAAAAAATTTATTTTTCTTTTCAGTTTTTATTAAAATATTTTTCTTTAAATTTTTTTCTACTATAGTTTTTACTTTTTTGTAAATTTTCACATTTTATTCTATTTCATTGTATTCATTTTTTCAAATTTTCAAATGTTTTCCTTTTTTTTTCTTTTTCCCCCTTTTTTCCTAATACATCAAACCCCTTTCAACATCCAGACCAAAACACACCTAGGATCTAGCATCATTTATTTGATTTGTGTGTGTGTGTTGTCTTTAATTTTTTAATTAAATTTTTTTTACCTCATTAATTCCCTTTCTTCCTTCAAAATGGTGAAATGAAGGAATTCACCCCAAAGAAAGAGCAGGAAGAAAAAACAGCCAGGGATTTAATGAACACAGATACAAGCAAGATGTCTGAACCAGAATTTAGAATCACGATAATAAGAATACTAGCTGGGGTTGAAAACAGATTAGAATCCCTTTCTGCAGAGATAAAAGTTAGTCAGGATGAAATAAAACTGCTATAACTGAGCTGCAATATCGATGGATGAGGCAGAGCAGTGAATCAGTGATATAGAGAACAAACTTATGGAGAACAATGAAGTAGAAAAAAAGTGGGAGACTAAAGCAAAACAGCATGATTTAAGACTTAGAGAAATGAGTGACTCATTAAAAAGGAACATCAGAATCATAGATGAAGATTCTGAATCAAGATCTGAAGGATCTTTGATTCTGAAGATAGAATCAAAGATGAAGATTCACCAGAAGATGAAGAGAGAGAAAAAGGGGTAGAAGGGTTATGAGAGCAAATCATAACAGAAAACTTTCCTAACCTGGAGACATCAAAATTCAGGAAGCACAGAGGACTCCCATTAGATTCAACAAAAACCGACCATTGACAAGGCATAGCATAGTCAAATTCACAAAATACTTAGGCAAGGAAAGAATCATGAAAGCAGCAAGGGAAAAAGAGTCCTTAACCTACATCATCAAGGGAAGACACATCAGGTTTGCAGCAGACCTAATCACAGAATCTTGGCAAGCCAGAAAGGAGTGGCAGGATATATTCAATGTGGTGAATCGGAAAATATGCAGCCAAGAATTCTTTATCCAGCAAGCCGTCATTCATAATGGAAGGAGAGACTAAAAGTTTCCCAGACAAACAAAAATTAAAGGAGTTCGTGATCATTAAACCATCCCTGCAAGAAATTTTAAGGGGGACTCTCTGAGGGGAAAAAAGATGAAAAAAAAAAAAAAAAGATCAAAAGCAACAGAGACTAGAAAGGACCAGAGAACTCCACCGGAAACTCCAACCTTACAAGAAACATAATGGCAATAAATTCATACCTTTCAGAACTCACTCTAAACGTCCATGGACTAAATGCTCCAATCAAAAGATATAGGGTAACAGAATGGATAAGAAAACAAGATCCATCTATACGCTATTTACAAGAGACCCACTTTAGACCTAAAGACACCTTCAGATTGAAAGTAAGGGGATGAAGAACCATCTATCATGCTAATGGTTGCCAAAAGAAAGCCGGAGTAGCCATAATTATATCACACAATCTAGATTTTAAAATAAAGACTGTAACAAGAGATGACGAAGGGCATTAGGTCATAATTAAGGGGTCTATCCACTGAGAAGATCTAACAATTTGTGCTCCAAATATGGGAGTACCCAAATATATAATTCAATAGCCACAAACATAAAGAAACTCATTGATACTAATACCATAATAGTAGGGGACTTCATCACCCCACTTACAACAATGGACAGATCATCTAATCAGAATCAACAAGGAAACAATGGCTTTGAATGACACACTGGAGCAGATGGACTTAACAGATATATTCAGAAAATTTCATCCTAAAGTAGTGGAATATACATTCTTCTCCAGTGCACATGGAATGTTCTCCAGAATACATCACATACTGGGACACAAATCAGCCCTCAACAAGCACAAAAAGATCGAGATCATACCGTGCATATTTTCAGACCACAACTTTATGAAACTCGAAATCAACCACAAGAAAAAATTTGGAAAAGTAACAAATACTTGGAGACTAAAGACCACCCTACTAAAGAATAAATGGGTTAACCAAGAAGTTAAAGAGGAAATTAAAAAGTACATGGAAACCAATGTAAACGATAACACCACAGCCCAAAACCTCTGGGATGCAGCAATGGCCATCATAAGAGGAAAGTATATAGCAATCCAGGCCTTCCTAAAGAAGGAAGAAAAGTCTCAGATACACAACCTAACCTGACACCTAAAGAGCTGAAAAAATAACAGCAAATAAAACCCCAAACCAGCAGAAGACAGGAAATAATAAAGATTAGAGCAGAAATCAATGCTATCAAAATAAAACAAACAAACAAACAAACAAACAAACAGTAGAAAGATTAATGAAACCAGAAGATGGTTCTTTGAAAGAATTAACAAAATTGATAAACCCCTAGCCAGTTTAATCAAAAAGAAAAAGGAAAGGACCCAAATAAATAAAATCAAGAATGAAAGAGGAGAGGTCACAACCAACAAAGCAGAAATATAAGCAATAATAACAGAATGTTATGAGGAATTATAAGCCAATAAAATGGGCAATCTGGAAGAAATGGACAAATTCCTAGAAACATATAAATTACCAAAACTAAAACAGGAAGAAATAGAAAATTTGAACAGACGCATAACCAGCAAAGAAATAGAATTAGTAATCAAAAGTCTCCCAAAAAACAAGAACCCAGGGCCAGATGGCTTTCCAGGGCTTTCCAGATTGCTACCAAACCTTTAAGGAAAAGTTAACACCTATTCTCTTGAAGCTGTTCCAAAAAATAGAAATGGAAGGAAAACTTCCAATCTCTTTCTATGAAGCCAACATTATCTTGATTCCAAAACCAGACAGAGACCCCACTATAAAGGAGAACTATAGACCAATTTCCCTGATGAACACGGATGCAAAAATCCTCAATAAGATATTAGCCAACTGGATCCAACAATACATTAAAAAAAAATTATTTACCACGACCAAGTGGGATTTATATCTGGGATGCAGGGCTGGTTCAATATCCACAAAACAGTCAATGTGATTCATCACATCAATAAAAGAAAGAACAAGAACCACATGATCCTTTCAATAGATGCAGAGAAAGCATTTGACAAAATACAGCATCCTTTCTTGATAACAACCCTCAAGAAAGTAAGCATAGAAGGAGCATACCTCAAGATCATAAAAGCCATATATGAAAGACCCAATGCTAATATCATCCTCAATGGGGAAAAACTGAGAGGTTTCCCCTAAGGTCAGGAACAAGACAGGATGTCCACCCTCGCCACTGTTATTCAACATAGTATTAGAAGTCTTAGCCTCAGCAATAAGACAACATGAAGAAATAAAAAGCATCCAAATCTGCCAGGAGGAGGTCAAACTTTCACTCTGCAGATGACATGATACTCTATATGGAAAACCCAAAAGATTCCACCAAAAAACTGCTAAAACTTATCCATGAATTCGGCAAAGTTGCAGGATATAAAATCAATGCACAGAAATCGGTTGAATTCCTATACACCAACAATGAAGCAACAGAAAGAGAAATCAAGGAATGGATCCCATTTACAATTGCAACAAAAACCATAAAATACCTAGGAATAAATCTAACCAAAGAGGTGAAAAATCTATACACTAAAAACTATGCAAAACTATAGAAAGCTTATGAAAGAAATTGAAGAAGAGACAAAAAAATGGAAAAGTATTCCATGCTCCTGGATAGGAAGAACAAATATTGTTAAACTGCCAATACTACCCAAAGCAATCTACATATTCAATACCTATCAAAATAACACCAGCATTCTTCACAGAGCTAGAACAAACAATCCTAAAATTTGTATGGAACCAGAAAAGACCCCGAATAGCCAAAGCAATCTTGAAAAAGAAAACCAAAGCAGGAGGCATCACAATCTGGGACTTCAAGCTGTATTACAAAGCTGTAATCATCAAGACAGCATGGTACTGGCATAAAAACAGACACTTAGATCAGTGGAACAGAATATAGAACCCAGAAACGGACCCACAAACGTATGGCCAACTGATCTTTGACAAAGCAGGAAAGAATATCCAATGGAATAAAGACAGTCTCTTCAGCAAGTGGTGCTGGGAAAACTGGACAGCGACATGCATAAAAATGAACCTGGACCACTTTCTTACACCATACACAAAAATAAACTCACAATGGATGAAAGACCTAAACATAAGACAGGAAGTCATCAGAATCCTCGAGGAGAAAGTGGGCAAAAACCTCTTTGATCTTGGCCGCAGCAACTTCTTACTTAACACGTCTCCGGAGGCAAGGGAAACAAAAGCAAAAAAGAACTATTGGGACTTCATCAAAATATAAAGCTTCTGCACAGCGAAGGAAACAATCAGCAAAACAACCGATGGAATGGGAGAAGATATTTGCAAATGACATATCAGATAAAAGTTTGTATCTAAAATCTATAGAGAACTTATCAACCTCAACACCCAAAAAACAAAAAGTCCAGTGAAGAAATGGACAAAAGACATGAATAGACACTTCTCCAAAGAAGACATCCAGATGGCCAACTGACACATGAAAAAATGTTCAACATCACTCAACATCCAGGAAATACAAATCAAAACCACACTGAGATACCACCTCACAGCTGTCCGAATGGCTAACATTAACAACTGAGGCAACAACAGATGTTGGTGAGGATTCAGAGACAGAGGATCTCTTTTGCACTGCTGATGGGAATGCAAGCTGGTGCAACCACTCTGGAAAACAGTGTGGAGGTTCCTCAAAAAAGTAAAGACAGAACTACCCTACGACCCAGGAATTGCATTACTAGGTATTTATCCAAGGGATACAGGTATGCTGTTTCTAAGGGACACATGCACCCCAATGATTATAGCAGTACTATCAACAATAGACAAAGTATGGAAAGAGCCCAAATGTCCATTGATGGGTGAATGGATAAAGAGGCGTGGTAAATATATACAATGGAGTATTACTCAGCAATCAAAAAGAGTGAAATCTTGCCATTTGCAATCATGTGGATGGAACTAGAGGGTATTATGCTAAGCGAAATTAGTCAGAGAAAGACAAATATCATATAACTTCACTCATATGAGGACTTTAAGACACAGAACAGGTGAGCACAAGGGAAAGGAAGCAAAAAAATGTATAAAAACAGGGAGGGGGACAAAACATAAAAGCCTCTTAAATATGGAGAACAAACAGAGGGTTACTGGAGGGGGTGTGGGAGGGGGATGGGCTAAATGGGTAAGAAGCATTAAGGAATCTACTCCTGAAATCATTGTTGCACTATATGCTAACTAACTTGGATGTAAATTTAAAAAAATAAATAATAAAAAAATAGTCATTAAAAAAAACGTTGAAATATTTAAAAATGGGCATACATGAATACATGTGCTTCTTTTATAATGGGTCTAATAATGACAGTTATTTCAAAATATTTATGGCCATAAATGATATTTTAAGAAATGGTCAATCCTCATTAATCAGGATTCTGTATTTGTGAATTTGCCTACTTGTTAAAATTTATTTGTAAGCCCCAAGTCAATACTCATGGCACTTTTTCAGTTATTTGAATGGTGAAATTTTCAGTCATTTGACCTGTATGTTCCCAGCTGAGGTTGAATCAGGCAGTGCTCTGCCTTCTTGTTTCAGCTTTTACACTGTAAATAAGTGTCCTTTTCAAGGCATATTTATTGTCATGTTCCGGGCATTTTTATGCTTTTCATTGGTGGTTTCACTGTTTAATATGCAAGCGCAGTGCTAAAGTGTTCTCGGGTGTTCCTAAGCGCAAGAAGGCTGTGATGTGCCTTATGGAGAAAATAGATGTGTAGATAAATTTCATTCAGGTGTGAGTGAAAGTGCTGTTGGCTGTGAGGGGCACCCGCTTGGCTCAGTGGGTAGAGCGTGTGATGGTGACTCTTGATCTAGGAGTTGTGAATTCAAGTCCTATGTTGGCTGTGGAGTCTACTTTAAAAAAAAGTGCTCTTGTCTATGAATTCAAGGTTAATTAACAACTATACATTAAATAAGGTGTCTTTAAACAAAAGCCACACATGAAACAAGATTATGTATTGATTGGTTGATGATAATGTTGTGACCAGAGGCTTGCAGAACAGAATCCTGAATTTCCCTTAGGAGCAATGGTTCACTATTTGCTAATTCAGTGTTCCGGATGACTTTATGGAACATAACGCCTATGAATAATGATAACTGACTGTGTCTGCAGCAAATATAATGTGCTATGTAAAATATTAGTGACAGAAATATGGCTGTCTTGTTGCCTACATTCATAATAAAAGGAAATGCTCTTTTAGAAGGTCTTTTACTTTTTATTTTTTTAAATGTTTTATTCTTTTGGAGAGAGAGAGCATGAGCAGGGTAGGGGGCAGAGAGAGAGAGAATCTTAATTTTAAAAAATCTTTTATTTATTTTTGAGAGAGAGGGAGAGAGACAGAGACAGAAGGACAGAGTGTGAGGGGGGGAGGAACAGAAAGAGAGGGAGACACAGAATCTGAAACAGGCTCCAGGCTCTGAGCTGTCAGCACAGAGTCAGACATGGGGCTTGAACCCAAGAACCATGAGATCATGACCTGAGCTGAAGTCAGATGCTTAACCAATGAGCCACCCAGGTGCCCCATAGAGAGAGAGGGTATCTTAAGCAGACTTCACGCTCAGTGCAGAGCCTGATGGGGGCTCAATCCCACAACCTTGGGATCAAGGTCTGAGCCAAAATCAAGAGTCAGACCCTCAACTGACTGAGCCACCTAGGCACCCCAAGAAGGTCTTTTTTTTTCCAAGTTCATAAGCACTCTTAATTCTGGGGGAGTAAGGTCCCCATGGACTCTAGTCAAGAATCTCTTTTCTAGTGGGATTAACTTGGTGAGAAAGTAGGGTGGGGAAGCAGTTCAAGTTCCTGGGGCTTAGATCCTGCTATGTTGTGTATCAATACAATCTCATATAAAGATTTTTTAGCTGATCTACTTTGACTGGGGGCCCTGGAAATTTTTTTCACCAAGGCCCAAACCCAAAAGGCTCTATCCCAAACGAAAAATGCCTAGCAGTGGTGGTGGGGAGATAAAAGTTCTTGATAATTGTTAATGCAGAAAATGAGGAGCTCTATTTCAATAGCAAAGGGTAGACAGGTCCTTCATCTGAAAACAGGAGAAACAAATGGCAGTATAGTGTTGAGGTATTTAAATGAAGATTATAAAGGAGCCCATGCCTCCCCACCAAGGGTCTCTGGGAGGATGGCATCTTCTCATTGATTGCTTTCCTTTTTTACACTTTCACACTTTTTACCCAAGTGTGATCCCATGAGGCTAATTTAAATATGTCAAAAAAGAGGCTCCTTTTGTTTTTAAATAGCAAGAAATAATGGTGTGACTTGGAAGGCAACATTAATATCTCATTCATTCACTCACTCATTCATTAATGTATTCACTCATTCGTTCATTCATTCATTCATTCATTCATCCCCTCTTCATTTAGTACTTCTTACTGAGCACTTATTGTGGGGCAGGCATTGTTGTAAGGCTGTGGATACAGGACAGGATATAAATCATGTGAACATGACTGACCAGGAGGTTATCTCCTGGAGCTTCTGTTCTGGTGCATCTGTCCAGGAGGCCACTACAGGAATGAGGAAAGGGGATGGAAAGGGATGTGAGCCACCCTGAGGAAGTCCTCCACTTGCCTCTCAGAGGCTAGTACTCACACACTGATTCTGAAAAACTGGAGGCTGAAGACAGTATCTCAAGAGGAACCAGTGCAGAAATATAAGAATAAAGCTGTCCCCTACAGCTATCTTGTAAATTCTGGACACTCAGAAGTTATAGGAAGTACACAAAGCACTTTATGGGGGCAGAACATCCCTAAGCTAGAGAGAAAGACGTGGTTGAATCTCAAAGAAGGAACATGTCTGGAATGGAGTGGAATATACAGATGGAGGCAGAAGTGGACATACCTCACCTATGGGCTCCTGTCCCCAGGATGAGGGTCTGGCCTTGGACTCTAGTTCTTAAGGAGATGATAGTGGCATTTAGTACTTATTTCATGCAGTATTTGTGTTATATATATATATATATATATATATATATATATATATATATATATAAAGTGAGATGGGAGCACCATTCTTTCCTTTGATTTCATGGGACCATGCTGTAGGAGTGAGGTCAGGGCTCAGGGTCCAGGCACCTCTGCCTCCCCACCTGCACCTGTTCAAGTGGAGAAGGGGAATGGTGGTACTGGTGATATTCCCCAAGGTGGGGGCTTCAGTCCCTAAGAGAATTTAAATAGGAAAAAGTGGCAGGGACAGAGATAACCTCTAGGGTTGGAGAAAGAAGGTGGTTGGCCTCAGGATAATTCAGTCTGGGAACCCCTTCCCTGTACTCTCTGAATCTCCCTATATACTCCCTCCGGTTTCCTCCAATTTTTAAAATAACTCTAGTCCTTCAGGGCCTTCTGGGAAATGACTAGGTCTAAAATGAATTCTCTATCCCCCCAACAAGAGCAACAGCAATACAAGATAACCAACTTCACAAGTAGTCTGGGAAATAGAAATTAGAATAGCAATAAAGTAGCTTGGAAGCATTTTAAACAGAGGGAGGATGAAATAGAATTCTTTCTGAAGGAATAAAAAATTTTACTGCTGTGTTCCCTGGGTATATCTTCAGACTAAACGATTAAGATTTCAGATTAAAAAAAATAAAACAACACTACAACAAGTATTGGTATTTTGGTGCTTAAAAAAAATAACATGAGATATTGGAACACCAAAACCAATGATGTACTTACCAAGACCCTGTTAGGGGACACATCCCGCAAGAGGAGACAGATATACCAGGTTTCCAGAGCCCCACACCTCCACACCTCATAGTCTCCAATTCGTTCCCCTCATCTGTATTTCTTGCTGGCACCAAGCAGTCTCCTGGCAGCATGTTGGCCCCCTGTTGATCCACCTCCCCAGGATGTGTACTGGTCATGCTAAACCAAGGATTCTGTCCAAGTGACAGAAATTAATGGTTTGACAACATTTTGAGTGTTTTGGCCCCTAAAACTGAAGCTCGCCCGCAAACTGGCAAATTAATCTTGTGAGCATAGGCAGACTGACCATAAAGCTAATAAAGATTAAGTTTTAGGGTCCCTTCCAAAAGCCTAGAAGGGGACCAAGCAATGTGTTTGCATGGTTATATACTTTGTAAAATTTGCAAAACTGGGATATTCTAAACACAATTGCTTCTTCTCTGTTATACTTTCCTTTACATCTGGTGGCTGGGGGATAGCCATGGGCATTTGGAGTCAGTTGAAGTGGAGATCCATTTAGGTTGGATTTAGGTTGAAATATTTATATGGTTTGCAGTCATTTCTGTGCACAGCTGGGTTACTGCTAGCCATTGTGGTATAGGAGGGGCTTACAAGCGTGCCCCTACTGTCCATCAGTATTGTGACAAAGGTGCAGGGCCAATGGGCAGAATCACAGTATGAAATTATGCTACAGCTCCCAGCGTGGGAAGTGTGTGGGTCATGGAGGAGAAACAAGGTGTGAAATGCACAAAGCTAGAAGCTGGTCCGTGTCAATGGATGGTATACAGTGAGTGGGAGATTTGGTTTGTATTGGTGCCTAGTCAAAACAGAAGTATAGGGGCAGGGGAAAAACAAAAACAAAAAACCAAACCAAAACAGAAGTATATTCATATGAGGAATATATTCAATAATAAAGCATACACAATTATACACACACCAACATTTTAATTTTGTCTTTATTGAGACAAAGATTTAGGTGCAGGTGGTTTATTTGGGAAGCATCCAAGAAAGCAGGAATGAGGGACCAATGAGTGATAGAAGGCAGGAGGAGGCACCATCGAAGGCATCATTGCCATGAACATAGGGGATGATTCTGTCCCTGAGAAGCACACTGAATGCCTCCCAAACTGACCACTAAAGGAAGATGCTGATGCATTTATTCACGGTTTCCTGGGACCGCTGGGGTAGACCTGCCCCACATCTCTGGGCTCTGTCAAGCAAGTTTTGAGGGCAGAATGTGGGAAGATGTGCTCATGTGAGGTGGGATGCTGGCAGTGTGATGTGGGTCTCGATATACACCCACTGACTCCTGAATCCATGGCTGCATCAGATACGGGCAAGGGAGGTGACACAACAATGAGAATGGTGTGCAATAGAATTTACGAGAATTCCTGTGCTTATATGGATGCAAAACTTTAACAATACTTGAACAATACTACAAATAGGGAGTGTGACTGTAACAGATCCTACTCAAAAGAAATTGGATAAAGGTCTTCCCAATGTGACAATTCTAAAAGTTTACATGACTTTACCAATAATGAATTGTGGAGCTGCAAGAAACTCTTCTAAATTATCAGTTAAAAGCAAGGTATTTCACTTTTCTGTCCTTTCTTTAGACAATGATATCACCAAATCATTGTTCTGGGAAAAGACGATGAGATTGTGCAGCCAAAGAAAGTAAGAAAACATTTTAAAGAAAGAAAAATTGTCACATTTTTCAATCATCTGGATTTTAAACAAATTTGTAATTTGTTGTGATTTCTTTTCTCATTCTAAATAAACATTCAAGTCGGTAACTAATTTTGTGTTTATAGTCTTGTGCTCTGATGTGAGAGTCCTTGGCAGCCAGCCACAGCCTCCCTAGGGGCAGTACCCACTTGCTGGCCATCTTGAAGAAGCAGCAACAGAGCAAGGACAAGTCCTGGCACACCAAGACCCGGGGTAAGTTGCCGAGCACTGCTGGACTTCTCATTTGTTTTTAGAACAATTAGCTGTGAAATGGCACACTCTCTTGTTTGGAATGGCATCCAAAACACTTTATTAAAGGTTACTTGAAAGGTCAATTGGAGGGAACTGATCCTTGAAACACACAGAATCACGCTGTCATTTAGATACACTCCAAAATCAGAGAAAATCACTTTTCAAAGTTGCTGCTGGAGGAACCAATGAGTCTGTCAAATGGCAGCCCTATAACATTTGTTGAATGAATTTACCCAAGTTTTTGCCTCACTGAGCTTTCCAGGAATGCATATCCTGAAGGCACTCAGTGGCCCCCTTGATCTCCAAACACCTGTTCAATCTGAGGGTTGAATGGATTCTCCTTTCCCAGAACCTGGGGCCAATGAAGTTCCACTTTCTTCCACAAGCGATCTGCCAACAGCAGCAAAGCCACCTGCAAGAGAGAACCCAAAGGAGGAATAAAAGGAAAATTACCACAAAATAAATAATTTAGCAGCAGGATTTATTGTATTCTTTGTATGGTGGGCAGACTCTAGAATGGTCCCCATGATGCCTACATTTGTGTCTTTGTATGATCCTCTTACCTTGATGTGGGTGGGACCTATCACTTGGTTCTAAACATGGGATATGGATGTCACTTCAGTGATTGTGTAACATTGTCTAAGACTCTGCTTTGCTAGCAGTCTTGCTTGGGAGACTCTCCTTGTGGGATTGATGAAGTAAGAAGGCTCGTCAGGAAGTCCACACGGCAAGGGGTTGACATCCAGCAAGAAGCTGGGTCCTCAGTCCTACATCCACAAGGAAATGAATGAATTCTGCCAACAACCCAAGTTATTCTGAAGTCAATTCTTCCTCAGGTGAGTCTCTGGATGAGGACGTGGCCCGGATGACACACCTGGATGTTAGCCTTGTGAGATCCTGAGCAGAGGAGCCAGTTAAACTGTGCCAGCACTCTGACCCACAGAAACTGTGAGTTCTGGATTGTTTTGAGCTGCTACCTTTGAGGTGATTTTTCATTTAGTAACAGACAGCAGGTGCACATTTTCATTTGTCTGTGGGCAGCTAATACCGACTGCAGGCCTCAGTCTTGGTTGGATCTTGGGATGGATCCTTCCTTCAAGGAACTCCAGTCTAGGGAGGGAACCAGACATGCAAAATGACACCACCAAACCCACAGGGGGTGCTGTGAGAGGCTGGAAGGGGAGGAGGTGCCAACTCTGCTGCGGGGGGCAGGGAAGGGGGGGCAGGTCCTCTCTGAGGAGGGTGATGGCGGAGCTGAATTTTCAAGGGAAGTTCACCAAGATGGATTATGTGGGAAACATCGCACCTGGTGGAGGACACAACGTGTGTAAAGACAGATGGTGTGGGAGAGAATGGCATGGTGGGCAACTCTGGGGGTCTGGGAGATGAGGCTGCACGGTCACTGGGTTGAAGCAGGCTGTGAGCACGAAGAGTGTGGCTGGGGTGCCAGGGTGAACAATGATTGGCTTAATGCACAACAGGCCTGTCTCTGGCTTTCCCAGCTTAATGCCCACTCTCAGGTTGCTTTGTTTTACAGCAGGTCTCCCTTCACTCGTGATGTTAGCAGGATCCATTCTTGGTTGTCCAATCCTCTGGCTTGTCATTAACATGCTTGCGATGAGGAGTCTTTCTCTGCAGATAATGCCTTATTTAGCAAATGGGGCCTGGCCAGGCATTGAGGTCCTAGGTGGCTACATCTCCAAAGGGTTTTTTAATACTGAAAGATAAATGTGATTGCTGAAGACCTTAGGGGGGCACACATTATTCATGGCAGATGCTCAGGGATGTCCCCAACTTTACTCAGAAGCATGTGGACTTTGTCTCCAAAGGGCAGGTCCCGTTCACCATTCCTATAGGCAGGGCCTCCAGCTCCCCATGTGATGTTTGGCAGCCCCCTTCTACTCTCTGGGCTGCAATTCTCTCACTTGCAAAATGAGCGGACTAGAGCAAACGGTCTAAAGACCTTTCTGGGTCTAAATGGTGTGTAAGGTTTTAGCAGTTGTTAGAAAAAACTAGAACTGGCTTAGTTGCTACATTAAATAGCCCCAGTATTTTAATACATTCCTGAGCCTTTTGAGGTACACCCGAAATTCTATTTATCCAGCAATGTAATCTTGATCATATCCATGTGGTGTCTAATAGAAACTCACCCTACCCACCCACCACATATACACATACCACATACACACCCCTAACACCACACACATCACATCACACCACACACACCATATCCACCCTCTTCCTCCACATCACAGACACACACACACACACACACACACACACACACACACACCCCTCTACACTCATACCACCCCTCCCCCTAGGCTAACTGTCAAGCCAGCAGATTCCTGGGAAGGGGGTGATCATCTCTCACACACTAAGCAATCAGTGTCTTCGAAGCTCTTGTGGCTGTTTTTCCTGCTATTTCTCAACGAAGGAGGCTGCTGCCATGTCTGTGAAAGATCACTGCTTCTTCTTTTATGTTTCTTGCCTTTCTACTTGGTACACCTAAGCTGTCTTCTTAACAATTATGTGAAACCAAGGCATTTGTGGTTATTTATTTCCCAATCTAAATTAATAGAGGAGGAGATGGGGTGAGGATACGAAAAGGAAAGTTAAAAGGAAGGAGATCAGCTTTCAGCATGTGGTAACTGTTTGGTTTGAAAGCAATTAGTTGGCTGTCACTCTAATGGAGATGAAAATATTTATGAATGTGCACTGCTAATATATTGGGTCTAAAGTGAGAGTGGCATGGCTATTATTAAACTAGAGACTTGTGATAAAATGACCCACTATAATCATTCACTCATGTGACAAACATTTACTGAGCGCCTACCATGGGCTTCTCTTATAACCAACCTCCTATTATAACTCCCATGATGCACAGGGCAAGGCACAGTCACCCTCTACCCTCATTACTCCAACTTAGCCATTCCTTGAACATGAACCTTCTTCTGTGCTTCCCTAGTCATAGTTTAAAATAGTAAAGCAATACCTATTCACTGGAGAAAAATTTAAAGACAATTAGGCAGAAAGAGAAAACAATAAAAGTCATCTGTAATTATAATAGAGGTAGCCAATGTTAACAGTGGGTGTAGAGCCTTGCACGTGCACAGACATACACACACAAATTGAATCCTTCTGTAAATATCATTTTATAATCTGCTCTTTCTGAGGTATAATTTACACACAGTAAAATTAACTTCCTGTGATAAACAGCTTCATGAGTGTTGACAAATGCATACACTTGAATAATCGCCCCCACAATCTGTAATCTTCTTTTATTTACTTTTCTTTATATTACAAACATATTTCTGTGTCACTAAAGGTAGATCTACATCATTGTTTTTATTCAGTGCACAGTACTCCATCACATGGGTGCAAGATAATTTACTTCACCGGTGGAGACTTTTGTCACTTATCTCCCTAACATTTGTCCTCAGGACAACGGACAGGGACAGCCTCCTCCTGCCAGCATACACAACCTCTGCAGCACGGAAGGGGTTCAGAGACTGCCTTGCTCAGTAACCCTACCAAACACATGCATGGGATGAAATCTGGTCTAGCAGAAGGCTAGCTAATAGGAGGTTGTAGTTAAGTGGGATTTTCTGGTTAACGGAGGTAGGCCCTTCAGAGTCTCTTCCTTTGCAGTTGACTCAGCTGCCTGCGTGCTCTTGCAAGGCCCCAGTTGCAGTGAGTCCAGATAGCTGCCGCGTGGGTGGTGCTGCTCTGGCCCACACACCACTGCCAACTTCAGCAGGTGTGCCCCTTCCTCTGGCTAAGCCCACATCTGAGGAGCACCGGTGCTTTTTTTGCAGGCACACCTGCAGCCTCAGTGCTTTTGTGGGATATTGCCACACACCTGTCCGCCTGCTGCTACTGCTGTTTAGGCGCCCTCATGCTACCAAATCCATGTGGTGGTCAGGGGTCCACCGCAAAGGCTCCTCTTTGAGGTTTTCATGAAAGGAGCAGCAAAGCAGGGTGACTTAACGCCCCAATGTCCTATGTGAGTTTTGCAAAACAGGTCTTTCAGTTTTTATCTGTAGCCCCAGAATCTCTCAGGATTGAGGTGTGAGTCCAGAGAGAGGAGGATGGGAGGAAACTGGTGTAGTTTCTTGATTGGATTCTTGCTATTAGCCACCGTATGGCTTTTAGAATCTCTCTCCCTTCTGATGACAGTTTTTAAATTGAGCCACACTTCTTTGCTCAACCACATTTATACTCATGCTGAGTTCCTCTCCAGGAGAGCCTCTGGTCCTCCAAGCAAACATAACTGTGTGGGGTCCACCCCACAAGTTCATGAGACACATCTGGACACAGCAGAAGCCCAGCAGTGGTCACTGCTGCACATAATCCAGGATTCTTTCACGTGCCTGTTTCATAAACTAATTTCATGTATTTTGCTACAAAAATAGACCTCTTTAGTAAGACAACTATAAAATCAAACCCTAAACAGTAACTACCTTTTTGCAATATTTAAAAGAAGAAATGCAATTCAAAGCAAGATTGCACAGGTTTTACCAAAAGCTTATCATCCCTGATCCCTTTTAAGTTGAACCCTGGCTAAATTTAACTCTGGGGTTTTATGAGACCAAAGTTAAAAATGCACTCTGAATTTATTTTTCCTGTAGGAAGAACATTTCTGGGCTATTTTGGTAAGATTGCTTTTTAAACGCCTGCAGGGAAGTCCTAACTAACCACAGGGAAGGCATGGCTTTGCTTCTCGGGGCTCTTAATCTGCCCACAAACACAGTCTATTGGACCTGGTTACCTTTGGTCCCAATTAATTTTAAATTTGTAAACTGACAACATGACAATGATGTAAGATGGATTTAAACACTGACATCTAAGGAAAAAGGTAAAGTCCCGGCTCTAGCCCCTCTGTGCTGACTCAGTGTGTCATTCCAGAAACACTGCTACTAGCTGGCTTCATGTAGAAAGCAAAGTGAAGAGATATGCTCCCTGGTGCCTAGGCAGGGCTAGCCTAAAATGACTGGGTTTGAGGGTTCCCTGGCCCAGAAGGCCCTCCTCTCCACCCTACCCACTGCCAACATTGCTTCCTTCTTAGAGGAACTCCACAAGTCTGCTCAGGACTTTGGGTTCCCAGGGGCTTACATGCTGAGATAAACAAACCCCTGCAGACTATTAACATTTAATAACTAATTATATATATATATATATATATATATATATATATATATATATATATATAAACCAAGTATATATATAATGCAAAACCAATCCTTTGATTATTTATCTTATGTCTGACTCTAGTACTGTACAAGGTCCAGGGCTCAAGAGAAGGTAGAGATGATGTCATGGAAAGTTTATTGCTTGCAACGAGAAGTTTAGGAGGATGGTTTGAGTTGCTGTTGGCTTTATGAGAGCAGAGGGCTGTGCTGGGCAAAGCTGCTAAGGCAGGAGAGGTCAGGTATGTTTAGCTGAGTGGTCTCAGAGTAGTCAAGGAATCTGGACTTGATGTATGTCTGTGGCTCTTTCATCATTTTTTATTTACTATTGTCTGGTTTTAGGCAGAGATCTCCTAAGTGTCTCTTCAGAGGCTTAACTTCGCAGATATTTTAAAAAGTGTTTATTTGAACTGGTAGAATTGTTGCCGCTTCTACAGGCCACAGACCTGGGTCTTGGGTCTTTGCAATATCATTTCTTTTATAAGTCAGGCTTCCTTTGCATTTTGTCAGCAGTTTGGCTGCCATTTTCCCCTCTTCACTACATCTTCTCTTGCTGGAGGCAATGGGCAATGGCCACAATTTGATCCCATGGCCCAATCCACCGTTGAGAGTGCTTCCAGTTCTCAACTAGATGCCGGTGATTTCCAAACCTGTGTCCCCTAGCTGGGCCCCTGTCCTGACATCAGAACCCATCAATTTGATCTAATGCTGATTTAGACAATTCCATCTGGATTTTGTGCAGGCACCCCGATTTCAGAATGCTCAAATCTGCCCCTTCTTCTTTGGGGTTCCTTGACTTGGTATTTTTCATTTCTGTTCATCCAAATGCCCAATCCTGTGAGTCATCTCCTTCCTACCCACCAAACCCCATCAACCGTCATGCCCAGCATTATAACCTTCTATGTCTCCCCCTCATACTAAAGAAGTTATTTTTTAAATTTCTGGTTCTACATTTGGGGAGTGAGATGAAAAGATAAAGCAGTTCTCAGTCTATATTGGGAGTTTTCCTTTGCCTGGTTATTTCCATCAAAATATAAGCAAAGATGGTGGATGTAATTTGGTTAAAAAATTATAATGTATCAATCATAACACAACTCATGTTTGTACTTAAACTTGTCTTCCTAAGAAAATTGGAGAAGTTGAGTCAATAGTGGTTAGACACTTCCGCTGCTTCTCTAGCAGAATTTTAGGAAGAATAGGCCAATAAGATAAAGCCTGTTCCCCCTTTGGTGGTTAAGGGACCAGGGCCAGCTGTTTTTGCTTGGATAGGAATTGGTGGGACGGCATTTGAACAAGTCCTGAGTCTACTCCTTTGGTTGGTATTCTGTCCATGCCATTAGCATGAGGTCCTTAGACCAACATTGCCCATCTTGCTCTTTTAAGATGGAAAAGATGTGGACTCCCATAGCTGACCATGTTTTGTGGACCATGTGCTTGTGTGTGTGTGTGTGTGGGTGTGTGTGTGTGTGTGGCAATTTTAAGTGTTAGTTTTTAAACTATTAACATAAGGATCCTTTTAGATCCATTAACACTGCCTCTGCTGTAAGGTGCTTCATTGGGAGGGGAGTTTGCAGGTTCATCCAGAGGCTCTTCTTCAAGGCCTCAAGTCACAAGTCTATCCTGATGTGCTCGCATCTGCAGCTCCCACCCAGACCCCTTCCTGAGCTCTAAGCTTGTATATTATCTGCCAAAAGGACATCCTCATTTTGGATGTCCTGTAGGCTCCCTAAGTCCAACATGTGACAAACTCCTCAAACCACTCCATCCTGTGTGTTCTTTACCTCAGTGAGCAACAGAATCATCTATCCAATCTCTCAAGTCATAAAAAGTGTTACACTAAGCATCTCTTTCTCTTTCACCCTCACATCCAATAAACGACCATGTTCTGTGGACTCAACTGTGAATGAAACTCCAATACAAACCTTTCTCTTTCTGCCTATTCCTCCTGGGCCATCACCTCTCACACACAGAAGCTTCCTCCAGATGGTCTCCCTCCCTCTAGCGGGGCCCTACTGCACCATTCTCCAGGATGCTACCACAAGTCTGGTTATTTTTCTTTCTTGCTTAAAAACCTTCAGTGGCTCCCTCTTCCCCACAGGAAAAAGGTCAAATCCCATACAGGCGTTACATAATCTGGTCTCTGAATACTTCTCTTGATTCCTCTCTCTTAATCCCCCTCCCATACTCTATGTTCTGGCCTCACTGAGGCACTTTTACTTCCTCCAACATGCCCTGTTTGTTTTTTTTTTTTTTTCATTCAGGTCTTGGCCAGTGCATTTCCTCTGCTCAGAACACTTTGTGCAGACCCTCCCTCTTCTTTGCACTTGACTAGCTCTTGGTCTTAGCTCTGAGTGGGCGCCTCTGAAAACTCTTCCAAACACCCCTCTCTCCCATCCCATCCCTCACAGTGCTCCCATTATACCGGGCTTGCACAAATGGAAGCATCAACCACTTTCTATTTAATTATCTGTTCACTTGTCATTCTTTCCCTCTATACTATAATCTCCTTAGATGGCAGGGGCAGTTTCTCATTCACTCTTAAATTCTTACTGTGTTTGATATGGGGTGGGCACTCAATAAACATTTTTGGATGGCACGTTGCAGTCTGGACTCTTCGGTTCAATATACATGATGAATAGGCAGGTTTTCATCATGGTGCCCACTTGCAATGTGGCTCCACCATGCCATCATCCACTACCAGCATGTGAACAAATCTCTCAGGAATAACATACAATTATGGCACATACCGATTTTCAGTTTTATTTTTATTCATTTATATATTTATCTATCTCTTTATTTATTTATTTATTTATTTATTTATTTATTTATTTTGAAGTAGGCTTCACGTCCGACGTGGGGCTGGAAGTCACAACCTTGAGATCAAGAGTTGCATACTTTACTAACTGAGCCTACCAGGTGCCCCCCCGATTTTCAGCTTTTGACCCTGTTCTCAATAATTAGTTATAGGCAAAACTGTTTGAGTGCAAGATAAAGCCTTAATCTGACACACTTTGAACCCTAATATTATTTTAAGTGTCAGGGACAGGATGGTCTTTTGATGGATCAGATAAATAGGTCCAGAAGGGTAAAACAAAGCTATTTTTGACCCTCTGCTTTTTAGTCTGTTCCTAATTAACTCCTTCTATATTTCTTTATGTCCTCAATTCTCTACAGAATCAGAAAGGTAAAATTCTGTGACTTGTGGGAATAACAAGAACCACTACCTAATTATTGCCACAAAGAAAGTCTCCATATTAAAAATTACTCTATAACGAAAGTCATCATTTCTGTGGGGAGAAGAAATCTAGTATTTAGCCAATTCCTAGGCAATAATTCTGTTGGATCAGTTCATCCAAATGAGACACAGGAAAATTAGATATTCTGAGGTGGATTACTTAGATTTATTTATTTATTTATTTTTGGTTGTTGAAAACAGGGAGATGGGTATTTAAATGCTTACTTTAAATTTTCCCAGCATTTGTGGGACCCAACTGTATATTCATCTGTCAGTGGAGCGGCACTTTTTTGTTTTTCCCAATGAGGCAGTTCTTTTTTTTTTTTTTTAATTTTTTTAACGTTTATTTTTGAGACAGAGAGAGACAGAGCATGAACGGGGGAGGAGCAGAGAGAGAGGGAGACACAGAATCGGAAGCAGGCTCCAGGCTCTGGGCCATCAGCCCAGAGCCTGACGCAGGGCTCGAACTCACGGACCGTGAGATCGTGACCTGAGCTGAAGTCGGACACTCAACCGACTGAGCCACCCAGGCGCCCCCCAATGAGGCAGTTCTTAGCCCTGTCCGTAGGTGCTCCCTGGAGCCTACAGTGCATTTCATTCAAGCTCCTGAGGGGATGGTCAGCTCTCCCTGTGGCCCAGCTGACCACCGAGACAGGAGCCATGAGGTAAGCACACCAGGATGCTTCTCTGGTTTAGACCCTTGTCACTGCCACACCATACTCACCAAAGGCTAGGCCAGAAAGACTACAGTTGCAAAGGATTGCCAGCTTTCAAAATTTGAAAAGTGACAGAATTACCCCCATACTTATTCATTTGTTTTTTAAAGGAAGAAACATCATGAGCAAGTCTAGTATGTATAACAGATAAAAGTGGAGCTTCCCTTGTTGAAGTTCGGATAAAGGAGAGCATGAGGTAGGAAGGGACAGAGTCCCTCCAGCTCCCCTTGCTCTGGGAAGAGGCCAGAGTAGAACTACTTTCTAGAATTATACCTTGGAATCCTAGATAAAAAACAGCTCTTACTGCAGGATATTGCTAAGGACACTGTTCTCCTCTCATTCAGTGTCCTTTCTGGAAAGATCCATAGAAGAGATTTCTCATAGGTCTCTCTTCCAGGAATCCTTGTGATTGTTTTCGAGTATGTGATTTATTTATTTATTTATTTATTTATTTACGTATGTATGTATGTATGTATGTATGTATTTATCTGTTTATTTATTTTAATGGGGGCCATGACTTATGCCTCTTTTTACATCAGTCCCTAGACCACACAGCTGATTTTGTAGGCTCTCACCAGCAGTTTCTCAGGACCACCCTGCACACATTTTATGAACTGTAGACATTAAGTGAGGAAGCCAGGTATCATTTCTATCTTATTGGCTTTTTACTCTGATTTTCACTTTATTTTACTGAATCTTCTGTTTTACACATGTGAATACATTACCTCAAATTCTTTCTGGAACAAAATGGGATAATGATAAACATAGATGCATAACTATATTTTAAATATAACCCAAGATATAGCCTTCAGCCACTGCTGTGTGATTGCACTTACCTCATTGGGGTGGAATCCATCGACTGGTTCAATGAGCTGCCAGGGCTCCCCGCCTCTCTTCTGCCACTCCTCTGTCACTGCAGGGCACACACACAACCAGAGGATTAACTGCATGCTTCTATGAGTGACCAAGTGACTGCCATCGATGTTAGAGAGCAAGGACCAAGTGGAAAATGTCAGAGCTGCCCACCACCCCTGGGGAGATGCTTACTCAATTGTGGCTGCTCTGGGCTATTATCTCTGTCTGGAGGCTTTCTGAATGGAAATGATCTTCCCATTGTATGGTCTTCTTCTTTTTCCTAACTCAGGAAGAAAATGTGTGGGGGTATTAGGTGAAGATGGTTTGTGCAGTGAAGAGGGTGGTGAGAAAAGGTGAGCTCTGAAATATTCAACATCAATGTAAATTCACCTCATTTCTCAGTGGGTGAGTATTGCAAGAAAAGGAGGGAAAATTAAACATTTTGTTAACATCTCTTTATGTAGGCTGCCATTTCCAGATACTGCCTGTGTATGTCAAGCAATCACCATTAAAAGTCATATAGTTTGCCAGAAATATAATTACATAAAATTATCTCAACATCACATTTAGAGTGAGTATGGCAACAGAGGAAATATTATGAGCCCCAAAGTGATGAAAAGCAATAAAACTGCCCTTCAACAGGAGTAAGAGACCAAGAATGTCAGTTGCTCCAAGGCAACAGCACCATTAACTCTACAGTGTAATACTACACAGCCAGGAAGAACTCCTCAAGGAAATTCCAAGTCCCTAGAGAGCCTCCAGAAATAAATATTTGAAATGTACTGCTCCCAGCATCACCAATACCCTCACTTCCTTGCTGTCCAGAGAGGGGAGCAAGACATAGATTTTCCAGTTCTTCCCCCTCCACCTGACAAAGACTCAAGAGCAGGGATGTGCGCTCTCTTCGTTCCCCCATGCCCCTCATCTCACCCCAAGGGAAGGAATGAAAATTCTACTGGAAGCTTTGACTGGGCAAGTGAAGCTTGTTCCAGAGCTGAATCAGTACATTGCTGTTTTTTGTAATTAGTCCTAATATCACAGTGTGCCACCCCTGCTTGCTATCCAATCCCTGTACTCTGAGGGGCTGAAAATACTGCTGCTCTTCTCAGAGCTCAGGGAAAAATTCCTGCTGGTGGTTTGAATCCCTAGACACAGGATCACCTATTTCTGTTGCCTTCTTTCCTGGCAAAATGGCCGCCCTTGAGCCTTTCCTTCATATTTTGCATCTGGATTTAATTGGGAGTCAGCGACAACATATTCCTTCCTTCCAGGAAACATATTCCTGCTGCTGCACAAGTCCCCATCCCTCACCACTACGAGGGAGTCCAACTTTAGAAGAACTGGCTTAGCATATAGAATAATCCAGTAAGTGTTAAAATAAATGCCACAGGTTACCAAGGCTACGATCAGACTATTAAGAGTGAAAACCATTGCTTTCTCACATGATTATTGTGTCTGCAAGGGTTACCAGTCATTGCACATCTGCAGACATCAGTTTTATAACACTTAAAGGGAGAATCGATAACTCACAGGCAAGAGACTAAGGTTTTACCTGTGTTGTGCCCAGTGTTAGACAGAGTGACCCTTTTACATTTGTTTATCTCAGGGGGAAATTTTACTTTCTTAGAATAAATGCAACACCAGAGAGTGGTCTTATTTCTTCTCTGATTTTAGAGGTGGAGGTCCAAGCAGGGGCAGCATGGGAAGGTGGTCTGTTTTCCTCTTACTTGGGACCATAATTAAAAATAGGTAAACAAATTGCTATTTGTTCAGAAGACCCGAATGAAGCCTCTTAAATGATCATGAATGATCTCTCAGGATTTGGTGCATAACGTATTTTCTGTATCTGCAAAGTCAAAGTAACTCTGCTAATGACCAGCTTTTCAAAGATACAATAGAAATCAATGAGGAAGAGTCACAAAACACTTGATAGCATCTTGATGAACAGTAACACTAGTAGATATTTAAAACAAGAAATTGAGCTCTGGTCAGTACCGTGAAGTCATTGGTTGTTTTACAAACATACACATGGGAAGAACTAAGAACCCAGTTTACTCCAATTGAGTTGTCTTGGAAACTGAGGGCAGGTGGTATATTTAAGCTGTCGGTGTAAAAATGGCCTTGTCGGCCAAGCAGCATTTTCCTTCCTCTGTTTGGGAGGTGTGGTACAGACAAAGAAAAAGGACATCACCTGCTCAAGCTGGCATTTTCTGAAGGAAGGAAAAATTGCTTCCTCTGTTTAGCTTATAACCAGTGAGAGAATGAGTCAGCAAGAGACAAAAAAGAGTCTTTGGAGATGAGCAATAGCCTTTCACGGTGGGACTGAGGCTGTCAGAGTGGAGAACAGATAGGTCTCATGCCTGCCCTCAAAACACAGGGACCCTCAGTTGCAATTTGCTCTGCCACAGGGTGTGGACATGTAAATTTTGTAGGAAAAAAATGAGGATATTTGTGATGCAACAGTCAGCTCAAATACAGCACTGAAAGAAGCGGGGAGATTTTCTTGTGACCATTAAGACTGCCGGTTTATTTTGGGATGAGCACTGGGTGTTGTATGGAAACCAATTTGACAATAAACTTCATATATTGAAAAAAATAACTGAGAACAAACTGAGGGTTGATGGGGGGTGGGAGGGAGGGGAGGGTGGGTGATGGGTATTGAGGAGGGCACCTTTTGGGATGAGCGCTGGGTGTTGTATGGAAACCAATTTGACAATAAACTTCATATATTGAAAAAAAAAAAAGACTGCCGGTTTAATATGTGGCTATGCAATTTTTGGGTCTGGTAACAGAAGACCGCAGTGCCAATGAGATACATTCTACCACAGCTTCCTCTAGGGAACTCAAAGTGATCTACAGGTATGAGTGGTGATGGGAGTTGGGTTGGATGTTGGAAGAGAACCAACATTTAGTCTCCTTCTATAATAAGCCTTAGAAGAATGTACTAGGTGCTTGGCATACATTGATGGCAGTGGTGGCGGGAGACTAACAGAGTTCTCAGTACATAGCAGAGTTGGCTCTGTGTTCACATAGCAGCCCCCCTCCCCAGCTTAGTTCTTGCTACCTTACACAAAAGGAGACAAAGCAGACTGGTTATTTAATTTACTCAAGGTTGGTTACACAGTCATTCTGTGTCTGAGCTGGGCTAGGGGCACAGTTCTACCTGGGCTCTTTCTATCATAGCACATTGCAGCTACAGGATTTCTGGGACGGTGAGCTGCCCAGGTGTGGCGGTTACCACGGGGATGCATCTGGGAGTGGATGATCCCTCTGCTGTATCAGATGTTCACTGGGGGGCAGATCCCAGGCCACCATTTCCTCTGCCTGCACCATCCCTCCACTGTGCCCGCTAACTTCACACGGAGAAGCCAAAGAAGGCCCTCGACCAAAACTGGGTCTTCAGATTTATTTTTCATAAGTGCCTCTCAGGAAATTCCTGAAACTGTTGATGAGAGTTGCCAAGCAAGGGCAAATGCCAAGGAGGTTTCTCAGTAATAACCTACTGCCATTTTGGTTTAGAATGCTCAGTTCAGTTTAACTGAGCGTTTTGCTTCTTTGATGCATTTATTGTTGCTGTGAGGACAAGAATGGGCTGATGAACCTCACCTTCAAGCCTGTTAGGTCACCAGTGGAAAGCTGGTAGTACTAAGTCAAGGGTAAAGCTCTTCTCTCTGTATCCTTCATGAAGATAAGGACTGTTTTGTTTTTCTGACAGCTGTATCCCTAGCACCTACACGGTACATAGTAGGACTTAGGAAAAATCGGATGACTAACTAAATCTTAATCTTGTAGTATTATAGAGCCCCATTTATTAAATTTTAACATGCATATGGTTCATCTGTAGATTATGTTAAAAGGCAAAATTCCAGTGAGGTAGGTCCTAATTAAAAGTGGGGCCTGGGAGCCCTGCATTTGTAGCTAGAGCCCAGGAGGTGTGGATGCTGCTCATTCTGAACCACACATTGAGTAGCAAGGGTGTGAGGGAACCGTGCTCTTTCCTGGGCACTGACTATGTGTGTACCAGGCACAGCACTTAGGAGAATTACACATTTGTTTCATATAATCATCACAAAGATCTGTTATGAAGATATGGTACCCCCAGTTCCAGGTCTGGAAAGGAGAGTTTAGACATGTTCAGGGAACTGCCTACATTCCCAAAGACAATAAACGACAGAGCTAGGGATTACTTTGGAAAATGAAAAGTCCCATGTGAATGTTAGACATTATTATATTTTTAATAACTTTATCTATATTCAAGGTTGATGATCATCAAAGATCACTTGGTGGTGCATTTGTTTACACCAGGAATTCATTAATGAGTCCTTAGCTCTGCATTTTAATGAGAGGTTATTTATCAAAATGTCTCTCCCCATGAGAGAATTATGTATCACCCGGGCAGGAAATCTAGTTAAGGGAGATCAGTCCTGTTGAAAAGATGTTCAGACTTGAAGTGTTAGAGTGTGCAATGCAGTACTTGTCAGCTAATGTAAAATTTGATAATTCATGATGGCCATCTGCTTCATCCCAGATGCTGGGGCTGGGGTTGTTGGTGGTGGGGAGATGGAGATTATAAACTCTGGATGAGACACCTTCCATCATTTGCATACACTGTAAAGCTTTCCATTAGCATCATCTCAGCTGGCAGTCAATCAACAGGAGGTTTTTCTCTTGTATAACAAGTGCTTAGCAATGAAAACGAGGCTGAGAGGAATAAAGTCAATAAATAACCATTTTTCAGAGTCAAGATGTAAAGGATAAATCAGTAGCTCCGATAATCATGCCTATTTTTTGCATGGCCGTCCATCAGTGACCCCAGTGTCTGGACAGAATGCTAGGAAAGAAGCAGTGATATTCTTTCCAGAAAGCTGGGATATGGATTGTCCACTTTACCACAAGCAAATCTGAGGTCCCTTCCTTAAAGACTCTGGTGTGGTGTCTGGGAGTCTGCACTGCTATTGAGTCTGTAGGTAATTTCATGTGCATCTGGGAGGCACCGCCTTTCCCTCTTTCCTGCCACACTCATCTTTAGGTAAGCAAGGCATTGGTAAACAGGCAAGAATGAGTTAGGTGATTCCACTGATCTGCTGGCTCCTGGCCCAAATTTGTTTCCCACTGGTCATTGGCTCTGTTGCTTCAGGAATTCTAAAACGATGCTGAAATGAATAGGTGATGGTAAACTTCCACTCTCCCAGAGAGGGTCTCACACTTCACCTTTCTCTAATACTCAGAGCTATTAGTATGTCAGAACATACAGGAGCCTCCCCACCCAACCTACTGCCTGTTGCCTTACAAACACTTTGCCCAGTCAGGCTCTAAACTGTAGCTGCTACTTCTGTCTTGTGCCAACACCTCCTTCCAGCAAAACTTACCTTCTTGGAAGTCAAAATCTGCATAGAAAAGATCGAAGTTCGTAAATTTCTGGCTGGTTGCAATATTTTTCAGTGTATTGGAGAGTTGTTTTGCTCTCTGAATACAAAGGAAACAGGGAGAATTCTGTAAAGCCTACACTTCAGTGAGACAATTCAGGCAGAACAAAGAAATTGATAATCATCACCCTCACTCCAAGCCCTCAGCAGTGGGTTGCTCTGCACATTACAGTCTAGTCATGTACAAGTGGCTAACAAAGACACAAAACTGTTAAGATTCATTAGGAATAAATCAGTGAAAATTAAAGTAATAAGATACCACTTCTTTCCCATGGGATTGGCAAAGAAAAGATGAATAATCATGATAATACAGAATATTGCCATGGGAGAGGTGACTGAGAATGTCAATTCGTTTAAACTTTCCAGAGAGCAATTTGGAAATAGGGATCAAACCCTTAAACCTGGCATACACTTTGACCCAATAATTTTTCTAAGAATTTGTCTGAAGGAAATAGACAGGGTATAGAAAAAAATATATACACACACAGGTTCATCACAATGCTATTTTTCATATTGAAAAATTGGAAACAACCTATATGTCCAACACTAAGGTGAGAAATAAATCATGGTATATTCATATATTGTATACTTTAAAATGATTATAAAATTATGATGTGGAGAATAACTTATGAATGTTAGAAGGCACAAAACAATATGTGTATTCTGATACTATGTAGGCAAAACCCCCAAAATATCTATGAAGGTAATATTGGAAAAACATACATACATATTGACTTTGGGTAGTGGAATTTGGGGTCATTTGTGTTGATATTCTTTGTGCTTTTTTACATTCTCCAAGTTTTTTTAATTGAAATATACTTCTTTTGCAAAAAAAAACAATAAATCTCTTACAAAGAGATTATTCACCATCAGTGAAAGAAGTGTATGAATCATGGCTTCCATCAGAGAAGAGAGGAAAGCAATCGAGTACCTGGTCCTCGTGTACCTTGGGAGAACACCAGTCATACATGGGCCTATCCTTGCTCACTTCTATTTCTACAAATACGCCTAAGACCAGCTTCGAAAGGGGTGTATGTGTGTACATGCATGCACAAGAGAGGCAGGCACACACAGAGACAGTGACCGAGAGACACAGCAAGAGCCAAAGACCCAGACCGAGGCAGAAAGAGAGAGACAGGGCACCCCACATTCTCTCGACTTCTCAAGAACCCTAGAAGTTGACATTTTTATTCATCAGTTTGGAGGCCATTGCCCCGCCCAAATCCCATTCCCAGCAGAAATGCTGCAGTAAACACCAGGAAGGAATAATCAAAGATGGCATCAAAAGACCTACTACAGTCCTACCTCTGAAGTGAGATTCCGGAGTGTCTTGTTGGAGGACATCCAGCTGTGGCAGGGGCTAACCTGAGAGTAAGAAAACACCACTTTGATGACAGTGGAACAAGGCCTGTAACAGGGAATGTGGCCTTGGAACAGGTCAGTGTGGGCTCACCTGGAGACAGTTCAGGAAAGAGTAGAAATGTGCATAGGTCACATCCTTATTCAGCTGACCTGGAAGACAGAGAGGTCTGGTGTGTTGTACATATTCAAATCTAGCAGCCAATGAAACACACTTGTGGGTGACCATGTCTCTCCTGCAGAAGGGCAGCACTGCCAGGGACCTTCCCCGATTTTTCATTCAGCATTGCTCTTGAAGAACACCTGTGCATTCTTTCTTTCTGAGCGCCCTACAAATTCAGACTGAGTTGGGGAGTGGCCCTAGGGACTTTACTCCCATCTCGATCTTCTGGAGTGACTAGGGCAGGCCCTGAAAGGCCTGACCTTATTTGGAACCTAGGTAGAAGGATACAAAGGTACCATACAGACTGAAACGCCACTGACACAGGACTTGTGGAGTGGTGGCTTTCTCCTGGCAATGATATGAGATGCTAAGTTCCCCTGGGGCACAGGGAGCATTCAAGATGGTAGTTGATCAAACCCTTCTTTTCAACTTTATGTAACCCAATTATCTGCCCAATTATCCCATGCTAAGGACCTTCCAGGACATTCTGTGTGTCTTAAGTTCTGACCATGCACTGTCCTGCAGTTTATTAGACTGAAAGCCTACAAAAGAGCTTGGTGGCCATCGGATGGGAAAGGACAGTACATCATATCCCTTCACAGCCCAGTGCATACCTTATTTGAGCCCTAATTAGTAGATATACCCTACATTTATTTTTTGGTGCAGGTTAAAGAGGTACATAAGAATAAAGATGGGGGTGCCTGGCTAAGTCAGTGAGAAGAGCATGCAGTTCTTGACCTCAGGGTTGTGAGTTTGAACCCCACATTGGGTGTAGGCATTACTAAAAGAAATAAAATAAAACTTAAAAAAAAAGAATGAAAGTGTTAAGTGCTATATGTGAGTTCATCCAGAGTCTTTCCAAACATCAGTTACAGGCCCAGAATCTGTGGGGGTTATTTCTTCTCTCTCCCCACATACCTCCCCTCTCTCCCCACCCCCACCTCCCAGCCTATCCACCCACAGAGGCAATTTGACTTTCATGCTGAGGCTGAGACACGAAACCCAGGCCCTCCCAGATCTCAGGGCTGAATAACTGATGTCTCATCCATTAACACTTCTCTCCCGCTTGAAAAAATAAAGGAAAATAATAGGACCTATCTCGGAGTGAAGAGAAAGATTGAAGGTGATGGAACACAGTCTTATTTTTCACTTATACCTCAGATCGGTTAGACTGAAAGATAGATTCAATTTTCTTGTCATAGAGGAAAAATATATTCTCTCTGTGTGGGTGAGTGAATCCAAGACTGGAAAACCACAGGCTTATTACCACCATTAAAGTCACAATGACACGCCAGGCCTCCTCTCTTCTCCAAAGGTGCCTGCATCTTCATATTTTAGATAAATCCCAAGCCACTGGCTTCTGTCTTTGCTTTCATTTTCTGCTCAACATGGAGCCCTGAGCTCCTGTCTTTCTCCAAGATCCTGCTTTCTACCACTGAGGCTTCTTTTCCTCTATTGTGTGTGTGTGTGTGTGTGTGTGTGTGTGTGTGTGTTGTAATTTGTCTTTGTGGGGGCACCTGGGTGGCTCAGTTGGTTAAGCTTCCGGCTCTTGATTCTGGCTCAGGTCATGATCTCAGGGTTTATGAGGTTGAGCCCTCTGTCACTGCAGAGCCTGCTGGAGATTCTCTCCCTCCCCTCCCCCGCACTCTCACACACTCTCATTCTCACAATAAATAAACTTAAAAGAAGTGTCATTTGCCTTTCTGTATGTGTTCCCATCTGTCTTAGCCTAGACAGCTGCAGTGACTGACACCTCCAATCTCCACTCCCCATCCTCTATCCTCTGTGTCCCAGTGACTTGGCTCTTGCCCCCTGCTGGTACTACCTCTGAGTAGTAGTACTACCTCTGCAGCCTTCCCTCTGCCATCTTGTTTTTTGTTGTTGTTGTTGTTGTTGTTGGGCTGGGGCTTTGTAATAAACCTTAGGTAGCTTAGCTGGGGCCCTGTCAACCTGCTTGGCCCTGATGAGTCCCCTCTCCCTGAGAAGTGGCCTCTCTCTCTTTCCCTTGTCCAATGGCTGAAGCCTTTTTAACCTGGGGGTGATGGCACCTAAGGCCTGACTATAAGTAAAGTTCTTGCACCTTCCCCTTTCCCACCTGGATTACTCTGCTATCCAGAGGGTCCAGAGATTGTCCTTCTCCTGGATATTGGGAACTCATCTGCTGACTCTCCTTGAGGGGTTAAGTCTTGACATAGCCTTGTTCCATTCTGGCTTACTCTTCCCTCCCTGCTGTCCTACTGCTGAGGTCCCAGCACACCTGAGCATGAGACCACAAGATGTGTCTTTCTAGGTCTTCTCCCAATCCCTGTCCTTCCCCCCCCCCCCCATTTTCTTGCTTTTCTGGCACTAATTTTAATTAGACAAGTCAATATAGGAAAAATCCTTAGGTGAGTAGGTGGGTCTGTTGAATAGGATAAAGGCATTCTAGCTGTACTTGGGGGAGGTAACTGGGAAAGATGTAATGAGTTGGTTTCCCTTCTCTCTGGGATTTCTGCTGTGGAAGGTAGGGTGACTCTGGGCTGGCCATGTGGAAGGTCAGTTGGGAGTGCTTGTGATAGGCTTGTGGTTTAAAGAAAGGGAAGCGGGGAAGTAGTTCTTTTCTCCACTTATTGGTGCTGTCAGTTCACTCTTTCTTTTTAGGTATTAGTTTTTATCTCTGTAATTTTAATGGTATTTTTGTAGATTGAGGAGCCTCGTATAAAGAGTGATCCTACCTACGTGTCATACCTATAAAGAGGCAGTGTCTGCAACATCCTGTTTAGAAAGTGAATCTGGTGAAGAAAGCTGGTCAAGAATGCCAGGACAGGGGCGCCTGGGTGGCGCAGTCGGTTAAGCGTCCGACTTCAGCCAGGTCACGATCTCGCGGTCTGCGAGTTCGAGCCCCACATCAGGCTCTGGGCTGATGGCTCAGAGCCTGGAGCCTGTTTCCGAGATTCTGTGTCTCCCTCTCTCTCTGCCCCTCCCCCGTTCATGCTCTGTCTCTCTCTGTCCCAAAAATGAATAAACGTTGAAAAAAAAAAAAAAAAGACCAAGGCTGCTTGGTAAAAAAAAAAAAAAAAAAAATGCCAGGACAGGGGCAAGAGGACTAGAATTATCAGGGCTGAGGAACTACCAGTGTGTGTGTGTGTGTGTGTGTGTGTGTGTGTGTGTGTGTAAGGGGTGGGGAGCCTGTGGACTGGCATCCAAAGATTAAAGGGCATGTTTTACCCCTACTGCCTAGAGTAGCAGCTTGTGTCTCAGTCATTTGTCAGTTCTTTAGGGCAGAGTCTTTGGCATTTACTCAATGCTAGGACCATAATTGAAATTTTAGGCACCATACCAACAAAGATCAGCTACACCTCCATGAAGTACCATCTGAATGTATAAAACCTTAGTAAAACCACATGAAATCAGACAGGGAGTAAGCCAGTAATAAAACAAGAGGCATACTACAAGGTATTTTAGAATATATTAGGTTTCAAGTTTAAGAATAATTGGGACAAAATTAAGCTGTTGTTGATGTTTTGTGGCAGAGGTCTTTCAAGGAAGGCCTACTTACAGGCTTATTTGTAGCCAGAAATCCTGAACTTTTTGATTATATAGTCTAATCCTTCAGGTAGCTCTCAGCCTATGACTTGTACCAGTGTCATTGACACAAGGTGATTTCACTGTCAGGATCTATATTGTATTTTCCCCAATGGAGTTTTCTTTTCTCTCTCTTTTGAGGACAAGGGCTCCATTTTAGTATCGTCTTTACCTCCAAAGGTATCTCTGACATATTTATGGAAAGATTGCCTTTCTCATAGACTGTGCCCGAGAGGACTTATCCCTGGTCAAACTTGAAAAGATCTATGTAAGTAGAATCCTAATGTGTGAGATTTACTTTCTGGTGATTCTTCAAAAAGCCTATGCATCTTGCTAGGAATTTTAATTGCTGGTAAGGATTGTGGGGCTGTCACAGACATTGGCATTGAGGCATTGACTGGGTAGTGACTCAAATAGGGCTAAAAGATGCTAAGAGGGATTTATTACCCCCTTCTCCTTGGCAGGAGTGAGCTAGGAATCTATTCTTGCCCTAGGCCTCCATTACCTGCCGATCTGATGTTGTAGCATTGAAACTTTTCCTAGGTGAATGGTCAGGCTGAGTTCCTACCTGTCCTACTGAGGCAGCAGAGAATGTATCACTGACCCAGGGGTTCTCCTTGACCCCTTCTGCTTCCTGACAGCAGGCAGCCAGATGTAGGGTTTGAAATCATGAACTGTGAGATCACGACAGCCGAAGTCAGAGACTTATCCGACTGAGCCACCTGTGCACCCCCTGACCTCTTTCTTGATCCTTAATGGGTGGCTACAGTCAAGTCTAGAGAGTATCCTCATTGTGTTTCTAGGCTCAAAGACAGAAGTAAATGGAACACCCTGTTTATTTGCCTACACAATCCTTAGCACTGTGCCCTGGGAATCAGACTTGGCATTTGACTATTGACTAAGATGAGACCGACCCTAACCTAGGCAGAGCAGCCAAACCCTGAGGCTGGCCCAGAATTAACCTGCTTTATTGCTGGCACATGTCTGGTGGGAGTAAAGGTCCAAAGATTAGATTTGAAGCCAGAGCAGAATTGGGACATAGGGTGATAGCCCTCCCCTCAAGCCTCTCATCTTATGTGAGTTATGTGCCAGCTCAAGGAGAAATGGGGAAGCTGGGTAAATCCCACCTACTTTCCTGGGCTGTCTAGGAAGGACACTGATGCTTCGTTGAGGAATTTATAATTTATTTCCCATGGCAACCAGGCAGCAGGGATAATTTAAGATATGAATAATAACTTAAAAACATTAAACAAATTTTAGAGGGTTTCAACTTTCTTCCTAATTGGATTTTTTTTTTTCCAAAACCAGGGTTGTTTATATATAACAAATTTGTTCTACCTTTTCCTTCTTCCTCTTTTGTACTGTGAAATGCTAGTGTCTGATTAGTGGCTGGAGAAAGGCCATTTGAGAACAGGGCAAAACCTAAATAAAACAGGGTTTCTCAACCTTGGCACTATTGACATTTTGAGTTGTGGGTGGTTTTCCTGTGCATTGTAGCATGTTTGGGAACATCCTTGGATTCTACTCTTTAGATGTTAGTAGCACACCCTCTCCAGTTGTGATAATGAGTAGGATGGGTAGGTTGTCCCTGGATGAGAACCACTGGCCCAGGGAATCCACCAAAGTGATTGATGAGTCCCCCAAGTCACCTTCTTTCCTTCCCTTGTTCCCTTCCAAATTGCATGGTGTCATCATTGCATACTGTGGTTGAGTGAAGTGAATTATGCATCATATATGAGAGAATTTATGGAGTTGTCTAACTGGAGTTCATGGAAAGAAAATGGAATCTGAAGTCAGAAAACCCAAAGTCAAGTCACCATTGATGTGATAGAGTAAATTGGAAGCACATCTCCCCTGCCTTCAACTCCTCTTCCCCAGGCATTTCTTAGTATGGGAGAAATCTAGGAATCTGAAAACATCTGTTAGGGGAACTGAAATTTTCAACCTCAATGACTCAAAGAGACATTCTCGGCCCAAATAGTTGTCCTTTGCATGTTCAAGGCAGCCCCAAATGGAGTTAAGCTCTCTGTGTAAACATGTTACTATCTCTAAGGGTCAGCGTGAAAGCTGTGGGAACAGAAGGAATATGTTTTCCTCGTTGGAGGCTGGACAGTGTTTTCCTTGGATGAAAATGACATTTGGGGCACACTTGATAATTGAAGAGCAAAATGACTTCAGTCTTATTGGTGGGAATCCTAGAAAATGGGTATTTATTGTTGTCCCCCTGGTGACGGGACAAGACTCCTTTGACAAGTGGTTAGAGGGAAACTGCTCATTTTGTGTGTGAGGAGGGGTGGAACTTTCTGAGGGAGGTGGTGGTAAGGGGTTGGCTTAAGCAAGGACTACAGGAGGAGGAGGAGGAGGAGGAGGAGGAGGAGGAGAAGATACTGGAAAGATACAGAGAAGTTATTAATACAAGGGAAAGCTCTCCACCTCCACCCTCTAAGGTGGGCACTGAGGAAGGAATTTCAGGTTTTTCCCTTTAAATTGCTCATCTGACTCATTAGAAACTGCTTGGACCTCCAGAACACTTTAGTAGGAGTTGGTCTAAAGAGGAGGCTATGGCAATATCAGGGAAGGGGCAGACCTTTTAATGAGAGATTGGCACAGGCGTTGTTGACGTGGGGCTGAGGGGAGGGTACACATGCCCCTTGTTGTAGGTGCCTGTCAGAGAGGACTGAGGCCAGCACTTCCCATCCCCCTTCCCTGCTTAATTTTCTCTAATAACACTTATCATCCTCTGACATGCTCCCACTGGAATATAAGCCTATTGGTTTTGATTACTGTGTTCACTGTTAGTTATGCAGTGCCCAGAACAGTGCCTGGCACATAGTAAATATTTCTTGAAAGGACTTTCTCCCCCCAAACACCGAGAGAGCCCTGCTACACCCACGTTACATATACAATAAGCTATACAACATTTGGCAAGGTGCCTGCCTCTCTGAGCCTTACTTAGGTTTTTCATCTATAAAATGGAATTAATGAAAACATCTTACAGGATTGTTTTAAGGATCAGCATGTCAGCCCTTCCTGATGTGAATTACTACTACTTTTACACTGTTTATAAAGCGTATGGATGCTAGAGATGCTATTGGAAGTTTCTGGAGATCTTTAAAGCGTTTTAGAGCCAAGGATTCCGAGTGAGTGTGGGAGCAGGAAGCGAGGCCGCTGGAAGATGTGTTGTGTAGAATTTTAACTGTCCACCAGAGTCCACAGAATTTGTTAGAATTCTGGCCACCAGGGGGCACTCACCATTGAGATTTGGAGAAATCCTTCTCTTCCACAAGAGCTTTATCCGCTCATTCTAGATTTCACTTTTTGTTAAAGGAGTTTCTTGATTTAAACTCTTACCTTTCAATTTGTCCTAATTCTACATTAAAGATTTCTGCCCTTTCTGACTTTGGATCCGGTTCTGCTCACCTTTAGATACTGACTTTTATATCCACACCTCAGGGCTCTTGCCCTTACCTGTTCTGACCTGTGCACTGTGGTGGCATTTTAGGTGTATTCCTATATGGTTCGGACCACATATATTTGAACTATGTATAGCTAACATTGTTAGTTAGTAAACTAACTATATATAACTAACATTGTTAGTTAGTACAATTAGTAAAAGTATCTTCAAACTAATACCGAGAGGATAATATCTGTTGTGCAAGTTATCCCAGAGAAACGTTCCATTTGGTAAGCCATATAAAATAACATGGCTGCCATTTGGCAGGTGGGAATTTAGATACTTTAGAGTCTTCATGACACTGGAGTATAATTTCTTAGGAGTAGTCATTTCTGGGACTGGGTCAGCTTTCCTGTTGGTGAAAGAAACAGAAAATATCTTAGTAGATAAGGATAAATGTATACACATACATGATCCCCCCTGGCCTCCTCCCCACGCCCCATACATACAATGTAGTAGCTATTGGTGCTATTTGCAAAATACTTTGGGCTTCCTTACTCTCTTTTGGTTGGGTGGGTCATGTGACTGGTTTAGCCTATCAGTGTCATACGTCACAGTTGGTGATATGAGAGCCTCTAAAATGCTCTTTGCCATGAGTCTGCACTATGTTCCATATAGCAGCTGCTTCACTAATCTGAGTCCTAGAATAGAGCCCCATGGTGATCCCTGGTGGACAGTGGAGTATGAGTAAATGTTTTTTGCTTTACGCGACTAGGATTTGAGGCTGTTTGTTCCTGCAGCATGAGCTTACGTATCCTGACTGATATACACAGTTAATGGAATCATAGGAGTCTGGTATTATTATTTGTTTGACCCTTTGAATTCTGTAACTTCGTCTTTAAACTCTTCACATATATCACAGTCAGGAAAATACAACCTCTCTGAGAAACAAAATGACATTATGTATCCACACAACATCCTTCTTTTCTACATTGAATATGAACATACACACATTTAGGAATATATCAAGTTTGAATTAAGGTACCAACTTGCATTATCCTGGGAGTAGATTATAGAATTCTCTAAGATTTTCATCTACTCTTTAGGGTTAAAACTGCCTTTTGTTAACCTAAATGGAATAAAAAGTTGTTTTCTATTTTGAGCCCTTAAAATTTCAAAGTTACATAATGATCTTATAGTGGTTTGAGTGGTGTCCCTCAGAATGTGATCTTATTTGGAAACAAGGTTTTTGCAGATATTAAGATGATGTCAAACTGGGTTAGAATGGGCCCTCAATCCAAAGACAAGTGTCTTTATAAGAAGAGAAGGTGTTACACAGACACACAGGGAAGAAGGCCATGTGAAGCTGGAAGCAGAGACTGGAATTATATTGCCACAAAACACAAGGAAGGATTTTCCCTTAGACCCTTCAGAAAGAGCATGACCCTCCTGAGACCTTGATTTTGGACTTCTAGTCCCTAGAACTGTGAGAGTTGTTTGAAGTCACCCAGTTTGTGGTATTTTGTTATGGCATCCCTTGGGAACTTAACACAGATTCCAAACCAGGCAAAGGAAGTCTATTACTCACAGGCTGGACTCAAGGCATGAGTGACATGGAAGGAAGGGACAGAAAGAAGCCCCGGGTAGATCCACTTTTTTTTTTTTTTTTTAACGTTTATTTATTTTTGAGACAGAGAGAGACAGAGCATGAACGGGGGAGGGGCAGAGAGAGAAGGAGACACAGAATCGGAAACAGGCTCCAGGCTCTGAGCCATCAGCCCAGAACCCGACGCGGGGCTCGAACTCACGGGCCGCGAGATCGTGACCTGGCTGAAGTCGGACGCTTAACCGACTGCGCCACCCAGGCGCCCCCGGGTAGATCCACTTTAAAAACTTTTTTTTCTTTTTTAAGGTTTTAAGTAATCTCTCCACCCAAAGTGGGGCTTGTACTTACAACCTCCTGAGATCAAGAATCACAAGTTCTACCTACAGAGCCAGCCTGGCACCCTTCCACTGTTATCAGTTTTAAGGGAGCTTCTAAATGACATTGGAAATGTACCAACATTTGAAGTTGGCTTAACTTTTGACCTTGAAATTTATAGTAACATTTCCACAAATGTGCAAAGATGTACATATAAGTATTGCAACATTGTGTGAAATAGTGTAAAGTTAGAAAATGCTAAAAAGCCTGGCTACATAAATTATAGTACACTCATGAAGTAGAATGGGATACAGCCAGTAAAAATAATGAAGTAACTAGATACAGGTGATGGTTATACAACACTTTGAATTACTAAATGCCATGGAATTGTTCACTTTAATTTATTTTTTTAAAATTTGCATCCAAATTAGCATATAGTGCAACAATGATTTCAGGAGTAGATTACTTAATGCCCCTTACCAATTTAGCCCATCCCGCCTCCCACAACCCCCAGAATTGTTCACTTTAAAAAGGTTAATTTTATATTATGTAAATTTCACCTCAATAAAATAAATTTTTTTTAAATAATGAAGTAATCTGTAAGTTTTAGCATGGAAAAGTATTGTTGATTGAAAAGAACAAATTATAGAGTAGTAAGCATAATATTATTTCATTTCAATGAGCATTAATCAGTCTGTAAATTAGAATTTGCATAGACAAAATCTGGATGCAAATACGTTAAACTGTTTCCATTGGTTAGCTTGGAGCAAGGTGGTGGGGGTGGTTGGTAGGCAGTGATGTTGGGGAAACTCACTTCCTATGCCCTGTATTATTTGAACTTTTAATAACAGATGTTATTTTGTAATCAGAAAAATAACAACAATAAAACAGATTCTCATATTATTTTTATTCTTTCTAAAGTAAGGGGGGGAAACTGGACTCTACCTAAATTTTAATGGGAAGAGCAGAAAGCATTGTAATTTTACGTCATTCCCCCCCCCACCCCCCCACCTAGTTCACTTAGTCAAATAAAATCACTTTCTAAATTGCTGCTATCCAGAAGGGACAGGTTGATCCTGGATGCGAGGTTCACTTTGGCTAATTTGTGACAAGCAATATATACCCATACAGAGGAAAAGGCAGAGAAAGTCTGATTTAGGGGTTGTGGGTAGGGTGTTAGTTGTGGATTATATACATGCTTCTACACTACATAACAGGTTTCTTAGACCCCCCCCTCCCCCGCCAAATAAAAGAAAAAGAAAAGAAAAGAAAGAAAGAAGAAAGAAGGAAAGAAAATGTTGTCCTATTTTACCCTAGCATATAGAACAGACTGCTAAATTCAGGTTTTTTTACCTTGGGAAAAAATATACTACTTTATGAGTAAAAATCTTCCTAATTTGCATATAAAGCTCTCATAAGGATTTGACAATAGGTTGCCTACCTACCAAGCGCAGAAGGCTGGGTAGGGGTTTTGGCTTGACTTGCATAAGTGTAGAAGTGCTAGAAGGATCTCAGTTTGTGAAGGGGATTTAGGCTGCCTTGTGGGTTTGCTCAATGCAGGAGGACCCACCCAGAGTAACTGGTTTTATTTCACTGTGTGTGTTGAATGTGACAGTGAGGATGAAAGGGAAGCAAGCTGGGTGTTTATACCCTATGTTCAATCACCAGTAAGGGTACCACATACTGCTTATTAACTTTTGCCTTGGTACCTCAGTTTTTTGTTTTTTGTTTTTTCCTGCTGATACACTAGCACTTTGGCACGAAGCAATTATGCTGAGCTATGGCTCTCCACTCACATAAAGCCAAGATGAGTTAAGATGGAGAAAAGTCTCCCAAACTCCCTATTTAATGATTATTTTTTGGCTAGAGACACAGCCCTGATGATAACAAAGAATCTGAGCTAATTTGTGCTTTTGCACCAGCACCCCATAACTGAACCAAGCATTACCCAAATGACTAATTACTTAGTGAAATCAAAATGGAAGCCTTGGTGTTGCTGATGGAACATTCTCCAGTCATCTTTGCTCCATCATGTACAGCACATTGATATGTGCATTGTCAGTCAAACCCTTCGATGTGCATAGCAAAATTACCTGATTTTTAAAAAATTTTTCTTAATGTTTATTTATTTTTGAGAGGGGGGAGGGGGAGGGGCAGAGAGAGAGGGAGACAGAATCTGAAGCAGGCTCTAGGTTCTGAGCTGTCAGCACAGAGCCTGACGCGGGGCTCAGACCCACAAACTGTGAGATCATGACCTGTGCAGAAATCAGATGCTTAACAGACTGAGCCACCCAGGTGCCCCCAAATTAACTGATTCCTAAAAAAAATTTTTTTAAGTAAGCTCTAGGCCCAATGTGGGGTTTGAACTCATGACCCTAAAATCAAGAGTCACATATTCTACCCACTAAGCCAGATAGGGACCCCAAAATTAATGGATTCTCAGTTCAGGCAAGGACACATGGGTCTAAGTGATAGGTGGTGGGTCACTTCTTCTGGATGCCATAGAAGGTGCCTTCTGACTCTGTCCCTGAAAAATCCTCAATGCCATTTTGGTCTGGTACTGTTTCTCCTCTGGTGGTTTTTGAGGAGAATTAGCATTAGCGTTTTGGACACCACAGTTCCAGTGGTTTGGGAAACATCTCTTAGGCCTTCTCTGATGTCCACCAAAGGTTGAATAGGCTGAACTGCAAGCGTCTAACACTCTTCAACCCATGTTTTCTGGAGCCTGTGTGGGGTCCACTCTGCCAGCCTGGATTTGCCTGCACACCCCAGCGCCCTGCACCCCTTCTCACTCACTGATGAGCTCCTGCCAGTCACCCAGACGGAGAGGTGAGGGGTTAGGGGAGCTGAGCTCACAGAGGGAAAGCCTGGGACATGTGAGGCTTCCACTGGGGAAAATGATGAGAGAGCAGCCGGCGCCCTCGGCTGTGCTTTCAAAGGTCAGGAACACACGGCAGGGGAAAGACAAAGAGTCTCACCTCCTGGGTGGCTCAGAGCCTGTCCTTGTCCTAATGAATTGTGTCTGATCATGAAAATAAGCCCCGTGACTTGGGTGCAGTGCCGGCTGTGATCTTTTCATTACCCTGGCAGCTATTCCAGCCAGATTTCATCTGGCTGATGCCAGAGAGATGTGCCCCCTCCTAAGGATGAAGGCAAACAGCCTCTGTGGAAAACAGTTCCCAGAACCTGAGCGAAAGCCCAGAGGCTTGTCATGACTGAGTGCTCGGACCTCATGCACAGCTAGCATTTGAGCTTCTAAGCGGCCAGGCAATATAGTCAGCCCTTTCTGCAGGCCAGCCAGTTGTAATCACATCTCTGGCCTTGCACTCACCCCCCCTCTAAGGGGCGTCTTGCCACAGACTGGGAAGGAGATGGGAACGCACTGGGCCCGCACTACCTCATGCCTAGAGATCCTGGGTCCCTGGAAGTGGGTGTGCCTTGGAGCATGCTGGCTGCTTGGGAACCTCCTTAGCCTTCCCATGGCCACCCATGCCTCAACTGAGGAGGCTGGGAGATAGAAATGCTCTGAGCATTTCTTTCCCTGCCGGTTTTCCTACCATTTGTCTAGATAGAATGGATTGTTTCCCTCTCCTTGGGGAGCACGTTGGTACCTATCAGCACATTGACTGGTTTCTTCTTAATGCAGTGCTGATCATCTGCGCTAGGTGACATCAGAAACACTGACATTGCAGACAAAAAAATAATGCTTGGGGGCAGGGAAGGCAGACAACCTGTCACAGGGGGGCCCTGGCTCTTTCCATTAGGTGAAAAACGTACAATTAATTATTTCTCGGTCCACTATAAAGAAAAATGGAACCATGTCAATCGATGTGGATAGTACTGGATGTTTTCATAATTCTATCACATTGCTGACAATTGCAATGTTCTTGTCAGGGATGTCATGTTGGGGTGGGGGCGGAGGAGGGGTTTATGATTTGAGGCCCTTAAGGACATTCCCATTTCCCATGCTGCCCCTGCAAGGTTCTGCTGCTGTAGCTCACTCAAATCTTCCCTATTTCCAGGAATTTTTCTCCTTCTGTATCATTGACCTTCCATAGCTTTTAAGGGCAGTGACAGGAAAGGCCAGGGGAAGCTGGGTTAGCTTTGGCCAAATTGACTACAATCACAATGAGAAAGCTGGATGTGTCTATGTTACCTTTCTTCTTAAATTCCAGATACTAAAAGCTGTCTTCCAATCCTGGCCTTCATTCATTTAGCAAGTATTCATTGAGTAACTGCATAGGTTGAGTGAATTGAGAAAGAAGCGGATAGCTACATTATTTCAGTACATGCTAGCTAGCATCCTCATGTAAAAAAAAAAAAAAAAAAAAAAAAGAAAAAAAGAAAAGAGAAAAGTCAAGCAAATATCCCCAAACTTGTTCCAGGACGGACTTATTATGCAACTCATTGCTAGCTTGAGCTTTTTATGAAATTGCTTTGCTCATTTTGGGTTGTCTACTCCACCTTGACGTTCTGGCAGATGGGGAGGTATAGCTGCCATCTGCCTTTATTTTTCTAACCCCACCACAGGACATTGCAAAGTGGGCACCACAGGGACATCCCACACTGCCAACACTGTTCTTTCACCCAAATGCTTGCTGCTTCTCTGCCCAGATCCCTGGCGGGGGGAGCGGCTGGCACAGGTCTCTGGCTGATGTCTGCCTTGCCCTTTGGCTCTTTGGAAAAGGAAAAGCAGGACTGGGCTGGAAGGGCCTCTGAGTAAGCAGGTTCTGTTGCAAAAGTGCAGTTTCAGAGGTTAGGACTCTTGGAGTCAAAGCCGCTTTCCGCAGGTGTTCTTTACTCAGTATCACTGGTTTGCTCTCTATCCCCCCCAGGGGAATATGATCCAGAGGCTAGCAGGGCACTGGCTGATCTGGCATGGGTTCAGTCTGTTTGGTGATGGGACTGGGGTTCCTGAAGCTCAGTGCTTCTCCTTCTAGAAGCTCCTTGTGGTCAGGCACCGTGGCCTGTTTGCCATAATGCCCCAGAGCCTGGCACAGCATTTGGCACATCATAGGTCGTTAATACGTACTTTTCAAAAAGCGACTGTCTCAAAGAAAGCAAATAAGGCAAGTGTGGATTGTGGAAAGAGCACAGAACTGAGTCAGAGAACCTGGTCTGCATCTCAAACTTGCTACTCATTCAGTATTAGTGAGTTCCTTCACCTTGCTGAAACTGTTTCCTCATCTGTAAATTGGGGACAATCATACTTTTGTCTTAAGGCTGCTGTGGGGATGAGATAATATAGAGTGGTGCAGCTCTTGGCTCATGGAAAGCTTTGTGGGTGTTTGCTATTTACCAGAGAGTTCCATGTGGCTCATCACAGAGGTTGGGACTTTGGTCCCCAGTGTGTTGCTTTGGGAGTCTTGGGGTTCTGGGGAGGGTGGTAAACCAGCCCAAGGTGTGCCAAAGCAGGGTCTGGCACTCAGTATCTTTGCAGGACAGCATGGTATCTCTTGGCCTGAACTCACTTCACTAATTAAGTTTACAGCTCCTTCACTGTGAGAGTTCCAGGGCTCTCACAACTTGTGGAGTTATTGGTGAGGGCAAACACATTTTCATAATATTGAACTGGGTCTTTAACACAGACTTAGAAAGCTTGGTGAGTGAAAGCAAAGGGTGGGCAGTGAGTAGAATGACCTATTTCTAGTACCACTTGGCTTGGAGGCCAGCTCTGCCATTAATCAATTAATCAAGCAAGTCACATAATGTCTCTTGGCTCTAGTTTTCTGTTTTCTAAAATGGTGGGTGGGTGGGTGGCTACTGGGGAGTTGTTCTAGATCTGATCTCACCTTTTTTTTTTCTTTTTGGCCACAATCACAGGACAGATGGCATTCACATGTGCAGCATATTCTTAGGGGTACACACAATTTTTGAAAAACCTTCCAAAATGGTGTGGGGGAACTAAGGCATTCAACACTTTGAAATCACTACTGATATTAGCAGTTTAGCAAAACTGCTTTCTTACTGTGGGCCATGGGCATACATAAAATTGGCCATAAATGATACACAGTCCTTTTGCAAATGCTCTAAGCCTATGCTGTCTCTGCCATGAGTACCTATATCAGAATATAAGTGAGGAAGCTATTCTTATGGGGTAGCAGAAATTCAGCCTTATTTTACTTAAAAGGCCGTTATATTCAGTTTGGATTCTTGGCTAGTAGCAGCATCTATCTTGTGCTACAATTGAGAACTTGTAGCATGACATACCCATTTGTTGTGAATTGGAACAGAGAATTAATGGATCAGATCTTTTTAAAAGGGCCTTTCAGCTTTACAGGTTGGTTCCGTTGATTTCACATATGTCTGGGACTTGCTAAGACAGAGAAATTCAACTCAACAGCAGGTACTGGGACGCAGTGGAGTGCAGTGGAGGACAAGGAATCCAGAGTCCAAGAATTTAAAACTTTTTTTCTCCATAACTCACCCATTGCAGACATCGTTTCCAATCATGGCGTATATAATGATGGCTGGATGATCCAACAGTGGGTCCCTGGACAAACTGAGAAACATAGATGGGATATGAATGGCAAACACTCAGAAGCCATGCTTTGGAACTGATGTCACAGCCTGGATCTGTGAAAGGATCTTTGCGTGCCCCCCCTTTTGGATAACATTTTGCTATTTTTCTTTCATTCCAGTGCCACCATTCTCTTTCCCTCTTCTTGTGTATAATCTGTAACCTACTTCCCCATTAGGGAAAGACCACAGAAGTAAACAGAATTGAGAAGAGTGGATTGAAGTCTCCAGTAGGCACATGTGATGCCATCTTTTTAGGACCTTTCCCAGCGTTTTTCATCAAGTGTTACTTGGTTACTTCTGTCCAGATTTGTAGGACATCCCAACATCTGTGTACTGAACTTCAAATTCAAGGTTTTCTCAAGCTTTCTCTCTGGGAACCCAGGGCCTTGCTTCTGAATTTTAAGCTCAAAATGAGCACATAAAGCAAGAAAATGAAATACATTTTTTCGGTCTTTTGTTCAGCAACTTTGGCCAGACCTAAATCTGATCCCCTTTGTATGCGTTTTTTATGATTCTTCTTAAAGAACATATGCAAATTAATCACTTCCTATGCCCACGGGTCCAAGAAGTGATAATGTCCCAATGTTTGGGAGTGGCTAGTAAGGTACTGGTACTCAGTACAAGTGATTACAGGGTAGCCACAGAGGGTTTTCATTCTTTGTTTTTAAATCAGAAACCCAATCTAAAAACAACTTCTTATATCCCACTTTCACTTACCTTTCTATAAATCTTTCCAGGTTTTGGGAAGATGCACCTGAATAATTAAAAGACAATAATTAAAGGTAGTGAGCTCAATTCAACACGATTGGGATGATAGTCTGATTGACTGAAATCATGGAAGAAGCATCACTGTGCAACCAGACATTGTCTGCACCATCACACAGATGGGAAAGCTTCATTCTCCTTAAAGAGTTTTCTGTTTATGTGGCATTATATTAACATGATCCTAAATTCTTTGGATTTCCAAGTCTCAAGATATTTCCTAAGCATGAATGAGTAAGCTTTCTAGTAGATGTGAGAACATGATATACATCTATCACCAAAGAGAAACTACTCCAAAGATCATTAGGTGAGGGATGAGAAGAAGTAAAAAAGGATTCTTTGAGAACTAGCCATCTCCTTAGAAAGCCCCAGTTAATCACCTGCTGGGATCCCTGCTCACTCCTGAGGCTCCTCCTGGCTGGCTGGTCTGTTCAAGGTTCAGATTGTACAGCTGGTATATTTAAACTCCTGTGATGAATGACCACCCTCCCCCTCTCCTTGCTACCACCTGTAATGTATCTCTTATGTGAAAATTGTATTTATTGGATACTCATTTTATTGTGGACACACTGTTAGGTACTTATATTATTAGTTCATTTACACCTTGGCACAACTGTGTGAGGTAGGTATAGTAGTATTCCCATTTTATAGATGAGAAAAGTGAGGCTTACTTAAGTGACTTGCCTAAAGCCACCCAACTAATAATATGGAGAGCTGCTTAAACCCAGTCCCTTCTGTCTGTAATGCTGAGCTCTGGCACTGCTCCTTTAGGCTGGGAGTCTAGAAAGAGTGAACCCATATAGGTTTATTGCTAGTTTGTCCCTTGGAGGCTGGCCGGCAGTAACGAGTAATCATCAGCTGGGTGACAAGGGACGAGGAAGATTCTCCTATAATTTCCAGCCTTAGAAGCCTGGGTACAGGTGCATCTTATGACAGAGTCAGTGAGTGTTCTTAGAGATCTGCAAAGAGAAAAGGGGAGTGCACAGCCATGAAGGCCATGATGGCCCGTGTTTCCCTGAATCAGTGTGACCACAAAGTGACTGCCTCTTCTTCAAGTGCAGTAGAATCAAGCTATATGGGCAGTGCTGATGTTCCCTTGGTTGACTCGGGAATGTCAGCACATTAAATGGATGTTGCTTTATTTCCCTTTTTTTTGTGTGTGTTAAATATACAACCCATAAACTTCACCATTTTAACTTTTTTGAGCATCCAAGTGGCTTTAAGTACATTCACATTATTATGCAACCATCAGCAATATCCATCTCCAGAACTTTTCCAGCATCCCAAATTGAAGACTTATACTCATTAAGGAATAACTAGGTCCCTCATATAGGTGGAATCATAATATATTTGTCTTTTTGTGCCTGGCTTATTTCATTTACCATAATGTTTTCATAGTTCATTTGTAACATGTGTTAGTATATCCACTTTTTTAAAGGCTGAATAAGTTTCCATTGTATGGATCTATACATTCATCCGTTGATAGGCACTTGGTTTGTTTCTACCTTTTGACTATTGTGAATGATGCTGCTATGAACATTGGTGTGCAAGTATCTGTTCAGGTCCCTGCTTTCAATTCTTTTAGGTATATACCTAATTTAAATTGCTGGACCATATGGCAATGCTATGGTTAATTTTTTTTTTTTTTTGAGGAACTGTCATACTGTTTTTTTATTCCCTTTATGTTAGAGAGGCAGGGTACATTTGATATGAACACAAACATAGAAATTAAGAGCAGTCAATTCATCTCGGCATGCATGCATCCATTCACCCTCTCCATTGGTTTGCTGAACACCTACCATGTGCCTGACATACAGTAGGGAGTTGACAAATGGGTTGAATGCAGACTCTATGTCTGAGGAGCAGCATTTAAAGGGGGTAAACACATAACTGAGTGCTGGTGAAAGTTTTAATGCCCATCCAAACCCAATGAGAATGTGCCAGATTTTACAACACTGAGTCCTAAATGTACAGACTCAAAGACTTTCTGGGTGTTAGAGGGTTCCCATCGTTCTCAAGAGGAAAGAGAAGGAGGGCAGCCATTGCCTGCTGACATATCCCATGGTGTCTCACTCATCTCATTGGCTGGCCTTTCATTCAGTTCCAGCCCCATGACTCTCAACTTGCCATTTTCAATAGGGTAACAATCAAGACGTGTTTAATTCTCACTCTTTGATTTTTCTTTTAATGAGAAATGAAAACTAATGAAAGCTCAAGCCATCAGTGGGAAAAAAAATTAAAGGACCAGGTCAGGCCAATAATTTTCCTCATTATCCAGACTGCAGCTGGGAATTTGAGGTGCTGAGCACCCACAGAGCTGGAGGGAAATGAAAATGAAAACCTGTCATGGCTTGCAACATGGGCCGCACCCTCCCAGTGCCCACACCACCCACATCCCTTTGCTGCTCAGGACAAGGATGGCAGGCCAATTGCAACTGGGTGTGGCGAATTTCAAAACAACAATCACAAACTTCCACTCAAGGGGAGATAACATGCCTACTCTTCTTTACTCAAATGTTAAGGGTTTTTTTTTTTTTCCCTGCTGAATATTTATAATATGAGCACAGAATTTTCTGTGCTCCAGAGCTGTTGTGCCTTCCATGATTTATATTTCCTTTTGGGAATCTCAGTTTTATGAAATTATGTAATTAGGTAATTTCCACATCACTCTCTCTTCTTAATTCCCTTTTCCTGTTGTCCTGCTACCCTTTTTAAGTCCCATCAACATTTGCTGTCTCTCTCCCTCCCAAGCCCTCTTGTCTTCTTCCTCTTGTATATAGACTTCTTCTCAGCTGCTGATTTTACGGCTGCTGTTGTAGAAAATACTGAAGCATTTGGAACTGGAAGATGTGAGCAGGAAAGAAAGACAGCCCCTAGCCTGTGGGATGTGGCAAAACAAGGGGGACATTTGAAGAACTATAACTACCCTTAAGAGATCCATAGTCTGGTCTCTACAATTATAGTTCAGAGAAATGGAAAATGTGTGACTATGAAATAGGGACATTTTATTTATTCATTGAAGTGGTCCAATGGAGAATTAAAGGAATTCTTTCCCCAATTAAAGGAAGAAGGGAGTCTTTTTTGGCCATCAAAGTCTGAATTCCGGCTCATTTAGTGCCTTTTTTCCTAACATTTATTTATTTTGAGAGAGAGAGAGAGAGAGAGGGGAGGAGGGGCAGAGGAGGGAGGAAGAGAGAGAGAGAGAGAGAGAGAGAGAGAGAATCCCAAGCAGGCCCTGCACAAATTGTGAGATCATGACTCACATTGAGCTGAATTGAGCTGAAATCAAGAGTCAGAAGCTTCACTGACTGAACCACCCAGGAACCCCTCATTCATTGCATTTTAAATGAGGAATTGTGCACTGCAAGGAGAGAAGAAGGGTTTCACATAATCTCAGCATTGGTTGTTCTCCCATAAATAAATTTCAGTGTACATTTCCACTGCTGGATCAGTGTTGACCCTATATAGCATCAATTCCTTCATATTCTGGGCATTCAGATCAACTGGTAAGATGCTTTTCATGGTCTTCTAAATGAGCTTGTAACTTTCTGTGCCTGGCCCAGAACAGAAGTGCTCTGTCTCAAATTCTTCATGGGAAAAGATGAAGTATATTTAAATATAACAGGTCTTCAGAAATTAATGCATTAATTTTATAACACTTATGGACTACTTCCTGTGTGCCGGGCATTGCAATAGATGCTGGGGACACATCAGTAAGTAGAACAGATACAGTCCCTATTTTTATGAAGTTTATAGTTCTGAGGCAAATAATGAACATAAAGTGTGAGGATTCAGAGAAGCCCTGAAGAAGTGTTAAGCTGTGCACTGAAAGAAAACTAGGTGTTTCCTTTCTTGATGTTCGAAGACAATAACTTGTTAATTAATTTCTGATAAAATATTTGATGCTTTTTTATACATGATGCAGAAAGAAATCCCAAGTTTAAGGCCATTTTGTTATAACTGTCTGAATAGGACAAGGGAAGATCCAGGTTTCAAGTTCTAAAGCTTATATAATTTGGGGAATCCTCTTTAAGGAAAAGGACACAAAACAGAAAAATGATTCCTGACATAAAGGGAAGCCAAAGTGGGAAGAGAGAAGGGTCTGAACCAATTGTGGTTAGATATCTTAAGTTGGAAAATTTTACAAATTCATATGGTTGCCAAGCTTGGGAGGCCCTCAAGCTAGAATATCATTAGCTTCATAACTCTGCCTCTTGATGCTCCTTAAAGGTCATGTGTGAAGTCTTGGGGCATCAGTGCCAGGTGGGACCTCCAAGAGCATGTGATCAGGCAGCCCACTTTCCAGATGAGGCCCAGGGGCAGAAAGAGACTTGCTCAAGGTCCTACAGCTAGTAAGCGGTAATCCATTTCAGATGTCAATTTAACAATACACATTAGTAATGATTGAACTAGATCATTTTAGTTCCTATATGAGAATATGTGAATTATATTATTCATTCTTCTATGAGACCCTGTCACTGCCAGGAGACCCCTTTCCCACTTCCTGAGTGAGAACTGAAGGTTTTTTTCTCTGTGCCTCTGTCCACGTCTGGGTTTTGGGGAGCCTTGAGACTAGGTCGGGAGATATCAGAAGACAATAAAATGCTAACCTCACTGCTGGTTTGGTGGTACTCATTCTGGTCTTCTTCTTCAATCGACCTGCTACTATTTACTTTTCAGAGTCTTCTAGCACCTGCTCCATACTTCCTGACAAGGCTTTAGAGCAGCTTTCAGGGGGGCAGGCTGGGTGGAGCATACTTACTCTATTGTACCCAGAACCAGAAACCTAAGAAGTGTTATAGAGAGTATAAAATGTTCATGGAAAATGTGCTATCATACACAGACATAAAGTAAATCTAATAATGTTTTTTAACTTTCATTAGATTTTAAATAATGCAGATTTTGCTCGTATTTTTGTAATTGAGGAAGCATTTTGAAGAGTATGATGTATATACATCCAGTTAAAAAATCAGCCATAAGAAATTTAAATTCCTTCTTTTCTCTAAAAATGTTGCTTGCAATAAGTAGAAACATTCAGACTAATACATTGACCTTGAGCTCAAAATAGTAGGCACTTAATAATTGTTGTGACAGTTTCTGCTGGTGTTTCTACTACTGAAAATGCTTTCAAATTCACAAGTGTGGTTCTGAATTTCTGTGACAAGCTAGATAAATGATTCCCCAAAACATATATTTTTTAAAAGAATATAATAGCCTTCCCAGAATGGCTCTGATCTCCCTCATAGTCTCATAACTTGACACAGCTTCACAAGCATCCCTCAGCCACGCTGAACTTCTCTCTTCCTCTTTCTCAAAGATATTTTGCCCTTGGAGCCTCTTTGCACTGAGTCACCATCTCCCTCTGCTTTTTGGATTCCTATTTTTTTTTTCCTGCAGGGAAGTCTGCTCAAACGTACCTTCTCTGTGAAGTTTTCCTCTCCTTCTCCAGGAAGAGGTAAATATCTCTCACCTCCAGAGACCTCAGCCTACCTCTATTTTAGTGTCATTTCAGAAGAACACTGATTGTCTCCTTATTTGTCTCTCTTTTCTGTGTAGTTATGATCTCCTTGAAGGCAGGGGCTTTGTCTTGTCCATCTTTCTATTTCTAGCACCTATTACAATATCAGAGAAGAAACAGAGGGAGTACTGGGGGCAAAATCAAGTGGAAAATGAGAGGATGGGAAGTAAGAGAAGACCAAAGGTAAAAGGCACATCCCAGCATGCTTTGGAGCTGATAAAAAAAACATGGCAAATTCATTTAAGCTATCAACACAAGTAGCAGGGAGCTTTCCCCACAATGTCCTTTATCTCAAAACCTAAACAAATGAGATCTACTGAGGGGCCCCTGGGTGGCTTAGTCTGACTCTTGATTTCAGGTCATGATCTCACAGTTCATGGTTTTGAGCCCCATGTTGGGCTCTGTGCTGACAGCACAGAGCCTGCTTGGGATTCTCTCTCTCCCTCTCTCTTTCTTGCTGCCCCTCCCCCATGTGCACACTCTCTCTCAAAATAAATGTTTAAACATTTAAAAAAGGGGGGATCTATTGAAAGGAGACCCCCTAGGACTTCAGCAACCTTTGCCATTGACAATTACACAAAAAAAGTAGAAGATATTTGCTTCTGAATTTGCCTTCTGTAGGTGGGCAGATTCAAGAGGTACAGGATGGAAATCTTGACCTAACAGAAGAAATGAAAACTCATTCTCTTCACATTATAATCATTGTCAGGTGCCCTGCTTCTATCTAGATGAGTTGCATGGAACAAGGAGAAGCCAGGCAGGGCTGCGTAGATAAGTGCTAAGAAATAGTTCCACTTGGATCAGAATGTCTCCACTGTTTAATGATTCTTTGAGATTGAAAGCCTTGAAAATATTAAAAATGGGAATAAATCCTCCTAATATAAGGAGGGAAATGTGCCCCTCTATACAAAATGTATCAAATTGAAATGTTTTTAACTCAAAAGTTTCTATTAAAATCAAACAGTGTATCTTGGAGATAAATTTGGTCCTTAGGATAAATAGGAAGTTTTGATACCTTGCAGGCATTGAGCATATCTGCATTTACCTTTTAGATCAAGCAACTCAAAAACTGGCATTAAAACCTGGCTGCTTTTTTTTTTTTTTTTTTTGCTGTGAGCACACTGGATCATGGCTCCCAAACAGAAACATCCCAGTTGTTTTGTTATAAATAATTTCTCTCGTTGCCTCCCAACATTCTGGGTTGAGATTAAAAACTTGACCCAGTGGTTGGGTTTACTAAATACTTACTGAAGGCCTACTTCTGCTTGGCAAGATAATTTCTTTGCTTCTCTCCTGTGCTCTGTGGCTTTTAAAAAATTGTTTTAAAATTTCCATTTTAAAATCATTTCCAAGAACTTAACATAATTTTCGAAGGTTGAAATAGTTTACAAAAGTTGCAAAAATAGAACAAAGCATTTGCACATATCTTTTATCCAAACTCCCTGAAAGTGAACATCTTTCACAGTCATGGTACAGTTATCAAGATCAGGAAATTCAATACTGTTGTCAAATCTATAGACCTATTTAAATTTCACTGATTGTCCACTCATGGGTCAGTCCAACTCAGACCCAACACTTTCTGGGTCAGTCCAACTCAGGATCACATATTGTATTTAGTTTTATGTCAGCCCAGTCTCCTTTAACCTGGGCTAATTCTTCAAAGTTTTATGACCTTGACACTTTGGAAGGGTACTGACCAATTATTTTATAGAATGCCCTTCAATTTGGGTTTGTCTTATGTTTCCTCCTAATTAAATTCAGGTTGTGTATTTTTGTCAAGAATACAATAGCAAGTGCTCAGACAGCTAGTTAAAGCCACAGAATCTGTTTTGATAGAGAATAGAGACCATGGTGGGGGGAAGTGATAATAAAAGTAATACGTTCTTGTATGTGTAACTGAATTCAGCTCTACCTGGATTAATACTCGTTTCTAGTTTGTTTCTTCATCCTTCTTTTACTTTTTTTCTTGCCTCTCCCTTTCTGAGAGGATCACTTTTGATAAAGAGGGAAGGCTAACAGAGTGCTGGGTCAAGGTATCTAATTCTGATGTTCAGCTGCCTCTGGGCAGGTATGGGTCATCTTGACAGTGTGACAGTGAAGATAGTGGCTTTAGAAGCCAGAATCTGAAAGAGGGACAGCATGGCATGGTTGGGAGCAGGCATAGACACTCTCTGACACGGCTTGTACAAGACAGACACGGGTTTACACTCTACCACTGATGAGCTAATGGACTTTGGGTGAGTTATTAAACTTATCTAAGCCCCAGTTTCCTCACCTGTAAAATAGGGTTGCTTTGTGGATTAAATGGGGATAAAGTATGCAAAGTACTTAGCATAGTGTCTGGGTGAGAGAAGGTACATTTTATGAACTAAATATTTGTGTCCCTCCAAAACTCATACGTTGGAACCTAATTCCCATCATGATGGTATTTGGAGGTGGGATCTTTGAGAAGTAATTAGGTCCAAAGGATGGAGTTCTCATGAATCAAATCTGTGCCCTTTAAGAAGAGGCAGAAAGCTAGGGTGCTTTCTTTCTGCCATGTCACAAGAGGATACAAGGAGAAGTCAGCAGTTTGCAACCCGGGAGGGGGCTCTCACCCAGAACTCCCCCTGCTAGCACTCTGATCTTGAACTTCCAGACTCTAAAACTGTGAGATATAAGTTTCTGTCATTTATAAGATAGTCTGTGTTTGTTGTTGTTGTTGTTAAAGCAGTCTGAACTAAGCCTGCAGTACTTAATATCAGCTAAAATCTATAAAAGTAGTAATAACAATAGCAACCTCAAAACCTCTCCAGCTAAATCCACCCATCCTGCTAATGGATGCTCCTGGGGAATCATGCCCTGACCACTGGTCCCTCCTAGATGGTATTCCCCAGGTAGAACACACGATTAGCTGGCCAGGGCCTGAAAAGACATCGATGTATTCTTTCTGGCTTGGAGCAAGGCCTGAATGGTGGTGTTTCTGTGTCCAAGGCAAGCTCCTTCGACAGTTCTCTTGCTTGTTGAGGAAGCAAGCTGCTTTCTGGCAAATCTCTGCAAGTCTAACAGCAGGATGGATGGTTCTTTCATGTTCACTCTTATTAGAACATCCCCCAGAAGCATCTTCTCTCCTTCTGCTTCTCACTCCGGGCCTGGTCACCTTGTAGGAGCTCTTCCCACTTTTGACTTGTTGTACATTGAAGTCCTACTTTTACTTGCACAGTCCCTGGCCACTTAAGACTTGGGAGGGGGTCCGAAGCCTCAAATGGCCACAAGGGCCAGGTAGCTAAGCCCATAGTCCACCTGAAGGGCAGGCCACTACTCAGCTCCAAGCAATCGTTGCCAGGCAGGGGTGTGGCTGTGTTGCCAGAACTGCTGATTTTCAGAGATAGATAAAAATGGGATTTTTATGCAAGAGCTCTCGAGTTTTAAATATGAGCAACAAATCAGATTAAAAACAAAACTCTTAACCATGGAGTGACCCTGAAGATTGCTGGTCTAAAACAGTCTGATTTAGAATTTCAGAGTCATGGAGCTTGGATGGAAGTTGAGATTATCTGGTTAAAGCCCTTTATTTTACACAGAGGGAAACTGAGGCTCAGAACAGGGAGGGACTCACGGAGGCTGTGGAGTCAGCCAGTGAGAGGTCAGGACCTGAATGTGGTCATGCATCCATTAATGGTTAGTCTTTTTTATCCTTTGTGCCTATTACAGCAGCTGGTGCTCAAAAACACCAGCAGACTTAATATCAGCATAGAGATGAGTTTAGGGTTCGCCTCTCCCCTCACTTTTCACTGGAGAGCAACAGGAATGAGTTGTACTGTGCTGCGGTGCACGAATGAGGTGATTTGCTTTGCCGGTAATCTTGTGGGGTTCATCTCAGAGCAGTGATTTGTAGAAGAAACAGTTGAGCGGCCATCAGGAGGGAGCACGGAGCTGAGCTCATAGCCGTCATGGACACGTAGTACCCTGCTCTCTTCTTCCTCCCTCTCCCCTCCCTCTGCTTCTGCTCCTCACCCCTCTGCTTCCCGCCACCTCCCGCTTAGCCTTCCCAGCACCTTACCATGTAGATGGCCTGAATATAAATTTCATACGCTGCCCTGAATTTTGCCCCTTTACCCTAGTTTCTCTGGTCTGCCAGATTCTCTCCCATTCTCTAGATGGTTTAATGCAAGCTGAAAGAAGGGAACCAGCAAGTTCTTGGAGTGGGGGAGGGGCAGTGGAGTTCAAGCTCAAATCCGGTTTGCAGCAAAAGGATTGAGGTGGGGTCAGGTAGGTAAGGCTGTGACACATGCTCTGTGGCAGCATGTTAAAATTCTCCAAGTTTCGGGGAGCCTGGGTGGCTCAATCGGTTAAGCAACTGACTTCGGCTCAGGTCATGATCTCACGGTTCGTGGGTTTGAGCCCCGCGTGGGGGCTCTGTGCTGACAGCTCAGAGCCTGGAGCCTGCTTCAGATTCTGTGTTTCCCTCTCTCTCTCTGTTCCTCCCCTGCTCGTTCTCTGTCTCTCTGTCTCTCAAAAATAAATAAAAACGTTAAAAAAATTTTTTAAAAATTCTCCAAGTTTCTTATCTATATACTTCCAGCTGGTCCCCTGCTCCCACTTCTGGCGTGTGGGGGAGCACATGCGTGCACAGAGAGGGGTGGCCTCACACTGTGTGGGAGATCAGGCCTGGAAAACAGAATTCCTGTAAGCACTTTTGACTTTCTGAAAACAAAACGACCCCAAATAGGGGTTTACACTAAGGTTTTGCTAAACCTGCAGAATCAAAGTGAGGAAGGCTACCAGTGACAAAAGACATTCCAGGCTAGTAAAGTCTCCTTGGGAAACTGTGGAGATGCTACGCGTGGCCCAGGAATGGGTAGGTCAGAGTGCCCACCTCTGTAGGCTGTGTGCTGTGGCCATGGGGGCTCAGGGGCTGGGATCTGTGTGTCTTTTAAAGCATATGAGTCTTGTTTATTTTAGAAGTGGATGACTTGTGAATTTTTATTTGCTTAAAAACACATGTTGAATACTCCTTTAACATTTGTTTTTCTTCTACCTTTTATTTTAAAAATGAAGTATAATCTTGCCAATCGTGGCTTTTGCCCACTGTGGAGGTATTCAGGTTGGCAAAGGATTACTGTGTATGCTTTTCTTCTCTTCAAAGGCTAAATGTAACTCCTGAGAGTTATTCGAGTTTAGAAGAAAAAAAGTGTGTTGGCTTGACTTTTCCCTACTACGTGCAGCAGAGGCTGAGTTCAGTGCTAGAGTACAAATATGGTTCCCTTGGGGCTCATGCTCACTATTGCACTGGAAAGTTCCACTTGAAGCAGCTTCAAGCCAAATAAAGGGTGACCAGAGGCAGCAACAGAGGACTTGTGTAAGGTGGCAGGAGTTTGGCTCTGCTGGACGTGTGAATGGGAGCAGTGAGATCAGGCAAGGACAGTGAGGGCTGAAATAAAAGCTAGCATTCATTGACTCTTTACTGAGCATGAGGCTTTGAGGCCCAATGCCAAGGTCTCCAAATGTGGAACATGCAGCATGGCTATGAGAGGTAGTTTGGGGGTCCATGTTTGCCTCACTGGACTCTCAGATGGATATTGATTGGCATCCACATTTATAGGTCTAGCCTCTGAGAGGTGATCATCTTTGAAAACCTTCATCTGCTCCTCCACCTTCTAGAATATTCTAGGGCTCCCAGCTCAACCAGTCAAAGCTTGTTTTCCAGACTCTACTACCCCACAGCTTCCGTCCTTTGCCCCACCCATCCTTACTGCCCCACACTGTAGCTCTCACTTCCCTCCACCCCAATCCTGCCTTTGTCCTACTTTCTTCCAGCCTTGCAAGGGGACCCCTAGCCCACTGCCCAGGATGCACCAATGGGCTGCCTTGAAGTCCTGCCCATTTCTCCTCTGTTCCTGGCCCCAGCTCCCCTCAGTCACTCTCAGACCTGCTGTCCACCAGGCTCCAATCATTTCCCGTTCTTATCCCTTGCTCAGCCTTTTCCTCCCAGAGGAAGAGCCCTCTTTTTCTGTGAGATTCTCCTGGTCCAGCCAGCTGCCCCTCACCCATGACCCTGCCCGCTGCTGTCGCAAGGGGCCTGTAGACCCAACCCCAGATGTCCCCTTGTTCTGTCCTTACACTCGGTGAGCAACAGGCTTTCCCATCATGGGCGTTCATCTTTTAAATGTATTTTTGTGTTTTCAAATCTACTTTTTTTTTTTTTTTAAGAAACAATGTACATTGAAAAAGTGACTGATTTTTTTAAATGCTGAGGAAATAATAGGACAGGTGGTAGGTGGAGTTTGCAATGATGATGGACATTTAGAAAGCACTGCATTTTTCCCATTCAACCTTAAATAGCCCTGTGAAGTTCAAGTATGTCCTGTTATTATCCCCACTGTGCAAAGTGGGCCCCATCTGGGTTTTGTGATTAATTCTGCATGTCATGTGATGTAGTTTAAAAATTGGCTTTATTGGAGAAGGGGCAAACATACAAGGCAAGGCTTGTTCCCTGAACCCCATCACTCACTGACTTTGGGTGCAGCCTTTCCCTCCGCAAAATAGGGTGAAGGCGACCTACTGGGGCTAGCTTGTTGTCTAGGCAACCCAGAGTGACATCCCGGGTCAACTTTGGCAATTGTGTGCATTGAACCATGACCCACATTCTATATAGATGCAGAAACAGGCCAGGGAAATTAAACTATTTGTCTAAGTCACACACCAATTCCAGCGCCTAAATTCAAAACCAGTCTACTAGTTTACATGGCAAGGAAATAAGATGATTTTAGGAAGCAACAAGAGTGGGATACCTCTGCCGTTTGTTCTCTGGGAATCACTTTACATCTCTGAGAAGTGAGGTGACATTCTGTGAAGACCCAGCCAACCACAAGGTGTACTGACCCTTTCCCTGTCCCTATGCGGCCCCGCTCCGCAGGTCCTCTGGGCAAGCTGGGAGCTGTAGGAGTTTGCTGCAAATCGCCTTTGCCCATTGTAAAGATTTAGCTGGAAGCTTGCTGGGCAATCAGTACCCAACTTAAAGATGACTTTGGCATTGTACATCTTAAAATGCTTTATAATCACTGGCAATGGTTCATGGTAGAGGTATCTCTAGACATTTTCCAGGTCTTTTTCAGAAACATCAAGATGAAACTAAGAGCTGTTTCTTTAATTCTTACTACACAGTTTTTAAGAAAGTCTTTAATATTCCATTCAACTCTTTCTTCTCTTTCTCCTTTCTCCCTCTCTCGCCACCGCCCGCCCCCTCGCTGGTTCTGAAAAATAAGTGTAGCCATAAATATGCAGGGCGTAGAAGGCTGACTTTTCCTATATCCAATAAAAACCCTGGGGAGTAATTGAAATAACTTGGCACAGCTAGTCAGGTTACATTCTGCATAATAGCAAAGAAAACCCATAGTGAGGAAAAGCTGCAGTAAATAGGAAGAAAGGCTGGAAGTAAAACCAGAACATTAAATAATGAGTAATTATGAGGAACTAAAACAATAACAACAGCAGAAATAAAAACCCTTGTAGAATTCCATCCTTAGAAAAATAGTCAAGGAGCATCTTCAAAGAAGTTATACTAGACAAAGTCTACATTTTAGGCATTTCTAAGGATTGAAAATTTAAAGAAAAGGAAGGAAATAAGCCCTCCCCCCACTTACACTCTGGCACCTATTTATTAGACTTAACTCTGACAGAAGGCACAGGTTTTGATCCCATTTTGACATGCCTGTTTTTTTTTTTTTCATGATTAGGCTTCTCTCCCATCTCTTTTTCCCTGTTTTATCTTCACAATCTGAATTTTAAAGGAATGCTGTCAAGACAGCATACCACAAAAGGAGAAACATCTACTACAAATTGTACTTTGTATTTTTGGAGCATCTTACTTTGGTCTTTTTGATTTTACAAAAGATCACTGCATTCATTGTGGGTAGAAAGTAATGTTGAGTTGACAAGTCTGGGGCTTGGGAGAGAGCGAAATGCTGGCATCGTAGGCACAGGGAGCGTGCAGCTTAGAGTCCTATTGCTTGTTCCTGTCCTAACCTGACCCCTTCAACTATGGGATCCCAGGCAAGCCCTTCACGGTTCCTGTACTCACTTTCTTCTAGGTTTTTTTTTTTTTTAAGTTTATTTCTGTGTAAACATAAAATCTTTAGGAAACAGAAAAGTATATATAACAAAAAGATCATCCATAATTGATCAAACATAATGATTTTGGTATATTTTCTATGATCTTCATATGTGAAGCTAGTTTTTTCTCTTATTTAAAAAAATATAGTAGGGGTGCCTGTGTGGCTCTGTGGGTTAAGCATCCGACTTCAGCTCAGGTCATGATCTCATGGTCTGTGGGTTCGAGCCCTGTGTTGGTCTCTGTGCTGACAGCTCAGAGCCTGGAGCCTGCTTCAGATTCTGTCTCTCCCTCTCTCTCTGCCCCTCCCCTGCTTGCAGTCTGCCTCTCTCCCTCTCAAAAATAAATCAACATTAAAAAAATGAAAAAAAATAATACACTATAAATTAAACTATACCATCCAACTTTGTATCCCGATTTTTCTTTTGGCAGTGTTTTGTCTTTCTAAATAAAAATATATGGCCTCTTCACCATCATTTTCTAGAGTGCATGATATTGAGCACAGGTGTTTTTGTTCTTTGTGTTTTATTATACATTGACAGAGAGCTTTTGACAGCTTTGGGGCTGTTTGTTTAGCTCACTAAAGGAAAAGAGAAAGTGCAAGGGGCTGATATTCACTTTGTGTATATGATGACTCACAGCCAGGTTCAATTCTAACTTTCCACTACATTGTCCATTGTGTTCATCTGCAGAGAGGTGAGGCCAAGCTCTTTCTGTAGATCATCTTAGATCACAGACCAGTGACTGTAGTATCTTTGTTGGTGTCTGAGTGTGGTGTAACAAGCTGGCTACAGATCCCAGCCCTGCAACCTTCTCTATGATCCCAGGCCATGTTCTTGGTCTCTGTAAGTCTCTGTTTTCTCAGCTGTAACAGTGTGGATATCTATCATTAGAATTCCTCAATTCTGAGAAATACATTTTAGCACATTTGACATTGGGTTGAGCCCTGAAATCAATGTGTACACTGTAATTCTTCCTTCCTTTTTCCTCCCTCAACACCCCCTTGAGCTATCATAATCAGTGGTATCATAGAACTGAAGAAATATACTGATACTTGCCTTACAGTTTGTTGAAAAAAAAAAGCTGAAATATTATACGTAAAGTATTCTTAGCACTTGGTAAGAGAGTAATAAATAGCAACTATTATTTCATTAGTAAGAAAACTTATATTGTTCTTAGACTAGCAGAACATTTATTCTGTGTAGAATATGTATGATAAGACATACATAATTTGCTGCTCATATATTTGGTTAAAACTTGTACTGCCCGGAAAAAGCCTTAGCACTCTTGTGAATTAGAAATGGCACAGGGATGGCAAATAGGTTTAACTTTACATGCCAAGTCTAACCTGTTGATGGTGATCGTCAGATGTGCTGTATCGTAGGAATTGCTGAGGCAGAATCTGGGTGTAGCAGAGAGGAGCGCCAAGGTTGACTAGTGACATCTTAGGAAGATGGAGTGGCAACACCCACCCTAAGTGTCTGCCATCTCTACATCACGGTGTCACAAAACATTACTTGGCAATTCATTTGGCATTAGCCAGGCATTGGTTCATCAGTCAGGAGTTTCACTGAAATCCTGTGGCAATGGACTGTCTCTGGGTCCAAGGTGGGAGCTGAGAACCATGTAGGTGAGAGGCAAGGACACTGATGTCCTGGGAAACATGGGAAACTGACAGAGACCTGCAAGTCTCCACAACACTCTGAAAATACATTCATTTTCTTAATGGCTTTGGGGATTTCAGATATAAACACTTAGCCATTTACCTTAAAACTCCAATCTCAGGGGTGCCTGGATGGCTCAGTCCGTTAAGTGACTGACTTCAGCTCAGGTCAGGATCTTGCGGTTTGTGAGTTGAAGCCCTGCATCGGGCTCTGTGCTGACAGCTCAGAGCCTGGAGCCTGCTTTGGATTCTGTGTCTCCTTCTCTCTCTCTGCCCTTCCCCCACTCATGCCCTGTCTCTCTGTCTGTCTGTCTGTCTCTCTCTCAAAAATGAATAAACATTAAATTAAAAAAACTCCAAATCCCAGTAGAAATGTGGGAGACTGCATCACAAGGAAGGGCAGAGCCTTTGCAATGATCTTGATTTTACTCAGCCCTTGTTCTGCTAAGGCTTGCTTAAGTCTTGCCTCCTGAGCCTTGAATGCCCTGCCTTTCTAGAACTTTGCTTGTGGATGACTGACCTGCTCCCTTGCCTTGGCGTACGTCCTCACCACATCTTTTTCTTTCTCTCCTCTGCTGTAGGTAAGATGCTGTATTTGAAGGGCCCTGGTGCTGGAAAGGGAGACTGTTCATTTTATTAGGTGGCCCTTGTTTTCTAACTCAGCTTTTGTGGAACTTATGAAATAAAATCAATCAGTAAAGGCACACTGCTGAAGGCTTCGATGGAAAGCTACATACCATTTCTTGAAATATTCTGGTAGTCTCTGTGATTGCAGTGGTTTCTTTTCCGTAAGCGAAGGTAAATAGAATTTTCTTTAATTCTGAAACAAATACAAAGGTGTATATCAGGACAAATACAAAGGTGTATATCAGGACATTCACACAATTAAGTTCAAAAACCTTGATTTTATTATGATTTTTCAAAATGGATGGTTCAAATGAACTCAGAAGATCAAATCTTTGCACACATGTTTTCTCTAAACTGTTAATACATTATTAAGAGTTGTGGGGTGCCTGGGTGTCTCAGTCGGTGACAGCTCAGAACTGGAGACCGCTTTGGATTTTGTGCCTCCTTCTCTCTCTGCTCCTCCCCAACTCACGCTTTGTCTCTCTCTTGCTCAAAAATAAATAGACATCAAGAATATTAAAAAAAAAAAAGAATTGTTACAAATAACAGTCCTATAAAATGGTTTGCATCAATGTAGTAAGACTAAACTTTTTCACTTTTGTGAAATTCTCCAGAGTCATCCCTTTCTAATCTTTTTACCAAGAGCTACTATAAGTTGCTTGAGCAAAGGTCATCTTGACAACTGTGTCCATTTTTAAATTTTATTAGGTTTTTTAAATTTTAATTCCAGTAGAGTTAACATACAGTGTTATATTAGTTTCAGGTGTGCAAGATAGTGATTCAGTGATTCTATACATTGTTCAGCGATTTTGAACCTGACCTTCTTCCCTTTCTTCTTTTGGTTGCTATGAGGCTGTGGCACACACTCTTGTTGTCCTTCAGATCTAGCTCTCCCCTTCATTTCAATAGAAGTTTTAGTAGGACATGATAATGTCACAGTGATGACTGCTTTACTCAGCTTCCCTTACAGCCGCAATTGGCCACCTCACTAATTTCTGGACGATCAGATAGAAGGAGAAGTATCCAATTTCTGGGAATATTTCTTAGGAAACAATTGGCAAGTGCCCTTGTTCCTTCTTTATCTTCTTTCTCCATTTTGGTGCCCAGAGTGATCCCATCTTGGACTATGGGGGTATCTCCTACATTGGGAAGGCAGAGGGGTGAACTGCAAGAACCCCGAATCCTTGAGAACCAGTGGAATTGAGCTCTCACACTAGAGCCGGATTCCACATTTCTGAATTTTACGTGTGAGAGAAATAAACTAAAATATTATTTTATTTTAACCACCCATATATTGAGTTTCTTTGTTTACTTGTAGCTAAATCTAATACTAATGGACACAGAGTTTAGAGACAAATTTGTGACCAGTATCAGCTTATAACTGCATGTATTTTAAGTCATTTTCTTGGCTTCTCTTTGTCCCATCCTTGATTTTCTATCTTCTCTTGCCAAGGTTTAATTTAAGTGTAATTTAATGTTATATCCTTTATACTTTTATAGGCTTCCCTAAAATCTTTTTTGAAACAAGACCAGGTATAGACTAATGAATGATAATTAAACTCAGAAGTACTTGATTACTCCTCAAATGTTTGTATCTTCTCTTTATTATAATAACTTCATATCTCACAACCTTACATAAATCATCATTTATTTTTAAGTGTTATGTGAGCCTCACTTATTATATTTTAGTGCTTGCCAACTGTCTCAGTGTTTCATAAAGGTAAACATGTATCAGGTTGGGAACTTGGGATGCACTGAAGGAGTATTCATTTCGAAGCCTGAAAAAACTAATGATAACATTTTTTGATAGACAAGCAAGATGTATGAGCAATATTTAAGTATGGGATTTTTACTTTGTGGTAGAATTTTTAGGCGAATGATTTGTTTAATTTTTAAAAATCAAAGCTACCCATGCAAATAATTTTAAAAAGACAAAGTTGTTTTACTTGAGTGATGTTTAATGGGCCCTACTATGTTCCAGAGACTGCTCTAGGCACCTGGGTCATACTGGTAAATGAAGACGATGAAGACCACTGCCCTGTATTGTTGAAATTCTATCAGGAAAAAAACAGTAAGCATCCTGAATGAACAAATTAGAGAGGATGCTAGAAGGCGGTAAGTGCTATGAAAAAAAGGAGGCAGAAGAAATAGGGTTAGAGTGGTCAGAGCAAGGCTCAATGAAATGGTAAACGTAAGCAAAAACAGTTAAACTATTTATGTCTATAAAGCTTATAGTGATTAGCAGCAATCCCACACTCCCCTACCCTCCCCATTTCTCCATTCCCAGAGGCTACTAATTTCAGCCTTAACTGACTCTTTGGGTATATTCTTTCTTATCTCTAAATAACATACTTTCAAGTCCACTTCTTGATTTGTAGTCTATTTACTTCCCACCATAGAGCAGGGGGTTTGGCTATTCACAATTGATGTATGATTGCTTTCTCTTTCCTTCTAAATTCTTTTATTTCCCTAGAGTTAATAGTTGCCTTTTATTTGTTTGCTTAATTTTCTAAGTATTTATCATCAATTTACCCTCAAATTTTTTACAGTTGTTTGATCACCTTTGAATATACTCTAATGGATAATTTATTCATTTTATCTTGCAGAAATCTCTCCTGAAACCTCTGGACCTGCTTCCTCTGGACTTGCTTCCCTCTCACCCTGGTGCTCAGTAGATATCCTGAGAGCCCCCATCTTCATCATCCTGGAGATTGTCTTCACTTCTTCCCGGCTTAGTAGATCTATTTTCTAGAAGACCACATTTTTATTGTTTCTGACGGAGAATATTTTAAAGTAATGTTTGAAGGATGTGAGGAAAGTAACTTATTTTTTTTGTCATTTGTATATCTAAAAATGTTTCTATTTTTTGAGTTGGTGAGGTATAATGTGGGCCCAGAAACAGCTTACACCGTAAGTATAAACATAAATAAGGTAAAAAAAAAAATTAAAAACATATATAAGGTTAATAAGACTTGTTGGGGAGAAACTTCAAGTTCCACTTGGTCTCTGAACACTCATTATCTTATACAAAGGTCTTTAAAAAATTTTTTTAATGTTTATTTTGGAGAGAGAGTGGCGGGGGGAGTATAAGTGGGGGAGGGGCAGAGAGAGACAGAGACACAGAATCCGAAGCAGTTTTCAGGCTCTGAGCTGCCAGCACAGACCCCGATGTGGGACTTGAACTCATAAACTGCAAGATCATGACCTGAGCTGAAGTTGGACATTCAACAGACTGAGCCACCTAGGTGCCCCTAGAAAGGTCTTTTAAACAGGACATAGCTAGACTAGATATATCAAGGACAGCCTACATATTTTTAGGGAAAGAGGGTTCTGGTGTTTGTAAGTCACTATTTAACAATAATAGTAGATTTATGGTATAGGAGATTATCTGTTAAACAGGAGGAGTCCCAAACATGATGAATCATCTTCTTGCTAGGGAATCAATAGGAAGAAGGAAATAAACCTCTGAGACCATCAGAGTTTGTCTCTCATTGACTGGTGTGGTAGATTAAAGATGGCCTCATTATCTTTGACACCCTTACCCTTAAATCTTGGCTGTTATATGACTTTTTGACCAACGGGGTACGTTAGAAGTGATTCTATGCCAATTATGGCCCCATTTTTAAGATTCCTGGCAACTTTGTTCTCTTGAAGCCCTGATTCACCATGTAAGAAGTCTGACTATCCTGCTGGAAACCATGTCAAAAGATCCTTCAATGGAAATAACCAAAATGTCTTTCAAAAGGTGAATGGGTAAACAAAATGTGGTGTATCCATACAATGGACTATTATTCAGCAGTAAAAAGGAAAGAGCTATCAAGTCATGAAAAGACATGGAGGAAGCTTAAATGCATATTGCTGAGTGAAAGAAGCCAATATGAAAAGGCTATATTCTGTATGATTCCAACTAGGTGGCACTCTGGAAAAAGGCAAAACCATAGACACTGTAAAAGATAAGTGGTTTCTAGGGATTTGGGGAGAGACAGGAGGGATTAATAAATGGAGCACAGAGGTTTTTGTGGGTAGGGGCAGTGATACTGATATATGATACTGTAATGGTGGATACATGCCATTATGCATTTGGCAAAACCCATGCAAGGTTCAACATAAAGAATACACCCTTAGGTAAACTGTAGACTTTAGTTAAAAATAATATATAAATATTGGCTCTTCATTTACAACCACACTAATGTACCACATTAATGCAAGATGTTGATAATAGGCAAAATTGAGGAGGAGATGACAGAGTATATAGGAACTCTGTACCTTCTGCTCAATTTTTCTGGATATCTAAAACTGCCCAAAAATTAAAGCCTTTTTTTAAAGTCCCTAGCTGGAAAGGAAGCAGGACCCAATATTCTACAACAAACCCAATATTCTAACTCTCTTTCTCAAGCCTCAGTTATGTGAATCAAGTCATATCTGACCCTTTAACCCAACCACTAGGTAGATACCATCAAGTAACCATGGTCAATATCACATGGAGAGGAAGAATTGGCCAGCCACACTCTTCCTGAATTCCTGATACCCTAAACTGTGAGAGGTAATGAAAACGGTTGTTGTTTTAAGCCACTAAAGTTTGGAGTGTTTTGTTACACAACAATAGTTAACCAGAACAGATGGTTATAGAATTCTAGGTTAAAATCATTTTCCCTCAGAAGTTTGAAGCTATCAGTTCATTGGCTCCCAGCCTCCCAGTGTTGTTGTCTGAAGCTGCTCTGTGCCTCCATCCTTTGAAAACCTGCAGTAGCATCTGTTCAAGAGTTCTGAAATGTTGTGATGATAGGCTTGGGGTGGCTCTATTTGCATTCACAGTGTTAGTCACCCAGGGACCTTTTCAACCTGGAAATTCACATGTGTCAGTTCTGAGAGACGTTCTTGAATTATTTCATTGATGATTTCTTCCTTTCTTTTTTTCCTTAGAACTCTTATTATTTGTATATTGGGTCAGCTGGACAGGTCTTCTAATTTTCCTAGCTTTTCTGCCCTATTTTCCATCTCTTTGTCTTTCGTTCTATTTTCTGGAGGATCTCTTCAATTTCATCTTTAATCCTTTTATGAAAACTATCTTATGCCACTAGCATAACTTCCAAGTGATATTTTTTGTTTTTTGAATATTTCTTTAATTTTAGTGTAACATTCTTGTTACATGAATGAAATATCTTTTCTTATCTTTTTGGAGATACTAATTCTAGTTATTATTGTAAAAATTTTTTTAAATGTTTATTGATTTTTGACAGAGAGAGACAGACAGAACATGAGTGGGGGAGGGGCAGAGAGAGGAGACACAGAATCTGAAGCAGGCTCCAGGCTCTGAGCTGTCAGCACAGAACCCAACACGGGGCTTGAACCCACAGACCGCGAGATCATGACCTGAGCCAAAGTCAGATGCTTAACTGACTGAGCCACCCAGGTGCCCCAAATTCTAGTTATTTTTTATAGGTAAGATATTAGAGTCTAAGAAAAATGTTTCTCCCTTAGAATATAGAGCAATAGTTTATTTTCTTGAAGTTGCTTCTTCTCTTTTTTGTGTTGTCTTTCCACATTCAAAGTTTCCCTCTGATGTCCGATGATCCTGGATTGTTTGTTGGCTTGTACTTAAAAGTGGAAGCTGGTTAAAAACTTCAAAGCTGATTGGAAAGTGGACCTCTAGGTGTGGCTTTTTGACTCAGATCCTCACTGTAGCATGGGCTGGTGGGGACTTTCTCGGGGAAGCCCTGCTGTCAGTGTCTGGGTCTTTCCTCCCTGGGATGTGTAGACTCCCTACAGAAGGATCTTCTGCCCTCCAGCCAGGTTGCCAGCACTCTGGGGCTAGGGGTGGGTGGTTCGCAGCATTCAGTATGCATGTGGAGTGGGGTGCTCCTCTCTTCACTTATGTCTGGTGTCCCTCAGTCCAGAAGCTTTTGATATTAGCATCTCTAGAGAATAATAAACCTCTAGACTTATACCAGAGTAAGGAGAGGCAACTGCCCACCTGTGTGAAGTTGGGAAAGAGTCTCAGGATCTAACTGCTTCTTCAGCAATCTTTCAATCGACCCTTGTTTTTACTCTCACCTCAATTTCTAGAGCTACCAAATATAACCAATCCTCAAGTCTTGTGGGGAATCTGCAGTGTAAAGCAGGTTGCTTCTTGACATTCCTTTCCACTGGCTTCAGATGCAGCTTTCTGAGTCAACTGAGTCAGTTACCACTTGTTCTGCTTTCTGGTTTCCAACGTTTTGTGGCTGTTGGCTCTTCCTGTTCTCTTTGTCCTTGTGGACAGATTCATTTACTGTCATTGTAGTGGAGTTTCTCAAGGGACAGAAGTAAATGTTTTGCTCAATCTGCTATCTTACCCAGAAGCCCGAAATGAATACTTTATACTCTGTGTCATTTACGCCCTCTGCCTTGACTGTTTTATTATATTTTGAAAAAAGCAGATGGGAAATGGACATTAGATCTGAGTTCAATCCTAAAATAATTTCACGGTCAATAAAGAGGAGTTATTTTCCTTTGGGAAAGTAATTGTTACCAATATTTAGCCATAAATGTATTTTTGATAATTCTAAAAATGGAATTTATGTACCGAAATACTGTTTTGCTCATGACCTGCTCATGGAGAGCGAATAGTGTATATTAATATTATAGAAACAGTTAGTTGCATCTGTCTTTGCAATAATACAAAATCTTTGCCAATTGGTGAATAGTTTCATTAACATTTCTGACCAGAAATAGTATCTAGACTTTTGAGATTAAGGTTTTGTACTAGGCACTAGCAATCATTTCACATAATCAAAGGTATCATTTTCTTTCATCCCACCTCAAATGCATAATCTGTCTTATAAATACTAGGGATTGAACTTCTCATGGAGTGTCCAGGAATCCTGAGGAGACAGAAAAATCAATACAGTATTCTGAGAAGCCCATAGCACAATATTTTTGAGATGCTAACAAATTGAGAATGCTTGATAGAAAGGCATCTGTATACAGGGTTAGGTGAATTTGAATTAATAGGAGAAACCAAGGATACTGTGCATAGTAAGGTTAACTGTGATGACCTTTCTGGTTTCAAATCTCCCCTCCTCTTGCTCCTCTACCCCTACTTGGACTCAGGTTTTTCAGTGTGACCTTCTGTTTTTTCCCTTTGCCCTCTGTTGTACATCAAAACCAAGCCCAATGGGCTGGTAGAAGAGGCGATAGCATCAGTGCTGTAGTTTGATGGGGGCAGAGAGGAGTACTTGAAAGTTCTCTTTCTCCCACCTTCCCCTATACCCAAGATGCTGGTATCCTCAATGTACAGGGCTGCCGTGGAAGCATGCCATATTCAATTCCCGCTCTGACTAGCTCTACCTACTCCAGTGCCTAGGAAGTACAGGCATTTCATGTGAGGACACACTGGTCCGCTTTTGATTTCTAACATCAAAATTCAAAACAGGTAAACCTAACACAGAATGTCTACTCGTTGCTCTTCCCAACATAGGTGTAGGTAAACACATATACACACACAAACCACTTTCTCTGAGAGCCTTCTTATGACCTACCACCACCATACCATTTCACTATGACTAAATGGAAAACAAAACAAAGAAGAAGACCAAAAAATGAGCCTTATGCATGACGCAGATAAATTAAAGGAGTCAAATTTAAAACTGAAAAAAGTCATCACCTTCTATGTTGACTCAAAGCAGAATTTACTTGGAGAAAGGCAACAGAACAGCTTCCCCAAAAGGCTTAGCATATCCGAGGTTTTGGGGATAAATCAAGTCTGATACTATGCAAACAACAGTGATGTATCAGGTCCTGGTGAAGTTTCTGAGGCTATTTCTGTCTCTCTGCAGAGCACTGCTAGTTTGGGTATAAGTTCTGACACCCTAATTAAGGCGAATCGTAGAGAATGAGACACACGAAAAAGACTAGGGCATGTGGAAGACTAGTAGCAGAGACAGTGAGAGATACATGGTAACATCTAATGTGAAGGGTTAGGGCAGGGGAGTGGATTAGGATAAAACTGAATCATTTAGAGACCCGGCAGGCTTTATCCAGGGCCCACTACTGCTGGGAAGCTTTAAGAAAAGAGTGAATAGTTTTCTTTCTGATGTGGGTGGAAGTCAGACTAGCATGGGGCCGGGGAGATGGATTAAAGAATTCTTAAAATTCCTTCTAGTTCTTTGATACTAGATCCCTGTGTAACCTCTAATTCACCACATCATGGAACAATGAAGATTTCAGCCTGAGAGAGAGATAAACATGTAGAATATGACTCGTTGTGTATTCAGAGAGGCTAGCAATGGGCTAATTATGCAGGGGTGTGTGTGCAGTGGTGAGGCTGGCTATAGAGGAGGTCCTAGGAGTTCAGACATGAAAAGATTAGTCAGACAGCATGATAGATTTTGAATTTGGAGCAGCAAATAATGCAGGGAAATAGACTTCATGGGCATTGTGTTCAATAATTCATGAGCTGCGGTACTCAGACAAGGCTTCTTACCTGTTAAGTTAACTTCCCACTAAGGTTCCTTCCTCTGTCCTCTGAACTTAGACCAGCTGTAACTGCTTCCTTCCTGGCTTTTCTTGGCCTCAGATTTGATTGTAGGCCACTGCATCAGCATAAATATTAAACTATGATAAACTGAGAGATTTAAGGTGTTGAGGCTTATAATGTAAAAAGATCACTTGCGATACACAAAAGATTGTTTTAATAATCTAAACAGCACTTCTCAAAGGATGCTGTGAAACACTAGTTTCTTGAAATGTATCTTTCTCATTAAATGCATACATATAGAGAGAAAGGGAGAGAGAGAGAGAGATTTTCTACATAGTTCGGCGGTCAAATAAGTTTAGAAATGGTTTCATATTATACCTTGGAGATACATAAGGTTTTTTGCCTTATTAAAGGCTCTAATAAGCCTTATACTGAATAAATGTGTTTCTCCTTATTTAAACGAGCATTTCCAAAACTTAGTTGCCCTAGGAATCTTTTAAAAAATATGTATGACATCTTGTGGAACTAATGTTTCACAGAAGTGTGTTGGGGAATATTGATGAACTAGTTCTGTGCTCTCTATGTAAGCATTGAGATGGTCTAAAATCTCAGGTTGAGTTGGTTATAGGAATTTTGCTGGAGAAATTTGGAGGTTGTTCATTTACTTTGATCAACCTGGATTGAAAAATTATATCATTCTGGACAAAACTTCACACCGAGGCTTGACTCATCTATTATTGACCAAATTCACTTGTTAGCAGATCTCTCATTTGTTTTATTCCTTCTATCTGGCTATTGAATTGATTATTTTACTTGAAAATCGTTCTCTCCAATTTGTTGACTGTGTGGTTATTTTAATACTTAAATGAATTTTGCTAGTTTCTTGTAGAACATTTATTATAGAACATGCTTAGAAGTCCAAGGGCTTAAGCTACACTGATTTATTTTTACATGCATCACATCATGCAGCTGGTGATTCAATTCATTCTGTTTATATTCCTTTTCCCTTATCCCTAGCGTTTTCCCTGAAATGTTAATTCCTGCAAATCTGACTTGATTTAGGCAATCTGAGGAAATGCAAGGGAAGGAGGCTTGTAGATTGTAAAGCACTCTACAAATGTAAAGTGATATCAATATGAACTTATTCAGTAGTTCTTTTATTGAGTACCTATTATGGTGCCACATAATGTGTCAGGGTCTAGGGCTAGAGAGCAAAGTCAAGCCCAATTCCTGTACTCAAGATGCTCAAAGTCTGGGGTGGGGTGGGCGGAGTGGAGAGACAATAAATAAACTGTTTTGACAAGTGAGGTGACATTGAGGTTGAAGGAGCACACTAGGAGCACAGGAGAGAATTATCCACTCAGGTGGGGGTTGGCCTGAGGAGGCTGTCTGAAGGAACTGATCCCTGGGTGGTGAGTGTGGAAGCGTGAACAAAGGGTAACTAGATAAGACAAAGGTGAGTGTAAGTGCTCATGAAGAGATGCTCAAACTCACTAGTAACCAGGTTACATATTATCAGAATAACATAAAATATTGTTAGATTGGAAAAAATTAAGAAGATGGACAATCTTCAGTATTGGCAAGGATACGGGGAAACAAGTATTCTCACAGACTATTTGTGGGAATATAAATTGGGATAGCTTTTTGGGGAGATTATGAAAAATTAAAATGCATACATTCAGATCTATCCATTTTTTCTTAGATGTTTATTTATTTATTTAGAATTTTTTTTTTAACATTTATTTTTGAGAGGCAGAGACAGAGCATGAGCAAGGGTGGGGCAGAGAGGGAGGGAGACACAGAATCTGAAGCAGGCTCCAGGCTCTAGCTGTCAGCACAGAGCCCGACACGGGCTCGAACCCATGAACCGTGAGATCATGACCTGAGCCGAAGTCAGATGCTTAACGGACTGAGCCACCAAGGCACTCCTCTCTCCATTTTTTTTCTAAATAAGTTGTCACATGTATTCATAAAGAGAACTGTAGGATGTTCGTTATGGCATTATTGGGTATCATGAGGATTTGGAATGGACTGTTCATCAGTACGATGCTATGAAATACCACGCAGAATTGTTCAAGAATGGAAAGTGCTTTGAGAAGTATTGTTAAAGCAAAGCATTAATTTACAGTGTATTATACACTGTTTAATGCCACTTATGGGGAGATTTTAATGAAATATTTCTTTATGTACCGATCTACACACGTAATCACACAGAAGGGATCTGAACAAAATCACGCTAAATTGATAATAGGGCTTTCTCCTGGGAAAGGAGGTGGAATTGGGGGAAAGCTTTGGCTTTTTACTATAAATATACCTCAGTATGTTTTGGAAGATGAAAATGTATTCATTATTTGAGTAATTAAATTAAAAAGTGAAAATTTAGAAATGAATGGCATCAAGGGAGAAGTTTTGCAGGTGGAGAGATTTGTCAGTATATGGCAGGAAGAGTCCTTGGCTAGGAGTTACAGCTTCTACAGATGGTCCTTCTGGCCCAAAGGGCAGTGCCCTGAGCCTTCATTCCATCCCTTCTTGCTTTCTCCATCCTTCCTTGCTTCCTTCCTTCATCCACCTTTCTTTCCCTGTTGGAACTTCCTCTCGCTAACAGCATACTGTAGGATTTCTCATCTAAAAATGATTCCCCACAAGCTATCACCCCTTTTCTCTTCTCCCTTTAATGGGGAAGGTTTCAATTTTTTATTTATTTTAATATTTATTTATTTTTAAGAGAGAGAGACACACATACAGAGCATGAATGGGGGAGGGGCAGAGAGCGAGGAAGACACTGAATCCAAAGCAGTCTCCAGGCTCTGAACTGTCAGCACAGGGCCCGACCGGAGAAGGTGGAGAAGCTCGAACTCAGGAACCTTGGGATCATGACCCGAGTTGAAGTCAGGCAGTTAACTGATTGAGCCACCCAGGCGTCCCAAAGGGAACTTACTAAATAAGTTGTTGATGTTCACTTCCCTTATCACCTCCTGGAAACTACTCTCTGCAGTCAGGTTTCCATCTCCCCCCACTGAGACATCTCTGGCCAGTCTCCCTTGATCACCGCCCTGCACCCACAGTCCTCTTTCTCTGTTCCAGTCCTCCTCTGCCTCTGGCAGCATTTGGCTGAAAGTCACTTCTCCTTTGGAAACACTTTCTTCCCTTGGTCTCTAGGCTGCTGAACCCTTTTAGTTTTCTCTCTACTTTGAGAGCTATTTCTTCCTTTCTAAAATTTATTTAGAGGTTTATTTACTTAGAAAGAGCATGAGCAGGGGAGGAGCAGAGAGAGTGAGAGAGAGAATCCCAAGCAGGTTCTGCACTGTCAGTGTGGAGCCCCATGCGGAGCTTGAACTCATGAACAGTGAGATCATGACTTGAGCTGAAATCAAGAATCCCACCCTTAACCCACTAAGCCACCAGGCACCCCAAGGACTATTCCTTCCTTATCTTCTCTTCCTGAACCTCTAAATGTTGGCACCCCTCCCCCCAGCTTCTGTCCACAGCCACATTTCTTTTTCACACTCATTCTCTGAAACAGAAGTTCTCAATTTGTTGCTCTCAGAACCATTTTATACTCTTAAAGTTACTGAGGAACCCAGAGAGATTTTTAAAGAAAATTAAATGTGAATTATACCTGTCAATATTATATGTTAGAAATCAAAACTTAGAAATTTAAAAGAATATTTATTGACTCATTTAAAATAATAATAATAATAAAAATAAACCCATTACGTGTTAACATAAGTAACATATTTTTTTTCTGAAAAATATATATTTTCCAACCCTTCCCCCAATTAGTGGGAAAAATGGCATCGTCTTACACTTTTTCAAATTTCTTTACTGTCTGACTTAATAGAGGACAGTCTGCGTTCTCATCTCTGCTTTTGCATTAAATCTGTGGTGGTATGTTGTTTTGATGGAATTATGTGAAGAAAGTCTCATCTTCAACATACAGTTAGTTGTAAAAGGGAGTAACATTTTAATATCTTTTAAAAAATGTTTATATTTATTTTTGAGAGAGAGAGAGCACAAGTGTGTGCACACGTGCACGTGCATGGCAGAGGGGCAGAGAGAGAAGGGGACAGAGGATCTGAAGTGGGCTCCATGCTGATAGCAGAGAGCCTGATAGCTGGACTTGAACTCACGAACTGCAACATCATGACCTGAGCCAAAGTCAGACCCCTAACCGACAGAGCCTCCCAGGCACCTCTACTTTTTTAGATAAGTATGGACAGTCTTCTTTGATTCTATACCAAAATTTGAGATGTGGTATTATTTTTTAAAATTTTTTTTTTTAACATTTATTTATTTTTGAGACAGAGAGAGACAGAGCATGAATGGGGGAGGGTCAGAGAGAGAGGGAGACACAGAATCTGAAATAGGCTCCAGGCTCCGAGCTGTCAGCACAGAGCACGACGCGGGGCTCGAACTCACGGAGGTGAGATCACGACCTGGGCCGAAGTTGGACGCCCAACCCACTGAGCCACCCAGGCGCCCCAAGAGATGTGGTATTATTTTAAAGATTGATTAGTTGTCATGTGGAATCTGAAATTATATCAATGAACTTTTGCACCACATCACATTAAAATGCATTGGTCTATCTTGTACTTTGAATGGATCTTTTACCCATGCATGGTTTTATACATCATATACTGGTCATTTAGAAAATATTGGCTCACTGAGTTATGTGGATATTTTAAATGTTGATACATTTTATGATACAATATTGAAAAATCATACTTGTTGCTAGCACTACATATCAGGAAAGTTTTGGGTATTAGGAAGCTGTGAAGTTCATAACAGAAAATACAAGTTTTCAAAAACTCAGAATTTTCTTTGAAAGCTGAAATTTTATGATTAATGGTCAATACTGTCGGTTGTTTTCCTTGAAGCTCCTTCATTTCAGATACACTATCTGCCACATATCCAATCTGAATAACTATAATTTATTTTCTACATCTTTTAAATAAAACCAGTGTTCCATGAAAAACTGACTAATTCAGCTCTCAACTCCCTCACAAAAGTGCTTTTTCTTAAGAAAATCATATTTTTTCTTATTCAGTACAAGCGCTTTATGCATACCTCCCATTTCATCTGATGAAATTATTAAAAAATCATGGACAGGGGCACCTGGGTGGCGCAGTCGGTTAAGCGTCCGACTTCAGCCAGGTCACGATCTCGCGGTCCGTGAGTTCGAGCCCCGCGTCAGGCTCTGGGCTGATGGCTCAGGGCCTGGAGCCTGTTTCTGATTCTGTGTCTCCCTCTCTCTCTGCCCCTCCCCCGTTCATGCTCTGTCTCTCTCTGTCCCCAAAATAAATAAACGTTGAAAAAAAAATCATGGACATACTTTAAAAAAATTAATAATTCTTCTGCTCAATAGGTGAACTTTTCAGGGGAAGCTGCCCTCCACCCCCGGGCTATTTTTTAAAACGAGGGTTGTGTAGAGGGTGAAGATCACAGTGACTATAAACATAGTTTGGCGCCACTGCCTTTATTCATGCTCAGATGTCAACAATTTCACCCACCATGTTTTTGTGCCATCAGTACCAATGGCTACACAGTGCAAAAGGCAAATACTGTTTTGGTACTGTTGTGAAAGTAATTTTTACCTTGTGGATCCCTCGAAAAGGCCTGAGAGACCCACCTCCCAGCAGTCCACAGACCACACTTGGAGAATCTCTGATGTAGACTGTATTTCACTCCAATCAGCCTCACCTAACTTCAAATGACCACCTCTCTGGCTAATTATTTGTTTTGCAAAGTATAATTATAAGATGATTAATCATTTGCACTTACATCACATGTAATTTTTGAATAATGGATTTAATAAGGTTATTAAGTCCATTAGTGTTTAGTACCTACATGTCTTTTTTTAAAACATGAAATTAGGTTAGCAAATCTTAGCTGCAAATCCCTTCTCTCCAATTTTCTGTTTTTAACACCCCAAGTGACTTGGTTTGGAATTATACACTGCTTTTCAAAATTGTTCTCTCATATAACGTCTATTGGGTTGGAGAGAATAGATAACCTTTAACACTCAGATTCTAGGACACCGCTCATCAAAGATGTGTGTTTAAATGTCCTTGAATAGCATTACTGTGTCTCTTTTCACAGTAGCTTTGTCTATTTCTTTCTAAGCGTGTACTATGTTTCTGGCCCCAAATAGCAAATCTAAGCCAGTGGCAGAGGGAGCGACATTTGTTCTACAAAATTCCATGTAGTTGGCACCCACTTATGTTGACCTACTGATCTCACTCTTCTCTTTCCAGCTTGATATGGTAACTTCGGTAATTGCTTTTGGTTCCTTTGGCTTTCATGATTTTTAATGGCTAACTTCACCTTTTATTTTTAAAGCTCTGATTGCTGCCCTGTTTTTCCTCCCTCTGCTATGCAGCTTTGAAGGACTTCTCTACCATTTACCCCTGGCCTGCAGAACTCCACTGACTGGACCATCTCCCGGACCCACTTTCAGAAGGGGTTTTGGGCACCATAAATGCTCACGTTACATGTGGTTAGGTTCAGGTGCTTATGTTTGTTAAGGGTTTGGAGTTACCAGGTTCTCTTTCTGAGGTTTGCTTAGAGGAAATAGTACCCATAAAGGACAATCAATTATGGAGTGCTACTTAAACGAGTAGCTGGTCAAATAGCCAGCACCACACAGTGCAGGGCTTATGATGCAGATGCTCAAACTTTATGGCACAACAACCCTGGCCCTAGAGAAACATGGTTCCTAGAAAATTTCAGGCTCTGACCCATAAAATTAGCCAAGTCGTATCTGAAGGCACGGTCAGTTAAGGGGTGGAGAAAAGCATATTTGGTGGGGAGAAGCAGAAGCATATTTTCTCAACAGCTTCCTCCAATGTTTCTAAACCAAGCAGCATCAGGAAGGTAGGATGTGGACTTCAATAACACGTTGCCCTAAAGCCATTAAACTTTAATACTGGGGAGAACTTCAGAGATTGCTAGGTGCAACTCAACTTCAACATATAAATGAGGTCCAGGACTGCTGTATATTCCACTGAAGGCCATACAGAACCAGAACCCTTGTACCTGTAAAGGTGGTCTTCCTCCTACTCTACCACACCAACTCACAGGGCTCTGGAGTTTTAGATATTGCTTTAACTAGAAGTCCTTCCTTCCTGAATTTTGGTATTGTTTCCCATACTTCCATATGTGTTACTGGGCCTTGTGTTCTTTAACTTAAATAGGATTTTTCTCTTACATTAATTGCTTTTGAACATGATCTGAACATGAAGTACTATTTTTAATTTAAAAAAATACCCATTTCTTCTCACTTACAATTATAGTTCCCTTCTCTAATGTTGGCTATTGGGCTCCCAGCTCCCATGCTACCAACCTCATAGGATGGGTTTTTGTTTTGTTTTGTTTTGTTTTCGTTTTTTTTGTTTTTGTTTTTGTTTTTTTTTTTGTCTTTGAACCACTCAATTACTTTCAGAATCACATTGGGAAAACAAAATAAAACACATGGTTTTAAACGATATTGCTTTTTGAATTTTCTCGAGCCTAAGAGTCAAGAGAACAGATTTTTGTTAACGTTGAATCAACTGAAGGATGTAAAGATTTGTGAAAGTAAGGGGTTGTATTTGTCTTTTAATGCATGCATGTAATTTCAATTAGTTACATTTACCTCATAAAAAATATTAAATTTTGAGGGAGGAAGGTATGTTGGAAAAAGAAAAGGAAAGTAACCATTTTCTCTCCCAAGCAACATCTTTTTGCTTTCTTTCTTTCTTTCTTTCTTTCTTTCTTTCTTTCTTTCTTTCTTTCTTTCTTTCTTTCTTTCTTTCTCTTTTAAGTTTATTTATTTATTTTGAGAGAGACAGAGAGCACAAACAGGGGAGGGGCAGAGAGAGATGATAGAGAGCCAATGCAGAGCCAGATGTGGGGCTAGAACTCACGAAACTGTGAGATCATTATCTGAGCCTAAACCAAGAGTCTAATGCCCAACTGACTGAGCTACCCAGGCACCATGCATCCTTTGCTTTCAAAGGTACATTTTCTAAAGAACATTGTTAATACCCAAAGCATGATGCTGATCACAGATAATAAGAAGCACTATCTACAGATCCAGTTGAAGAGAGAAATCCATAAATTCTATCCCATTTTGATAAGCATTTGGACTCAGAAGGACATTTGCTCAAAATGCCCGTGGAAGCTGCCCATGTCATACATACATGTTGCTTTCTGGGTCAATATTCTTTTCATTCTCCTGATTCCAGCAGAAGATGATCTTCTAATCTCTAATCTAATCTTCTAATCTCTGTAATATTTTTTACACGCTTTATAAATCTTTGTTCTTTTAAGAAGGGGATTGGCCCAGCCTAGATTATCTGCAGTATATAATTTGCATGAGATTATAGAAATGGTTTAACAGGACCTACTGCTGGGAGGGATGTCTTGAATGGTGACACACACATGACTATCATGCTGCTATGTGTCTGTTTACTGGCGGAATCTGCTACAACTCAGATTTCAGAGAATTTCCTTTTCTGTCAAAAGGAACTGAATATATTTCCCCCATTCCAGCTGGGTGGCAAAGAACACAGGCATAGTACACACAAACAGGTGGCAGAAAGAGCTCTTGGAGAGAAACGACTAGATAGCCTGGGGCCCCACAAACACACAGAGAGAAAAGCCCTTGCAGGGTATGTGACCCTACAGCATGCCAGCTGTGCTGCGCACATCCTTAGAAACACAACAGATAAGGACAGTACCTGGAGTCAGTGAGGAGTAAGTTGCAGAACCAGATGGAAGTTTTGTAAGTGGCAACACAGAGCCTGATACAAGAAGGTGCTAAGTCAGCACCAACTAGCTTAGGATAAGGATGACTTTCACCTAACACACACCTAGCCAGTCACCTCCTTTGTGAGATGGTGTTAGAATGTCTCTGCACAGCCCTTATAAGGATTATAAACCATGAGTGGCTAAAGACTGGCAACTCTCCTCTCCCTTTCTCCCCACTGCCTTTCTCCTATGGACATCTGTCTGCTGCTGGGCTCTGATAGGATGGTGGTAGATGCAGCCATGGGACTGGAGGGCTAGTGGGATTCCACACTGAGAAGGGAGCAAACCCCTAGTCTGAGGACAGAAGAGACACAGAAGGACATTGGCTCCCCCTGTCACCCCCTCACTAAAATCTAAAAACAACTGAACAGCCTGCTTGGGAGCAGGAGCTATTTTGGGGCAGAGTTTTTGGGAAAATTAGATGTAGGAGATGTGGGGCAACTGTTGGTGAGTGTGAGCTATAAGTGGAAGAGATAAGGAAACCAGTTTTCCCTTCAACTGGGCCCTGCTGAGTGGATTCTTCTTTCACTCTTTGGATGACTCCAAGGAAGATTTAAACTACTTGGCAATTGTTTTATTTTTTATTTTATTTTTTTAAATGTTTATTTCTGAGACAGAGAGAGACAGAGCATGGATGGGGGAGGGGAAGAGGGAGAGGGAGACACAGAATCCGAAGCAGGCTCCAGGCTCTGAGCTGTCAGCACAGAGCCTGACACGGGGGCTCGAACACACAAACCATGAGATCATGACCTGAGCCTAAGTCGGTCGCTCAACCGACTGAGCCACCCAGGCGCCCCATTGGCAATTGTTTTAAACATCAGACTGGTATTTCCTCAATGGCAACCTTGTGAAGCTTTAGGTCAAAAGGTGGCTGAATTTTATAGGGTTCAACATAAAGTTAAACTTCCATTAAAAGTGTAATAAACTATATCCATTTCTCATTCATAATGTATTCCTTTGTTGTTGTCATAAAAGCTTTAATTTAGAGAAATCTCCAGGTGTTTTTGTACTGGATTGGTGGAGGCCAGTTAAATTTTGTTTTCTCACTTTCAGTGTTGACAGTGGGGAGATAGGTAAGAGTCTTTTTTCCAGAAAGCTGCTTCAGCTTGGCTATCTCTGGATGTGTTCCAGGTGACAAAAACAATAGCAAGAGCAGCTGAAGAAAGAGAGGCTAAGCCTGGTGCTCAGGGGGCCCCAAACCACCGGGGGTATGGCGCCCATAGAAAGGGAGCCCCTGATTGACCTTTGAAACAATGCATGCCATGTCTCCCCATGGAGAGGGCTTCTTTGATTCTTAGTCATTTCTCCATCCCATCGCTATTCTCTCAAAGTGACAAAGACTACAGAGAGCAACATTCCTGCAGGTAGAATGAAAAAAAATCATAAAGTTTGGGCACTGGGGACCAGGAGGACCCCTGCTCACCAAATTACTCTCTGGTATAGTGTTCCATGATGACAGATCCCCCCATTTCACATTAATGTGGGTCCCTGGTCAAGTTTCTTAACCTGTCTAGGTAACCCTTAGATTCCTCAACTGTGAAATGCAGAAATTAATGCCAGCTCCCTCACAAAGAGATGAAATGAGAAAAGTCTCTACATAATGCTCAGGGTAGTGATTTGCATATAGTGAATGTCTCATGAAGGTTACTTCTTGCTCTCCCTATCACTGATACTATTAACATTATTACACTAACCTCATTTTTCATGTGATTAAACTTGAAAACCTACACCTAAACTTGAAAATGCATCCCCTTGGCTTTTCCTATATTCACAGATGATTCCTACATTATTATCAATGCCCTTTCCTGAAGATTGGTTATCATTTCCTGTTTTTTCTCTACCTCTTTCATTACACCAATCTTGTAAATCCTTTAGGGTTTGGGACCCTGGCCTGACACCCCAAAAGGAAGAGGCTATTGACTAATTCTATGATTTATTTCTTCAATGAATCTGTAGCTCTGTGTTGAGAGTTGTCTTGTGGCACATCTTTCTTGTATTATCATTATTTGTACATTTGTCTAATCTGCCCTATTTGATTTCAATTGGTTGCAGAGATAGGTCAAACCCCATTTGCCTTTGAAACATCTGTAGCATATATTCCTGATTAGGTAGTAAGTATTTAGTAAGTATTTTTAGATGAATGAGTGAAGACAATAAGGTAATAATCGAATAATTTATTTATGATATATAATGTCCTCCATTAAATAAAAAAATGGGGTGCTAACCTATGAATGGCTGCCCCCAGGCTCTGAGTCAACATCTAATCACACATAGCAAATTGGGTTTGTGTGTCACTCAGATTTGCCATACATTGTCTCTCTACCTTCAAATCCAGAGCATTGAAGCCAGGGTGATTCCAGGACCTTGAGACTTGTCTATTAATTTTAGCCATTACCTTTATGGATATTAATTTCTGAGAGTAAATAATCAAGTAAACTTTCTTGTCCCTTGAATGAGAAAAAGTCAGTGATGTGTTTATGTCTTATCCACTAGAGGTCAACTCTACAGCCCCTGCAATGAGAATATTCCCTCCTTGTGAACACTGATAAAATTCAATTTGCATTACATCCCCCTGCATAGTGGACTCTATGTCAGTGGTAGGTTTCTTGTATATTACTCATGTTCTAGAAGCAATTCCTAATAATTCTCATTTCAACATCTTGGGAGCAAGCCCCGTCTCTTGTTCTTTCCTTACACAGATACGTTGAAATGTTTAAAGGTACTCAAACATACATACCCACTAATGGAGTCCAGAAACCCAGTAGCACCAGAGATTTGGGGCCAGTTGAGCTCATTGGTAAGAGCTGTTGGTAAATTGATGAAGGATTTCTAAAGAAAACATAAAGTGGTGATTATAAAAATGGTCATTTGTTTTTTACAGGTAGTAACATTATCCATTGCCTAGGCGGTGTTCTCTGTCTTTCTCACTCTCTTTTTCTTAATCTATTTCTTTAAGAGGCTTTGGTATATAAAGCGTATGCCACTCTATCATCAGGGACTTCACAAAGATCAGCATCACTCATGAACTGGCTTCCATTCAGCTTCTGTGAAAGATGCGAAATGCGTGGCAGCTTATACTCATCCCTCATTTGAAAGGGATGCTTCAGTAGATGGGTAAACTTTCCACTCTTTTAAATTTGCTGAGATTTTCTCCATATTTATTTTAGATATTCAGGAAATCAACTGCCCAAACAATAATAATACCCAAGCCCCCAGCAAGAATGCCTTCCCTGAGTTCAAAGTCATGTCCTCAGTCAATAAGATAGTGTCTCCTGACCTCCTTGGGAGTCTCAGGCACCTTTGAGAATCTAATTTTGGTTTCTTTCCTCACAAAGATGCGCATATATTCAACACGGCCTATGATTTCAAGGGGTTCACATACCCCCTGTATCTCTTACACAGTCTCGGGTTCAAGAACTCCTGACACAGAGTGTTGACAAAAACAGGATTTATTTGAACCATGTTTCTATGGTTTGTGCAAAATCATAGAGAAAAAACATTGCCAGCTATGTCCCCTTATTATTCCTTTTATAAATGCCCTCTGGGATAAACCTCTACTCTGGTCTAATTTCTAGAAAAAGCTTATCTAGACTGATGTTTTCAGAATAGGGTTGCCAAATTTAGCAAATAAAAATAGAGGATGCCCAGTTAAATTTGAGTTTCAATACACAAAATGTATGGGGTGCCGTTGGTTAAGCATCTGACTTCAATTCAATTCATGATATCACGGTTCATGGATTCTGGGCCCCATGTAGGACTCTGTGCTGAAAGCTCAGAGCCTGGAGCCTGCTTCAGATTCTGCGTCGTCCCCTCTCTCTTTCTGCCATTCCCCTGCTCTGTCTCTCTGTCTCAAAAATAAATAGTCTTAAAAACAAAACCGGGGCGCCTGAATGGCTCAGTCGGTTAAGCGTCCGACTTCAGCTCAGGTCACGATCCTGCGGTGAGTTTGAGCCCCGCGTGGGGCTCTGTGCTGACAGCCCGGAGCCTGGAGCCTGCTTCAGATTCTGTGTCTCCCTCTCTCTCTGCCCCTCCCCTGTTCACTCTCTGTCTCTTAATAATAAATAAACATTAAAAAAATTAAAACAAACAAAAAAAACCCACAAAAAACCCCCCAAAATGTGGTGTCTATATACAATGGAATATTATTCAGTCTTCAAGAAGAAGGAGATTTCTGACCCATGCTAAAACATGGGTGAAACTTAAGGACATTATGCTAAGTGAAATAAACCGATTTCATAAAAAGATAAATACTGCATAATTCCACTTATAGAAGGTATTTAGAGCTGTGAAATTCATGGACACAGAAAGTAGAAAGGTGGTTGCCAGGGGCTGGGAGTGGATGTAGAATGAGGAGCTGCCATTTAATGGGTACAGAGTTGTAGTTTTGCAAGATGAAAAAGTTTCGGAGATTGGTTGCACAGCAACGTGATATACTTAACACTAATGAACTGTACAGTTAAAGGTGGGTAAGATTATAAATTTTATGTTGCAAGTATTTTATCACAATTTAAAAAAATGAGTACACAAAAGATTGAATTTCAGGTAAACAAAGAATAATTTTTGGCATAAGTGTGTCCTGTGCAATGTTTGGAACATGTTTACACTTAAAAAGTTGTTTGTTATGCATCTGAAGTTCAAATTTAACTGGGTGTCCTGTATTTTACCAGGGAATCTCAGTTTGGATACACACTCTGAAATCCAATGCTTCCTTTTTGCCCTGGCTGACAGGAAGCCTCAATGCCTGGCTGCAGGAAGCAGTTTATCTCAGGTACATAGTGTCTTCTCCTCCATGTGCCCTTGGGCTTCTCAACATTGAAAACCTATGCCTCCTTTGGGTCTTCCTTTAATGTTTATTTTAAAATGAAAAATAAACTAAGGATAATGTCTAAAGGCAAATCCTATCAAAGCAATTGTGGCACAGAATACAAGTTTTCAAATTGCATATGGCCTTTCCCCTGTTTACTTCCTTAGTTATGATGTTACTTAGGATGATCCTTATCCTGTCTCCTAAAGAGAACCTAAATGTGGAGGCTATGAGGGAAGGAAAAGCCACACTTCTCGCTCATTAACCACTTGAAAATGTATCATTATTATTTTTTCTGACTACAAAGTATACTTATTTGTTATAGAACTCAAATATATAATAATTTACAATATAGAAAGTCTCTCATCACTTCCCCTTAAGAGATAATCATTGTGAGGTAACCACTGTTAACACCTTGTGAGCTACCTATCGACATCTATATCATATCTGTATCTATGCCTATATCTATCTATATCTATATCATCTATATCTATATCTATATCTATATCTATATCTATATCTATACCTAAAGCTATCTATAGATGAACATTATATATGTGTTCAGAATAGGGTTGCCAATGGTTATGAATCTACCATCATTCTTTAAACCTGGAAAACCTCAAAACTCAAGTAGTTTTCCTAATGTCAGGGTGTGATGGTTCCTACCATCATATAGAGAATGAGTACTCAAAATAAAATAAAATTTATTTCTCAACTGTGGACTGTAATGGGTTGAATTGTGTCCTCCAAAAAGGCATGTGAAAGGCCTAACCCTCAACATTTCAGAATGTGACCTTATTTGTAATAGGGGGCCATTGCAGATGCAATTAGTTAAGATGAGGTCATACTGAAATAGGATGTGTCCCTAATGCACTATGACTGGTCTCTTCACAAGAAGAAGAAGAGACACAGAGACACAGGGGCAAGACCATGTAATGATGGAGGCAGAAACTGGAGTCAAAGAACAAGTCAAGGAGCACCAAGGATCGCCAGTGATCACTGGAAGCTAGAAGAGAGGCATGGAACAGATTCTTTCTCAGATCTGTCAGAAGGAAACATCCTGCTGACATCTTGATCTCAGATTTTCAGCCTCCAGAACTGTGTGAACAATTTTTTTTAAAGCCATTCGGTGTGTGATACTTTGTTGCAGTGGTCCAAGGAAACTATGGCATGGTCTGAACTGGACAATTTGCTTGCAGTTCTTATCATTCTTATTCAGAGGTCCAAGATACGAACTTTCTACTGTGTTCATTTACTTCTCAAAATAAGTCATGTAACAAACAAATAACTTCACACATAGCAGTTGTCCTGTGGTGCCTTGCCCTGTTTTCCTTGGCTCTGTGAGCTTTCTCCTTCCACATGTCAATCCCAAGGACCCCATCCTTATTCTTATCCCAAGGGTGATTTTCAGCACAGTGGGGGCAGGAAGTGGAAGAGAGGTGACCGGAAAGGATGGCTTCTTGGGATTAACTATGCTGGTTAGCAACAAAATAATGTATTATCATTAATAATTATAATAATTATGTATTAATAAAATAATAATGTGTCAATTATGGTTTATCTCTATCTAAGGAGCAGAAACAGGTGATGGAAAAGAGGCTCCTGATGAATCTTGAAGCACCATGCAGTTCCAGTGACTGGCACTTTGTCACCCCTTAGCAGGAGGCACCCGCCACTTTCTGCTCAAAACTCCACCATTATTGTGAGTCAGATACTCTCTGTTTTGGTTTCTGTTCCTCCTGCCACTATAAATCAAGTGTCTTCTCTGTTTTTTTTTTTAATCTTATTTTTTCCCTAGGTCTTTCTGTTTACAATGTGTGTTTGCTGTAGGATTTGAGAATATTCAATTCTTCCAGAGAAGACAAGAAAAGTAAACAGAATGGATGAAACTCATAAGATTTGTTAGGCAGAGATAGTGAATAAGCAGGTGGCTTGTGATATGTAGACAGAATACGTGAGCTGTGTTAAGTGAGTCAGTAGCCTATAGAGCATATTGAGAGTTAAAGAAACAATACAACACTCCCCGATACCACACACTCTCTCTCTCTCTCCTTTTTCTCAGTCCTCTGCATCATGACAACCCCAGATTTGGGGAACTGGGCACGGAACTAGGCTTCTGATTTGGGATGGGCCTGCTCTCTCTTTCATAGGGAGTTAGACAGGAACCCTGCTGGCAGGGAGGTGTGCCTGATGCTCTCTGCAGCCTGGAGCAGTAACAGAGGGGATGGCAGTTCTGAAGCGTGCCAGCCAAGTAGGGAAAGGCTTTACTCTAAAAATGCAGAAGCTCTACTTCTGTGTCTGGCTCTACAAAGACAGTGAAACTCCACGGTTTGGATATGACACATTGGAAATGGGTTCCATAGTCTATCCAGCCCCATTCTCAGTCAGGGGTGGGTGATAAAGTGTTTATCTTCCCAGTGGGGGAGGGGAGAGCAGAGGTTGAGAGAGAGTTAGGACAGAGGAGAAAATGGCCGGCAGCCTTGTCTTGGGTAGTGGGGTCTCTCAATTCAGTCTCTCTGGATCAATCCCTTCATCTCAAATATCTGGGAGAATCCTGGACTTCTTGCTGCTCTTGAAAAAAGCCCCAACCAGTCCTGGAATCATCCCCACCAGGATTTAAGCTGGAGCAGATGGCAGCTGATGCTGAATCACAGCGGGGACCAGGGTGGCTTTGTATCTCACAGCCGAAGTCCTGGAAAGCCCAGGAAGGTCAGCTGCATAGGTTTGTCCTGGTCACTCAATTAACCTTGAAATAGCACGCATTTGTGCTTTCCTGGTTAAATGTTTCAGACTTCATTTATGGTGTTCTGGTGAAGTTTTACCATTCTTGGCTGTGCAAAACCAGGGGCTTTACCTTTGTGTCAGTTTTGGTATCTCCGATGGCTGTAGAATATTTCTCTCTTTAACAGGAATGTTGGGAGGGTCAAAGGACAGTGAGGGGAGCAGCTTGACAAGTAGAAGCCCCACACTGTGTAAAGAATCATGTTTGGGTGGATTATGTAGTGTCCCGTCCAAGTGGATTGTCCCAGGTTTAAGAGGAATGAATTTTACTGCAGATAATAGAAAACATTTGAGCAGACAAATAGAAGCCCCAACATACTTTTTCTTCCTTAGTAAATTTGGTAGATAAAAATGAGAAGTAATGGCCATTAATAGCAAAGGTTTTATAGACCCTAGCAAAAAGAGAATGTTTAAGTCATATCACATTAAACACTAAAAGCCTTATTCACGCAACATTATACCCAAGATATTTCAGGCATTTAAGGCAGGAAAGATGCAAATTAGGATCTCCCTCATCAACTCCTGCTCCTCTTGAGCATATATGTTCTCAGAAAACTTGTCTTAAATGTACCTTAAATGGACATATGTAGAAAGACTTAATGTTTACCAAGAAAAATTTCCCAAATTTGTAAAGAGCATCAGAAACTCAATGAGTGATAAGTCAACTGCCTCATTGCTTCAGATTTTCTTCTGATTTTATCAATGATACACAATGTTTTATGTCATAATTGACATGTATATACCATTTTTGTGTAATATTCTAACATTACTCTGTGTGTGTGTGTGTGTGTGTGTGTGTGTGTGTGTGTGTGTATTTCCATGAATTAAGAAAGCCCACTGGTTCTCATTTTTAATGCATATTCAGTAAATATAAAACTTTGGATTTGGGAATATTTTAAGCCCTAACTTCAATAAGCAACTTATATTTGGGTTTCTTAAAACCATATGAAGTGACAGAGAATAATGGCATCAACCAGAAGTTCATTTGGTTCTGCCAATCTTCCAATGATAAAGGGAATATTCTTGGAGCCTTTATTTCACTGTTTCCATTTGAGCCCTCTCTATCCGACAGTGCCATGGACAAATTGTACAGTGTATTCCCTTCTATAGTACTGTTAACTGGGTTAGATCTAAGTTGTTTATTTTCAAATAATACAAAGTCACTTGGAGGAATCTGTAGCTAACTTCTGTTGGAAAAAGATATGAAAAATATCATCAGTTAAATAAGTTTTTTTTTAAATTTATTTATCAGGAACTAAACTCTCAAGGCAGACAGGTTTTGTTGTTTTACTCAAAGAGGAAAATAGCTCTTAGGTTGGTCTTTTGATAATGGAGCAAGAATCTCAAGGCCTAGGAATCAGAGATCGCTGTTTAGCTTTGGGACCACGAGCCTCCCAGCCCTCTTGGTCTGCCACTATTTCATCTATCCTGCAGGTGGCCTAGATGAGGCTGTCCTCCTGCTTTATGCCTTTTTCCCCCTCCTTTGAAAAAATTTTAAATTTACTTATTTAAATTCAAGTTAATTAACATACAGTGTCATCTTGGCTTCAGGAGTAGACCCCAGTAACGCATCTCTCACAGATGACAGCCAGTGCTCATTCAACAAGTGCCCTCCTAAATGCCCATCTCCCACTTAGCCCATCCCCCCCCCCACCTCCCCTCCAGCAACTCCCAGTTTGTTCTCTGTATTTAAGAGTCTCTTACAGTTTGCTTCCCTCTTGGTTTTTCTTATTTTTCCTTCTCTTCCCCTATGTTCATCTGTTGTATTTCTACACCTTTCAATCTCACAGGCCTGCTCTATGACCTCCTGCCTTCTCAGGCCACTGCCTGGGACTCAGTCTCATCATCCACCCTCCCCCCCTCCTATCTCCCGCCACTACCTTAGTGCATTTCCTTATAGAAATACCAAGTCATGAAACTTCAAGGGCCCTCCTTGTCCTTCGCACAAACTTTCTTGCTCTGGTCCCTTTCCTTTAGGCTTTGATATGTGAATAAATCCTACAAATGAATGTATATTCCTTCATGATGCTTGAATGTGCTACATTTCCCAGGTAACTGCGTTTTAGGCCAGAGGAGAGAAAGGACTAATAATGAATTCCCCCTATGTGCCAGGCACTGAGACGGGAAACTTGTACACACTGTGTAACTTCATCAAACAACTCTGTGAGGCAGGGGCTAGTCTTCTTCCTTCCTTCCTCGGTCCCTTCCGCAAACACTGTTTGAGCAACTACCATGTCTCAGATGCTGGATACTACCTTTTAGAAAAGGAACAAGCATCCAAGCCTCAGATGAACAGCAGTAAATTAAATGAGCACGCTTCAACCTACTTGGAGATACTAGAAAAAGCCCATTTTATGGTGGCACCTCTTGTCACTGGTCCAGGGCCACAGAGGACTCTGTATTTTCTGTGCAGAAACTGGGCCATGTGGGACTCAGGAAAACTGTGGCAAACAGAACTCAGAGGGAGTTTGGGTGACTTGCCAAGGTCACAGAGCTGGTACGTAGTGGGGCTCGGATTTGAACACAGGTTCTGGTGGGATTAGGAAGGGAGAGGCTTGGAGCAGGCCAGAAGAACCTCAGCTTTCAATAACCCCTTGTATCTGGTCCTTGCTTTCCCCCTAAGCTGCCAAATCTCATGGAATCACAAACTTGGCTAAGCTGGATTGGCTAGTTGTTGAGAATGAGGCTTCCTGGGTGTCTACTGAGAGGATGGTCTCTCAGATAGTACTTTGGGTAAAAGGTTCAGAAATCTACAGATAATCCGGGAGTGGCTGCCATCTTTTCCTCTCTGTTTCTCTTATGTGGAAGCCAAGCATACCTTATGAAAAGCACAGAATGATTATTTTTGGGATACATACTGAAATGATATGTGAGCCTACACAGACACATACATACACACCCCACTCACATATTCCCAGGGTCTGTTCTGTCCTCACATCTGCTGGGGAAAGGCAGACTCAGAGAACCACTACCTATCTGGAGGTTTATCTTCCAGTGCAGCTGGCAGATGAAGGTCTGGGAGAGCAGGGGAAGTATATTTCCTCTGGTTTCTGCCTCTCAATCTCAGACTTTACTCAGTCAGGCAGCATCATTCACATAAGCTAATACTTTGATATAGACAATTTCAAGAATGTAATTAAACTCTGAGTTTGATTCATAAACCTTAGAATCCTGCATGCAGTGAAATGAATCTCCTATTGAGGTCCTGGTGGCCCTATAATTCATTAAACATACAGAGAGAGAGAGAGAGAGAGAGAGAGAGAGAGAGAGAGGAGAGAGGAGAGAGGAGACAGACAGGGGGAGAGAGAGAGAAACACATCAAATGCCATCCTGTGCTAGGCACTCTGTTTACCACTGTACCAAGCAGTAGTAAGTTCCTCCTTTGTGGAGCTCACAGTCTAGAAAATAAACATTTCCCAGCTGGGTACCTTGAAGACTTTCTTTAACTCTTCTGTATCTCAGTTTCTTTGTCTATATGATGGTCTAATAACAGCACCTATCTCATCGGGTGGTCTGAAAAGACAATCCATTTAGAATTATAAGTGTTCAATGAAAGTTAGCTCTTAGTGGTAGTGATAGGGAAGTCCAGAGTGATAGAAAGGACACCTGTCTCATATGTGGGGGTTTGAAAAGGAATCTTGTAAGAAACGTCATCCCATGTGAATCCTGTGAGGTTGCTGAGAGGGAGCCAGACAAAAAGGGGCAGGGGAAAGAGTTTAAGCACTGGCAATACCATATACAAAATTCCACAGCTGAATCCATCCTATTACATACAAGGAAGACCAACAAACTCTGCCTGTAACAAACCCAAGGAGCATATATGCCAGTTCTCTATTGCTCTATCTATTGTTATGACCAGTAACAACTGCTCAGCTCCTGGGATGATACCTATTGAAGGCACATTTAAACTTTAGCAAGAGCTAAATAAGTAGTTTTCAGGTAAAAAACATATAGCATTTCATCTTTGACCCTATGCCAGTCCAAAGCCTTATGGGGCAGTGAAGAAAGTCAAATAAAGATTTCTAGCAAAATGTGACCAGTAGATATAAAGAGGACAGAATGGCAGGCAACAATCTTTCATCATTTTGCCAGAATATAGCTCTTTTTATTTATCTATTTTTTCACCTTGTCAGCTCCTCTTAGTCTCTTTCATTCCCCTTTTCTTTTATTTATTATTTAAGGTCTAACCCCATCATTTATTTATTCGATGAATGAGTTGAGGGATGCATTTATCTAATCGCCCCATACCAAATGAAAATGCATTGTGCAGTTGGATTTCTTCCACAAAATTCAAGTCCTTCCATCATTATTTCTAGAGTGATTGAAGAACTGTATCCAAATTCATAAAACTGAGAAAACAAGAGTTTAAAGTGTCCTGCTGCTATGCAGAAAAAAATCACAACCTTTTCTTTCATGGAGCCAGTGGAACACATTTTTTCACAAACAGAAAAAATAACTATTCTAAGGGCCAGGAACAGGCAACAAGGCACGCATATCATAAAATTTCACTCTTCAGATACCTTCATTTGTAAAGGTTTGGTCATTTTTTTGAAGCATTCAAGCTGCTATTTGTCTGGGGTGGGGTAGTTTTCATTTTTTGAGAGGTAACATCAAACATTAGACTCTAGAAGCCCAAAGTCCACAGCCAAGCTACAGGGGAAGCCATCACGGGGGCACCTAATGACCAGGCCAGAACTGGGCTGTCACTCCCCACTATCTAGCTCATCAAAAATGATCTCATTTTCTTCCTCTCCCCTCTTCCACCTTATACCAAGAAGCTATCACAAAACCTCGCTGATTCTATCCTTCCAACTTGCACATGTGATGGTCCTGGGTTACTGCCACAGCCTCTGGCCAGGGTCCCTGCCTTCTCACACTCCCCCTACCATCTTCAGCAGTCTATTCTAGAATCTTGTTGGGGAGCTTTGTTAAGATATGGATCCTGTTTGGGTAGATTTGTGGTGGGGTCTTAGAATTTATTTTTAATAAGTGCCCTAAATGGCTGCAGTGACTGGCCCAGTTTGGGAAACACTGCTCTTTGGGCTACAGTAGCTATTCAAAGTCATCCTCCACATGGCACCACCCACTGCCCCAACTTCTCACATCTCACTCAACTACCTGTGGGCCACTCAGACCTTCAGGCCTGTCACAAGCTCTTCCTCCTACTCTGTGGTCTTTACTTATCAGTTGCTACTCATTGGTCAAGCATTAGCTAAATCCTGACTTCTTTGGCCCTCCTTCCTTTGTGAGGTGCTCTTCTCACTCTCATCATACCCTGTGCATGCTTAGCTAATTGCACCTAACATGCCAGCACTAGGGTGGAGTAGGCCAACTTTTTAGTATAAAGGGGTTTTGGTCTCTGTTGTGACTACTCAGTTCTGCCATTGTAGTGGAAAAGCAGCCACTGACAATATGTAAATGAATGTGCATGCTGTGTTTCATTGAAACTTTATTTACCAAAAAAAGGGAGGGGCCACATTAGGTTCAAGGGTCATAGTTTGCTGACTTCTGCTCTAGGCTCCAATGTATTCAGTTTGTGTCTGGGCTCCATGTTTAACTGCATTATCTTGGGTAAGTTAGTTATCCTAAGTCTTCATTTCTTCATCTATAAAACACACATAATAATGGGGTCATTTCAGTGCTTTTTTTTTTTTAGAGAGAGAGAGACAGAGTGCCAGCATGGGAGTGGGGTGGTGGGGGGCAAGAGAGAGAGAGAGAGACAGAGAGAGAGAGAATCTTAAGCAGCCTCCATGCTGATGTAGGGCTTGATCCCACAACCCTGGAATTATAACCTGAGCTGACATCAAAAGTCAGACACTTATCTGACTAAGCTGCCCAGGGGTCCCTCATTTCAGTATTAAATGAGATAATACTAAGTACAATGCCTGGCATTTGGTAAATATATGGTAATATTTGCTTAATGTAATTATTATAATTGTGAGTTTATCTATCTTTCCAACTAGACTTTAAGCTCCTTGAGGTTAGAGATGACTTTTCATGTCTATGGCCTGAGTTGTTCACCCTTATCTATTTTCTGTACCTTTAATAATAGAACTCCCACAGTGTCAGCTGGGCACATGGCTGTACTTCCCAGCCTCGGTTACAGCCTAGTGTGAGCATGTGATTGATTTCTGGACAATGAGGTGTGTGAGAGAGTAACACGTGCCACCTCTGTGTCAAATACTTCCAGAGGATGTGTGTGTCCTCACTTGGTCCTTTTTCCTTCCTACAGGAGGGGAGTGAACAAAGCAGGAGCAGCCACCGTGAACCCAGAGGTGGAAGCTGCATGTTGAGGATGGCCGAACTATCCTGCCAGCCCTGGACTGCTTCCCTCTGGATTATTACATGAAAGGAGACCACATTTTCATCTTAAGTCACTTAATTTGGCGATTCTTTGTTACAGCAGCTGAACCGATACCCTGCTTGATTAATTACTAGTCTTTTAAGATGGGCTGACCCACCTGCTATTCTTTCTGGCTCTCAAATATGTTACCAACATGAAAACATGAACTTTTTGCTCCTTATTGATCTGTTTTTGCTCGGGGTCTTTATCAATCAGTCTTTAAATTATTGGCTCAGTGTTGCTGTCCTCAATTTCTCTCCCTGGAATCTTTGGACCTTCTCTTTCAGAATGCTCCCCTTGGTTTTCTTCTAGGAATTATGGCTTAGCCAATCTGACCAATCTGTGAGCCATTGCCTTGAATAGAAAATCCCTAGGAAATCACTCAGAAGCCAGGCATTTGGCAAGGGCTAGGCTGGGTGATCTCCATTCTTTTTACCCCAAGGAATGGCATGGAGGGAATTAGCTGAATGAACTAATGAATGACTGGAGTGTAGCAATCAATTCCAGTCATCCAAAATTATTTCTAAATGCCAGGGTTTTCCTCTTTCCACATCCCAACTGATTCAAGACTCTAAATGTTTTTCCTATGATGAGTCAGTTTCCTGAGACCCAGTTTATGGTTGAGGAACTTGAGGGAGAGCAAAGCAAAGTGGTAAATATAATTAACTAGGGGGCAAGAAATTACATCTAGTCTTCGTAGCACGCTGGATCACACAGGTGTTTACCGACTCATGCTGCCTCTCTCTGAGCAAATCTCCATCTAATGTGCTGGGAGAGCAGGCATATGGGCTGAGTAATTATAAATGCCTTTCAGAAGTACGGTGCTTAAAATAATTTCCTCTTATAGTTTTTCATAACACCGGGTGTTTGTCTTTTTAATTCTTGCAGAAGGCAGTGAGGGCTAAGATCACACATGTTTTCAGAAGAATGAGCCTGCAACAGCATCCTACTTTGCTGGCAGGTAAGAGCCCCAAACGCTCACCTTGAGTGGGAAGAAAAGGGCATTACATTGATCCGGCCTCAAGGCAAGAGCCTGTCTGGCCTGTGCCCGTGAACAGAGAATGGGAATAGAACATTCTGTCTCCTGTGGCCTGATAGCTGCTGGAGAAAAGGATTCACCATGGTGAATACAACTCTCTTTTTCAGGCAGAATAAATGAAGTGTAACTAGAATTGAGGCTTCTCTTCTCACTGCTTAGCATCTTTAATCTACTAGCCGGCAAGAGTCTGAGGAGCAGAAAATATAATTTTGTCCAATTTTACTGAACTACAGTCTTTCCTCATCTTGAAAAAATAATAATAATACTCTAATTCTTAAGTATTTCTGGAGTCGACATGAATCTAGCCAAGGTAGAATTTCCATATTTTATGTGCACCATGAAAATCAGCCTTTATGCTTAATGGAAGCTTTGGGCTCACTGTTAAATCCAGAGAGCAGGAAGCAGGGCAGGTTAGGGAGAGTCAGGGTGAGAGCTTTGATACTTGCCTGTGCGGTCTGTGGGCTAATAAAGGTCAACCAAACTTGATCTACACACTCATCTCAAAGAGTCCAATGAAGCACATGTGGGCTTGAAAGACTGGAGCCGCTTTGCTCTTGGGTGAATATGCATTTTCTGCAGCCAGATTAAGGATTCATTTTGTCCTTGACACAGCACGAAATTCAATCTGCGCCTACTTACCCTACAGACAACAGCCTGCCGGGGGTCGTGCTAAGATTTTATAATAGTACAGGCAACAGCCTTCGCTGGCAACATAAACATTTGGGAAATTGTATTTCAGAATCTCTTCTCCCTCCTCTTTCCCCCAGCCCCAACCCGTCATGCAATTCTGGTTCAGTGAAATGCAGCATTTAATATTTTGGAAATAATTTTCGAACAGATGGGGAAGAGGCAGGAGGGCAGCATCTAATGCTGGCCTTGATGATCTCTCTGCCTCCCTTCCGTTCTCAACAAAACATCTCAAGCAGTGAATGTTTTTCCTTTGAAGGAAAAAAAAAAAGCACGAAAGTGTTTTCAAATCCACTCGTTTTTCTTTGCAATCTTTCTAAGTTGAGATCTTTCCTGTGGCACGGGAAGCTTATTCTGGATCTGACTACTAGGAGACCTCCGAGAGAAGCTAGGGTTGTTTAAGGAGGGAGGAGGGGAAAAACCAGCTTTCTGCCCTCAGCCGAATGAGGCTCAGAACCTTTGTTTCTGCGGAACCAGTAGGGTGATTCTTCACACTCTCTTTATTGAACTACAAATATCTTTCCAGATGAACACACTCCTAATCTAATTAGCTGTAAACAGGCCTCTCGGGTGCCACACTGCTTAACTAGAGGATGGCAAGAAGGGCGGAGAAGAAGAGGCTGTGGCAGGAAAGATACCCACCACTGTGGATTCCTTTCCATAGGCACAGTTGGGATGGGGTGATGTATTTGCAGCAGTGTTTTCTGCTTTTAGGGACGCAAAGGCCAAGAAATGTTGAAGTCTCATAAAGGGCAGAATTATGAAACAATGAGTAATTGGGTTTCTACAGCACTTCCCTCTCTTTCCAGATGATATGATGTATTCCTTGGCACAGGAGAGAAAGCCAGGGCACCAAAAACGTGGGATCCTGAAGGGTTTTGGTTGATGGTACCTATTCCCACTGTCGAACCCTGAGTGAGGACACACAGCTGGGTGTATGCCACAGTTCCTTACCCGAGGAACCTTGAAATTCAAGCATCAGTCACACGCCTTCCTCTAGCTTCTGGTAAAATCCCATCTTCCTTTTTGTTCCCTAGCCTTGGTGTCAGCAATGATTAATCTCTTCAGAAACTGCCTTTGAGTTCTAATACCTATGTAATCAGTTGTGTGTATGAAATGCAACTCCAGTGTAGCCAGTCTCCTGTATTAAATCCCTTCGGTTGGAGTGCTTTTATTTTCCTGATTGGTCCCTGCTAAATGTTGACTCTGACCCTGACTAGAAACCCAAGGCTCCATCTGCTGAATTAGCCAAAAGTTTTGGGGCTCTCTTCCTTTGTGGTGACATTACTAAAAGACTCTCAAATAGTTAGACCCATGGGCAGAGGGTGCATTCTCAGTGGACACTCTCTTGGGGAATCTCACACATTCTAATATGCTCTGGAAATCTTGGGTTGAGAGGCTAGTCCACACTATGCTGAAGGATTCCCATTTTACCCTAAAACATTTTATCTTAGAGTACCTCTTTCCTGGCATTTATAGATGTAAAGAATTTGGAAAACCACTGCAGTACTCCACAACCACACCTTTCTTTTGTAAATCCTCAAAATTTGGACATTAGAAGCAAGAGGAAAACTGTGACAATGGTTCTCAAAATACAGTCTGGGGGGATCACTGAGGACCTTTGAGACCCTCACCAGGAGTTCATGAGCACACTATTTTCATCATAATACTGAGACTTGATTTGCCTTTTTCACTTTCACTTTTATTTCACCCATGAGGGTACAGGGTAGTTTTCAAGAGGCTACATCCATATATATTAAAACAGATTGAAGAGGGAAGCAGATATAGGGATCCAGCTGTCTATAGGCAGATATCAAAGAGATTCACAAAAATGGGAAAGAAAACTACTCTTCTAACTTATTTTGTTGTTTGTTTTGGAAAATAAAGTTATGTCATAAAAATATGCCATTTATATTGATGTATTTCTTATTGTTATTGTCAAATGAATTAATGAATAATTCATGGCTGAACCTTCTGATCGCAGAGGGTGGTGGGCGGAGGGAGAAGAGGTACAATCAGATATGATTCTTCTGGCTGGGCAGATGTCCAAAGCTGGCTCCCTATAACGAGGGCTCTGAGAGGTCCTGCTGGGAACATGGGACTAACCTCCCAGGCAGCTAGTGCACTCTCCTAACCCCATCTAGTCTTTTAGGTTTCATGCTCCAGGCCCTGGTCATTGGAGGTTACCCTCCACAGTGAAGTCATCTGCAGGCGATCTTCTCCAGGATTTTTAATGATCCAGGCTGCCTCTCCCTTCCTGGGGTCCACATCCTTGCCCCAGGACACACACTCTTTCTATCCTGTTGCCTCAGTCACCATGCTTACATTACTCACGAGAGTGTCAGACACCAGCCCCTGTGACCCCAGTCTCTGGAGACAGCTGAGTCTGCTAGTGGTCACCTACACTGAGGGGAAAACATGTTCACCCTTCCCCCAAGGGGAGAGCTGAGGTCTACTGCCATGCTGACGCCAGCCATTCCCTGCCTCAACTCATAGACCTCCGAGGTTGGGCCTTAAGCTACAGGTTGCAGAAATGATTTTCACTCCCTTCTTTTGTATGTCCTGTGGAAAGTGGGAATAGTTGGGGCCTCAGTTGAAACTTAGGTAGAAATAAATAGCCCAGTTTTTAATATCCTATTATAAAACTATCCCAAATTTCTGGTGAGATAGTCATCATTATTTATATTTTTTAGATGAGGAAATTAATTTCAGAAAGGATAAGTGGCTAAGCTAGGACTCGAACTCAGATCTGATTCAAGGTCCAAAATTACTTTAAATAGAGATAACTTAGGGGCTGGAAATGCCCCTCTAGGCACTTGCTCTTGACTCAAGGTGTCAGTTGCATACATGGCTCTCATGCTATCAGTTGGGTGGCCATACATCCCAATTTGTCTGGACCAATCTAGGTTAATGCCCATTGTCCTCATATAATTATCAGTCATGATCCCTCTTCTCTCAGGTTTGGACAACAAATTACAAGTTCACCATAACCATTAGGGGTTGGGGGTATGGTGCAGAAGAACCAGAGGCACCAGAAATTTCTTAGGGGGACAGACTCTTCCAGAAGAGTCTTCAAAAGCTGGCTTTGACCCTCTAGGGAAGATCTGCATTCGAGGGGTGAAGTCAGTGAGGCAGTCTTTCCAGATGCAGGGATGCCCGAACAGCCCTGAGTAAAGCCCAGCCAGGTGGGACACTGGCTCTGGAGGGTGGTCTCTTCAGGAGCTGGCTGTAAAGTCCACAGGGTGGGAAGGGTATGAGAAAAATACATGTCCACTGTTAATTCCAGATAACTTCTGCATTTGTCCTTTTCTTTTCTTCCCCATTGTACTCTTGTAGCTTAGGACACTTTCACTAGAAGATAAACAACTAGCTGGTCTCCTTTCCTGTTTTCCTCCCAATCCAATCCATCCTGCTATTGAAATCAGAGTGATTTTTCTAAAATTCAAATAAGACTGCTACTATTTCTCAGTTAAAAACCCTTTGGTGGCTTCCTATTGCCTTCAGGATAAACTCTGAATTCCTTAATGTGGCTTCAAGGGCCTTTGAGATCTGGCTCTTATGCACCTTCCTAGACTCTTCTCGTACCTTCTCCACCTTGCTCCCACTTACCATCTAGTTCAGCCACGCTAAACTTCCCAGAATGCTGAACCCTCTTACTTGTGAGCCTTTGCGTGTGCTCTTTCTGCTGCTAGCACACTCCTCACTGCTAGGACCAAACTGCCTGAATTCCTTCTTTCCTTGGGTGTGGGGAGTGTGTGTGCATCACAGCAGCTCTGGAATTTGCTGGTCTGCATTTCCCCCCAAGGCCTGAAGCCCTCTGAAGAACTGGTTCTTTCCATCTTCTTCACCTCTGTGTCATTAGCCCCTATCACACGGCTTGGCACACAGCAGGTCCCAGGTTAGTATTTGGTGACATTTTGTTTACTTGCCACAAACACTAAAAGTCAAATAATCAGGGTGCCCGGGTGGCTCAGTCAGTTAAGTGTCCGACTCTTGATTTCGACTCAGGTCCTGGTCTCATAGTTCGTGAAATCAAGGCCGGCGTCACTATCCGTGCAGAGGGTGCTTGGAGTTCTCTCTCTCTCCCTGTCTTTCTCTGCCCCCCACCTCAACATAAATAAATACATTTTTTAAAAATCCAAAAGCCAAACAATCAAAACACAAGACATCAGAACTCAACATACCTCATGGATGTCTGCTAGGCACAGTACTCATGCATACTCTGACTCCCTGTGTAAATGAGGAGGTTGTATAGATAATAGGTTTTAAAAATGAGAAGTTTTTTGGGGGGTGCCTGAGTGGCTCAGTTGGTTGAACATCTGACTTTAGCTCAGGTCATGATCTTGCAGTTCGTAGGTTTGAGCCCCGCATTGGGCTCTGTGCTGACAGCTCAGAGCCTGGAGCCTGCTTCTAATTCTGTGTCTCCCTCCCTCTCTGCCCCTCCCCCCACTCACACTCTGTCTCTCCTCTCTCTCTCTCAAAAATGAATAAATGTTGAAAAAAAATTTTTTTTAAAAATAAATAAAAATGAGAAGCTTTTTTTGTTTTTAACAGAAGTGTGATCCATAGTAGCCCAGAAATGAATCAGCTCAATATCCAGTCATGAACAGATGGTTCAGTAGATTATGGCTTGTATACTGAAAAGGATACTACAGAACCCTGACAAATATAATGAATGTAAAGACTAAGTAGCAATGTAGGAAAATGATTATAATTAGTGCTAATTGAAAGAAAGAAGAATGGCCAATTGCATACTTGCTACTCTTGTGACTACATAATGTGTGTGTGTGTGTGTGTAGTGAGGGTGGAGTTCTGGGAAGGAGAGGAAAAATACTTCTAAATTTAAGATGGTGGGCATGTTTTTTTTTTTTTAACCTCTCAAAATTGGTTCTAACATTGACTTTAAATCTTCTTTTTTTACCCCAATAAGAATAATATTAAAAGAATACTTTTAAAAACCAATCTGATACTCCAAAGTGTTAAAATGGTTCTCTCTGGGTGGTAGAATTAAGGAGAATTTTAATGATTTCCTAATAATTTCTATATTTGCTTATTTTTCTCCATTGACTATTTAACATTTATAATTAGACAAAATCAATACTACAAATATTTACTTTCTTTTGTCTCTCTCTTTGGGAAGATATACTTCTTTCCCCATTATCTTGGGCATGGCCATGTGACTTGCTTTGACCAATACATTGATGGTGGACATGATGCAGCAAATGTATTTGTGTAGGGGGCCTTGCCCTCTTGCATTTCTGCCACTACCATGAAAAGAATATGTTCTGGATAGATTCTAGGAAAAACCAGGAAAAATGAGAGACACGTGGAACAGACCTAGACCCAATCTTTGGCTTGGAGCCAAGACCAACAGAGTCTAAGTTAGGACAGCTGACTCTAGACAACCCACAGATATGCGAGTGAGAAGAAATGTGGATTGTTGGAAGACATTGAGACTTGGGGTGGTTTGTACAGTATTATTTTGAGAAATAATATTTTGATAAATCTTCATTTTTAATGCTAACTTTCTAAGCAAAATCTCTCTTTTATTCTTGTCACATCTTCCATCATATAAAAGGCATTCCACAGAAGTGGCCCAGGCTTGGAATGACTGTGCTAAATTTTAGCTTGAAGAAGAATGTTAACCTAGGGAGAACTTCTAAGAACACTAGAACATCAGAGGCTTGACGACAAGGTGACAAAATGACACTAGAACTGTAGTGTTGTCCCTAGCTTCAACGCATTATCAACATATTGGTGAGATTCATGAATCCCAATTACTATTATGCCTGATCTGTGTTCCACATCAGCTCTATGTTATTGTCATTCTCATGGTCGTTTCTCAACACTACTTATTTATTGCCAAAACGTGACAGGGGATGGGGGGGGGGGGTGGGAACTACAGGTTTCCCTGGCTATCCAAAAGCGGAGTGTTCCGAAAGCTCAAGTTAGGCCACATTGCTTTTCTCAAAGACCTACGTTAGTATGGTAACAGCTTTTTTCGTGAAAGTGAAAATTTTCTTTAGATTTCTTTTGCTTGGCAAGAAAAGGGGACTAATATAGGTCTTCTGTAAAGGCAAAAAGGCATAAAACAAACTTTCAGAAAGCATGGCATACCTATAACCTGAACCCCAACCAACAAATGCCGAGTTGCAGGATTTCAAATCAGTTTGTTGTCGCAAATCCCAGATTAAAAAATGTTACAATTCAAATCCCAATTGTCAGAACTCCAGGATGGGGCCAACTGCTGGGCTTTTGAGAGTGATTTCTTTTAAAGTGGCTTCTCAGCAGGTCTTTCTCTTCCCCAGAAATTTAGCACACTGCAGAACGAGCTGCCAGTTCTGGTGAGAGTTTGTGAGAGGCTGTTCTTTCCAGGAGAAACCCAAGGTGAGAGGCACCATCCACCTCAGCCTCCAGAGGCCTGGGTGTGGGGTAAGGAGGACAAGCACCAAAACATGGACCAGTTTGCTTAGCTGCCACCACTGCCCTACATGAGTGCATGTCAATCTCCTTTTCATTTGGGTTGAATCTAACACAGAGCTCCAAAGCGTTTGCACAGCCCTCAGATTACTGAAGCCGCATGGCCTTGCCTGAGATTGTTCCTACCATCATTTATAGAGTTTCTGGTTATGTGGCTTGTTCAAGATGACAATGACAGGAAGTGATTCTTCCACCTGTTGGCTGTGTGGCCTTAGGCAGTCTACTCAACCTCTCTGAGTATCTGTCTGTACAGTGAAGTTACGTTCTAACAATACCTACCTCAGAGGGCTTTTACAAGTATTAATATAGCAGTACTTTGGTGTTCTTTAGCTATTTGCTCAAAACAAAACACAACAATCCCCCAAATCTTGGATTACAATATTTGGTACATACAAAGTACAAATCCACTGAAGAAAAATAAGAAAAAAAGTTACCCAGTGTTCTATGATCCAAAGATACCAGTGTTAACATACCAATCTACAACCTTCTAATTATTTTCGGTTTTTTTATTTTTTATTTCTAAAATTTTTTTTCTCATGTTTGCTCTTAAAAGTAATTCTTTGATGAATACTCATGTATATAGATTCTTTGGCGAATGATCATTTTTAGAGGTAAATTTCCAAATATAGAATTAATGGTCCAAATCACAAATGTTTTAATATCACTTTCTATGTATTATCAAATTGCCTTTCAGAGAAGTTCTAGCAACATAAACACTGTTGGTGAATGAACATCTCCATTTCACTATATTTTTGGTGAAACTAGTCCTTTATCATTTTTTAATCTTTATCTGTTTAACAGATGATAAATGATATTCCATTGCTGTTTTAATTTGTCTTTCTTTTGTTATTTTTAAAGATGAAACTATTTTTCTTTTCTTTTTTTTTCTTTTGCATGGATGTTTGTTTATTTATTTATTTATTTACATCCAAGTTAGTTAGCATATAGTGCAAAAATGATTTCGGTAGATTTCTTAATGCCCCTTACCCATTTAGCCCATCCCTCTTCCCATAAGCCCTCCAGCAACCCTCTGTTTGTTCTCCACATTTAAGAGTCTCTTATGTTTCGTCCCCCTCCCTGTTTTTATATTATTTTTGCTTCCCTTCCCTTATGTTCATCTGTTCTGTATCTTAAAGTCCTCATATGAGTGAAGTCAAATGATATTTGTCTTTCTCTGACTAATTTCACTTAGCATAATACCTTCTAGTTCCATCCACGTACTTGCAAATGGCAAGATTTCATTCTTTTTGATTGCTGAGTAATACTCCATTGAAACTATTTTTCTATTTAGTGGTTATATTCTTGATTATTAAAAAACAAAATTTATTATTTCCATGCAGGAACTGTTTGTTATTAGGGGATTTAAATGTTGCCTTATATTTTATAAATTTGTCCTAGTTTTTCGTTTGTCTTTTAATTTTATGGATTTTTTGACATTGCATACATTTGAAAATGTTATATAATGAAATCTAGTAATATCTGGAATAGTAATCTGGAATACTTCTTAAAATAATCTGTTTTTGCAGAAGGGTATATGTCTGTTGTTTTCTGAATCTTTGAAAAACTGAGAATAAATTTCTGTGGCCCTCATGTAAGAACAAACAATATCTTGGCAGTTAGGGCCTTTTTCACACACAATCCTCAAAACATCATAGAAACCACTCCACTATTTTCTGAAGCTTAGAATTGAGAGGCAAGTCTGATGCCAAAAGGATTTTTTCCTCTGTGTACCCTGTTTGTTGTTGTTGTTTTGGGGCAGAATGATCGCAAGATGTTTCTTTATATTTGGAATTAAAAAAGAAAAAACAAGACATGGTAAAGAGATGGTCTATTTGATACTTCGGCCTGGTGCTCAGTGCAGGTTTGGGATTGAAGACAAGGATTCTCTCAACTCAGGAAAGTTATCTTTTATTATTTATTTTGTCACCACTTCCTCTCTGGCTGATGTGTTCTCTTTTTTTGGGTTCCTATTCGATCTCCAGAACCCATTCTGCATGCCTCTTTGCTGAGTTCCAGAATTTGCCCAGCCGGTGGACTGGTTTGCCTATCTTACTTTTTGCATTGTCCAACTTGCTAGTCAGTGTTACCACTGGATTCTCACATCAGGTAATTACTGTTCTTTCTCCCAAAAGTAGTCTTTCCTGATCTCAAATTGCTCCTTTTTCATGTGTACAATCTTCTCTTGACTATTGTTGAGAATCTGAATTTAATATTTTACAAAATGTCACTCTCTCTCCTATAGCAAGCTTTTTTTCAAAAGAGCACTCTTCTTTTGAGATCACGAGCATTTTTTTTTTTATATGTCCAGATGTTTCCCTGTCTGCTCATCTTTACAAAGGGAGGGCTTCTTCTGAGAAGAAGAGGTCAAGAAAGAATTTATAATTCCTGTAATTTAATTTCTCTGAATCAGAGTTTCAGGGTTCCAGGAGAGGAAAAAGGGAACCATGCCCAGAGATGGCCGTATGACAAGGGCTTCCCCATTGTGCCGAAGTTTCCTTTCCACCTGGTGGGGCATCATCCCCCTTCTCTAATGGACAGGATAGTTCTTGTTATGAACCTGTGGTGACAATGCCCTCACATTTCTTATCACATTGTTTGAAATGAACTGAGCTGAAATGGCTGTGGATGTGCCTTTTATAGCAGATTTTGCTGAGGAGGGAAATTTGCACCTGTTTGGAGTTGGCATCCCATTTACAGAAAGCAAGGGGGAGCAAACACAAAGGCCAGCACATCCGGGATGATTACTGCCAAAATTACTTACCAAAGACATCTGTGAAGCTGTGATCCATTCGGGAGAGATGTGGAAATGAGCCCCTGCTGAGTCTCCTAGCAAAATGATTCCCCTGGGCTGTGAACCTGGGTGGGACAATTTATTTGCATTATTTATGCACTCGAGTAGTTTGAGGCTCCAGATTGGGTGGTTAGGAGACTAGATACCCTGGTGTGTATTTCATGCACAGAGCATCATAACAGTGATGCATTGCCACTTTTCAAGTGTTGGGGAGTGAGGGAGATCGCATTTCGGAGCTGAATGAGATTTCTAGGCCATCAGAACTGCTAGCTAAGCTGTACAGATGCAGGTGTGTTTCCTAGCTCAGCATAAAACAAACTGCCGTGCAACATCACGAGTGAAGGATGGATGAATAAATAAATCAAAACTTTATCTGAACTCAGAAATACACCCTAAATTTTAGTTTTGGAAATTGCTCTCTTGAATTCTGTTATAATTCATTTGAAGAATTCCTCTTATCATGGAGCAATTTTGATTCTTCAAAACTGTTATGGTCTTTTAAAGCCCTTAATCCATGTACACAACAGCACTGGATGGACAATCCTGGCTGATTCATGGGAGATGAACATAAAAAGGTACCTGCGCAGGCCTATTTGGAGGTTAGGAATCACTTAATCTGCTTCTGAGGCCCATCTACACAATCCATTTACCCGTGGGTGATGCATGTACTCTTTTAAATCCCTTAAGATGCTGAAAGAATCAACTGATGCCTCCCAGAGTCAGGGACGCCTCTCTCCCCTAGCTCCAAATCCTCCAAATCATGCTGGAGGACTGTCTAGCCTCATTTCAGTGGCTCCTTACCTTGGGCATCGGTGACAATTAGCTCTCGGACTGAATGCTGAGTGACTGAGCACCTGGACTGAGAAGGTCCAGGACATCCAGGAGGGCTTGGGATGTGGGGTGTCCAAGAGGCTTCCCACAGTGATCCCAGAGCCTCACATGAAGATCTTTCGCTTAGATCTGAGTTTGTTTATTTATTTGTCATTTGTTCATTCATTGTTTATTCATCCAATAAACATTTCTAAACTGCAAACTATGCACTGAATCTTCACATTTTCTATTCCTTTTCTACCCCTCTGAGATTTTAAAGACAATTAGACTAAGTTGATTGAGGGCAAGGACTGTATCACATTTGCCCAGGAAAACTCAGAGCCAAGTATAGTATAGCCTTGGTGCAGAATAGGAATAGGTATTCAGGAAATATATGTTGGATGAATGAATGAATGAATGAATGAGTGAATGAACAAATGATTGAAATGCTTTTAAGTTTTACAGAAAAGCATGCATAAACATAAAAAGTGGTGCTACCAGAGGGTATTGTTTGAGATACTTTAGGTATCACCAGGAGCATATTTTCAGTAGTGTGTCGGTGATTATAGGTTACTCCTAACAGTACTGGTAGCTCAGATGTCTGGGGAATTTGGGCTTTAGAATGCAGAGCTTTTGCTCAGCTATTTTTGGGAACTCTCAATGGCTGTAACTTGGAGGTCTCCCTCAAGTCACCCAGATACGAATCTTTAGCCCAGTTGACACAGGGACTCAGTCAGTATAAGCCTGGATGTCTGACTTTGTAGTCTATTGAGAAGGACATGAAGAATATGAGAAATGATCACCTCTATTTGTTTTCTTATTTGCAGAAGTGCTAGATTTCAGTTACCTTGTACTCTATCCTACAGCCCTTTCTGGCCTGATCGTTATGGTTTCCAATCCCCACATAAAGGAGTCAGTTAAACAAATTCAGTTTTTCTTTTTCTAGATCCATTTTCTCCTGTCCTCATTTTCTGCAATCTTGTTCATGTCTTTTTCTGATTTTTTCATGAAAATAAAGGTCAAATGGTCAACTTTAAATTGTAGCATCAGGCATTTCCTCACTTTGGGTGGTCTGCTCCCTTCAATCTGACTCGGTCTAGAAAAGTGTCCCGTTGTAATAATCACACGAATTTACAGTTCATACCTTCACAGAACTTCTTCTCATATGGAATTCCATCTTTTGGATCAACACCCTTTAAAAGAGAAATGATGAGATTAGCTCTTTGTTTTAAGATTTATGAGACGCATACACTGAGGCCTTCCCTAATGGCTTTAAAAAGTACAAAGGCAAATCGGTGGATAAAACCCATTAATGTCTTTTGAGCCCTTAATTCAACGTAGCAACACTGTGTAAATGAGGTGGGCTTTAAGGAGCTGGGGCAGGAATGAGGAGGGATCCAGAAGCGGAACTAGCAGATTCAGGGCAGCGTCTGGAGTGCTGCAGTGTGACCGCGAGGGGGCGCTGTGGACCCACCGGGTGATGGGGCCACAGGTCAGTGTGTATTCTGCAGTCTCTGAGCTGGACTTCTAAGTGTCCTGACATCTCCACTTCCTAAGGACTGATGCTTCCAGAGCAGCGATTCTCGCCAGGGCTGGATCCCTCCCCACTCCCACCCCCCATGGACATTTGGCAATGTCTAGAGACATGTCACAACAGGGGGAGGGGGAGTGACTGGCATCTAGTGGGTAGAGGCCAGGGATGCTGCTGCACATCCTACCATTTCCAAGGGACCTGAATTTCCAAGACTCCAGTACTTGGTTGGGATTTCTTCTATTGTTCTAATTAATTATGTATTTTCATACTTGATTTTGTATTTTGGTATTCTTTTCCTTCATGAGGACTCTCAAATCCTATATTAGCTCAAGACCTCACAAAATGTGGGGCTGCTGCCACTGTTGTTTTCAGGTAAGTGCTTGGCCTTCCTCCTTTCTTCCCTCTTTCTGCCTGAAAGCTGAAAATCTGATATTCATAGAGAACTGGGGCACCAGCATTAGATGCCTCAAGAGGTGGGTAGTGGGGTAACTACTGGGGAGTTTCCACCCTGCCTGGCTAGGTTCATGAGACAGAAAAGAAATGGCTGGATGGCGTGGTGGCAGCAAGAGGTTTGCTCCAATAGCTGGGTCGCCATTTGGTAACAGCGTTCTTTATTTAATGTCCTATGACTGAACACAGAATAAAGGGGTTAGCGGTGGGTGATCTTAGACAAGCTTAACGGGGCTTTGACTGAGAGACCCTCAACTCTCATCCCATCACTGACATCATGTGCGATTGGAGTCTATCCTCCTCTTTCAAGTTGCAGAAAAAGATTTGCTTTTGTCACCTCCTTCTTTAGGTCTGACTAAAGCCAATAGGTTTTTAAGGAGGGCAGAAAGCAAGAACAGGGTTAAATTTGAATTTAGTTGCTTACCCAAATGCCATTACAGTTTGAATCCTCATGTACATCCCAGTTATCTGGCCTAAGAGGAAAACATCAACATTGGTTTTCAGCATATACTTGTTGCTCTGCGAATGTTAGCTGAATGAATGAATGAATGAATGAATGAATGAGTGAATGAGTGCTCAATGAAGTGTCACTGATAGACAACAGGTTCTTCAAAGAGGAGTGACACACATTATTGTCAGTGGCACACAGAAGCCTCCACTTGGCCTTGTTGCCATGATCTTGATTTTGGATATTTTCTGGGCACCCTGGACCAAATCCAGCCTTTTAACAACGACCTATATTCATGGACTGTGTTGTTGTGGAACAGTGCTGATGGGCAGAGTGAATGAATCTGCCGTCCGCCTTATTTACATAGGCGAAGCCATTACAGTGATGCCTCTAAAATCCCACACATCTGGTAAATTGAATGCTTTGGCTCTGTAATCACAGCTAAAATGAAGATTGGCGTATCCCCACCCCCCCTTTTTTTTGGCATATCCAGTTTTTGAACATCAACCTGGGACTAAAATGTGACATGTGCTCCATTCACAGGACCTCTGTCCTCACTCCTAGGGGGGAGAGGCCGCTGTTTCTGGGCTCAGTCCTGCATGCAGAAGTCGTGCAGAAGGCCAGACACATGTCCACCATAGCCTGCTGTCTTGCTTCTCTCTCCCACTAGACGGTAAGCTCCGTGAGAGGAGGCCCTTCTGCCATTTTGTTTACTGCCCAACATGAGGCAGAGTGTTGACAATTAGCAGGTGCCCGATGAGCATTTCCCGGACAGATGATGAACGAATGCTGTTCTTTTCTCACCGAGCTTTACTTCAGTAGGGACAGGGAGGTCCCTTGTCTCTGTAAATACAAATCCCCTAGGCTGAGGATGGGATTACACCTCAGGCCTCCTTTATAGAAGGTAATTTTCCAAATCAGTGACCAGCGGAGACGTACCTCCTGCCCGGGTATGCCATCTTGTTGCTGTCATTGCAATCCCTCCCTCGCCAGTGATAGCCCCTCAGCGTCTGAAATTGAAGAGCACACACAGGAAGGGTCATTTCCACTGTTATTATCCATGAGGAAGGACAGTCAGAGCTGTCTGAGGGGTACTGACATGTGCAATTTTTAATTTGCATGCAGTCTAGGAACACTAGAGATTACTAAGAAAATGAAGATTAATATGCTAAGACATGCTGTGTGAGGTGACCAGGGCTAATACCAGGTAGTGTGTGTGTGAGTGGGTGTGGATGTGCTGTTGGGTGTGTGCTATACATGAGTGCATGGGAGTGTAAGTGTGTGAATGTGTATGTATGTGGGCATGTGTGTACTCACAGGTGCAGTTATGTGGATGCATGCTGCACACACATGTGTATATATGAACATGCATGTGTTCGTGTGTGTGTGTCCACTTCCACAAACAGCAGGAACGTCCAACTCTCTGAACTTTATTAATCACCAATCTTCTTAGCCTCCAAAGCAATTTTTTTTTATTTGGTCAAATGATGAATTGTTTTACTGGACAATTTCAAAATCTCTAGCAAAACTGGCTAATTGTGTGGATTTATTATGTGATTGACCTGCCTTGATCCTTGATTTGAAAGAATCAAGAGTCATGATAATGTCAAACAATGTTTTTGTTTCCCCCATTCCCAGGTAGCATATCTGAGAATCCCACCAACTTTGGGGAGTTACATCTGTTACTTGCTTGTTTGCTTTCACAGCGAACATCCTGATATCCAATGTGCTCGAAGTCAAACATGTACACACTCATAAACACACACACGCATGCTCTAAAAGTAGGCTTAAGAATTTCCCAAATAATTCTCAACATCTTTCAAAATAACTGAAACACCCAGCTGGGAATGGCTTCAGGAGATAAAAAACAGTTTCAGCCTAAGACCCCCTCTGATGGTTCATGTATTATTAAGATGACAAAAAAGTCCATAAAAATCATAAAATAGTGCATTATCAAATAATTAATACATTCAAATTGAATTCAGTCTTATCTTATTAAAGGAAAGATATTTGTAGAAAGCAGTACAATATTTAATGAACATCTGGTTACTCTTAACAATACTTACTGGAAAAACACTGTATTTGTCTGAATCTACATCTTTGAATGGCACAGAATTTTTTATAGCTCTAGAAAAAAGAAAACAAAACAGCTGGTGAGCTAAGAAAAAAAAGAAACCGTGTTTGTGAAAACAAACAGAGACATTTCAGATATGGCTATGTTGAGTATGTGTGATAGAAGTCCATTCTAAAAATAAAATTAAGTGCCTCCATGATATGGAAGAGTGCCCGCCAAAGTTTGCCAATCTCTGTTCTCCACCTAATTAGAACTATTTTCTCTCTGATATTAATTTGGCCCATATGGGGAAATGAAACAATTGGATCAACATTTTGGAGAACACGGGATATTGAGGTTGAGATGCCCAGAAAAGGAGACTGCATTTTTGGTCTAATGAGCTCAGCGCTACAGATTGAATTTGTGCCATTTTACACATTCTGTGATGGAAGTCTTTTCTTAAAATTCTACTCTTTTAAACCACTAACTCTAAGAATCTTGAGGCGCTTTAGCTGGCAACGTTCACTCCCATTCATGAGCCCGGAAAACCAAAGACTCTGATGTGATTGATGACCAAGCAAATTCATGCTAAAGCCACAGACGCCTCCCCCAAGTGAGGGTCTCCCCCTGCGTCTTCCCTACCAAACTTGTCCCAGCTTCTGCAGGGCAAACACTGCTTTTCCTCTCTTATGGGGTAGCAGGGTAGTGCCATCATATGGCAGGCTGAGGCTATTTTTAGAGCCTAGAATGTAGAGAGCAACATGATCCTTTACAGGATTTGTTAAATGGTCTTTTGAATCAGCAGTTGTGAGAGCCTCAAGGCAAATGGATTCAGCAAGAGCCAGCATGGAGACTAATTGGTATCACAGAGCCTGTCTTATTAACTCTGGGATGGTGGTCCCACCAGAAGTCTAGGTAGTAGGCCTCTCTAGGTACTTTTTCCCCATGTACATATTTCCCCCATGTACCTCTTGGACAGCTATCGTAGTCTTTAGTTGAGAAAAGAAGGAAACACACACACACACACACACACACACACACACACACACACACACAGGGTATAGACCCAAACAGTCATATTTTCAGTCTGGGAAAGGTGTTAGGTGAAAGGTCACAGTCTGCCACCCTTGCCATCCTGAGGATGAGAGTTTGAAGAAACAACGAGTTGCCTCTAGAATTAGAAAGCGAATTCATTAAATTAAACTTCATCTGCTTATTTTAAAGGCTCAAAGTAACTAACCAAAACCATACTTTCTAATTTTTTTAATGTTTTTATTTTATTTTTGAGAGAAAGAGACAGAGTCCGAGTAGGGGAGGGGCAGAGAGAGAGGGAGACACAGAATCCGAAGCAGGCTCCAGGCTCTGATCTGTCAGCACAGAGCCTGACACGGGGCTTGAACTCAGGGACCATGTGACTTGAGCTGAAGTCAGAAGTTTAACTGACTGAGTCACCCAGGTGCCCCTCAAAACCATACATTCTAGACACAAGGGGGTTGATTGGTCATTCAAAGTAGCAAAAACTGCAATTTATATAAACTCCACAATCTCTTATTCATAGTCTCCAATCCAAACAGCTATGAAAACAGTTTTTTTTTTAACTTTGCAGAAAATTCATTGGTGGAAAACTTGATGTGAACTGATATAAGGCAATTCATAGGCTTTACCCTACTTAGTGTGAATATTTATACATTTCACTGCTGAAATACAAATGTGTTTTCTCAGAAGGTACTGAGAGTGTTAGGTGACGTAAGGTATATGCACCATATGTCACTTTTCTTAAAATCTGGAAAATTCTGAATTTCCGATCACATCTGGCTCCAAGGTTTTAGAAAAGACATTGTTTGACGCTCACTAACATTACCTGTGCAAAACTGTATCTAAATTTGATACTTCATATATCCTTACAGGTGTCTAATTGTATGCTGGAACATTCATTCATTCATTCATTCATTCATTCATTCATTCATCCCACAGGCATTTTTGGAGTCTCTGCTGTGTACCAGACATGATACTAGATATTAGGGGAGAATATATTTCCAGAAGAGCTTAATGATGGGTAGGAGTAAACAATGCATCAATAGATAACTACAGTATGATGGAGAAAATGCTATAAAGTGTTGTGCACCAAAAGGGAAAACACTTCTAATACTATACAAGGGAGGAAGTGATCTTAAGTTGAGATTTAAAGGATGAGAAAGCATTTTCAAAGCATGTAATTAGGTGAAGAATGTTCTAGCAGAGATGTAGTAGAACATAGCAGAGTTCTAGAAGAAAAGCCATAGGAAGCCTCTTAACATAGTTCTGGGTTCTGAAATTAGACTCTCTGGGTTTGAATCCCAGGTCTGCTCTCTACTTGCTATATAACCTTAGACAGATTATTTCATCTTTTGTACCTGTGTTTTCTCATTTGGCAAATGGGGCCAGTATCCGTGTCTGCTTCCTAGAGCTGTGGTAAAGACCAAGTGAGTGGTCCATGTGAAGCGTGAAGATCCATGCCAAGGATGTGGTAAACACTCACAAAACATGAGCTCTTTTTGTTGTTTTGTGCAGTGGTAACAGTTATTCCAAGGATAGTTTCTAGGGCTGGGGAAACAGGAGTCAGGCATCTGCTCTTATGACATTTTAGTTTCTGGAGCCATCTCAAATCCAATCCATGGACCCTCTTCAGGTTTTCAGATTTCCAGGGACACAATATTCTACCCAATGGTCTTGTTGGCTGGAGCAGCTAATCACCCACTCGGGGACGAATGTAAAATATATTTCCAATAGAGCCATTGCTCATTACTGCCAGTTGTTGAGCTAGCAGGCTTGATCCAGTGAGCAACTGTAATTGCAGGTGAATATTATTCATTACATAATAGAGTAGCTATTCAAGTTCAAACTCCCTAAAAGCATTTCATGAAACTGGGGCATTACAACAAAAGCAAACTAGGGAGAAAAAAAGTTTCCACATGTAGCTGCCTCACAACTGAGTCCCAGGCAGCACTCCAGGGCTGGGAATGGGTCTGTTTCATATGCATGTGGCTGCATTACACGCATCCCTGCAAGATGAAATGAGAGCAGAGAAAACCAGGAAAGAATACACCATGGATCACCTTGGTCGTGGGGATGGGGACTGACATGGTTGGAAGGAGTAGCTCATGGGGAAGAAGGAACAACTAAAAAAGGCAAGGAAAATAATGATGAACTACAGGGAATTAACATAGGATAGGATAGTCTGTCCATGTTTACGTGAAATGATCCATAGCAGGGTTAATGCATTTGGAAATTAAATACAAAGAAGAAATTGTTAAGAGGGGACTCGCTTGACTTGCCATTGTTACAATAAAAAATAGTATGTAGGCACTGTCAATGCTGACCGAACAAAACAAAATGAAAACAACAAAAAACTTGATTGTCCCCATGGTAGGTAGTAGTCTGGTATCTTACACAATAAAATAGTGTCTTTTCTTGACTTATGCCCTACTAATTGCAAAGCACTGTGGTAAGTACAAGGATAAAAGTTTTGCTGAGAATGGTGTCCCTGATCTCCAGGAGCTGTGGGTATGTGGGAACCTGATGGGAAGCTGCAGTACCAGAGCTTGATGCAGGAGCAGGCACCGGTGAGCTCAGGGTACTAAGGGCGAGCCCAACGTCTAGTAGCAGAGCTGGAGAACTTCCCACAGTGGAGATACCTCACTGTACTTGGCAGGCATTAGACCAAACAGGATGCGGGCGGGAGAGGCACAGAACAGGAAGGCATTCCTACAGGAAGGGATTCTATCAAAGGATTATCTAGTAGAAGACACGTAGGTCTTGTCTCTACCGCCTGCTCGCTGTGCTTAGTGGGTCAGACACTCAGTGTGCTAGAACCTACTTGCTCATCTAAAAGTAGGGCTAAGAGTCAAGGGACAGACAATTGGGTGGCTCTGAGAATGGCCTTTGCAATCAGGCTGCCGATTCAAATGTCAGATTTATTTATTACTAGCTCCATCACCTTGGGAAAAAGACCTTACCTCTTTAGATAGGGGACAATAATGCCATCTGCCTTGTAAAGTTGCATTGACAAGAGTTCCTGGTGCACAGACCTTACTGTCCAGTTATCCAACTTTCAGTTATTGTTATTACTGAGCCACAGGTTGTTTTGAAGAATAAATGAGGCTGCATTTAAATGTGCTTTGTAAACCATAAAGCACTGAATAAATTGTGTTCTGGTGCAAATTATATTCAAAGCACAATGATTTTTAGAAAGAAAATGCACCCTGCTTTTGCTTTTTCATAAAAGAAAAATTTCCCTTTTAAATTGGGCCAGGAAAATCCCTGGCCACAGATGCTCTTGAATTCAATTTTTCAAAGGTGGTTCAATTGAAGAGTTGTCACTTTGGGTCCTGCTGGCCCACGTTTGACATAGAAAATGCAATGATGCCTTCAGCAAGAAGGGGACAGGTGTCTCAATTCAGCAAGAGCTAGGCATGATGAAATGACTGGGGACCTGGGGAGCTGGCTGCATCTCAGCCTTCCAGCATTTTCTTTCATGTCTTCTATTTCCCCTCCACTGCCCACATCCTGGTGCTGTGTCCACCCCTATTCATGAAAAGTCATGTTGATACTGTTTCTGGGACCCAGGCCAGCACTTTGCACAGCTGGCTTGCAGGAGCTCATGTGGGCAGATGAACCAGGAAAAGTTTTTCAACTCTTGGATCTCCAAGAAGCTTTGAATATAGGTCAGAAGATAGTTTTGTCCTCTCCTGGGGAACTTTCACAGCAGAGGGAAGATGTTTAGTGGATGTAGCTGCCATGAAACTCATGAGATGAAGGATGGAGAAATGTAGGAAAAGTGCCTCTTATTACAGGTTGAATGTTCACAAAGAGTCATGTTGAAATTCTCACCCTGGGTCCCTGTGAATGTGACCTTTGTTTGGAAATAGGGTCTTTGTAGATATTACGAGTTAAGATGACACCATTAGGCTGGACCCTGATCCAATATGACTGCTGTTCTTATAAAAGGAAAAGGTGGACAAACAGGGGAGATGGCCATGTAGGCTGGAGGCAGAGATTGAGTGTTGCACCTGCAAGCGAAGGAACACCAAGGATTGCCGGCTCCACCGGAAGCTAAGAGGCAAACTGGGGCAGCTGGAGGGTTCAGTCCATTAAGCATCTGACTTTGGCTCAGGTCATGATCTCACCGTTTCGTAAGTTTGAGCCCCATGATGGTCTCTGTGCTGACAGCTCAGCCTGCTTCAGATTCTGTGTCTTCTTCTCTCTCTGCTCCTCCCCCACTCACACTCTGTCTCTCTCTCAAGAATAAATAAACATTTAAAAAGTTACCAAAAGAAGAAGCTAAGAGGCAAGGAAGGATCTGACCCAGTCTCTCGGAAGCAATCTCAGAGGGAGCAGAGTCTCAGAGCAGTCCCGCCAGCACCTTGCTTTCAGACTTCCAGCCTTGAGAACTGAGAGAGGATACATTTCTGTTGTTCTGAGCCATCCAGTTTTGTAGGTATATTATTACAGCTACCCTAAGAAACTACTGTAGCCTCTCAGTCCAGATGTGCAGCCCAATCATCTCCAAGCCCTCGCAAGGAGAGCCAGGTAGGACCAGAGACACCTGGCTGCCGAGAGAAGCTATCTCTTTAAGACTCAGTGTCCTTCACTGTGAAATGGAATAATAACAATCTCTACTTCGTGGAATTGCGAGGACTGGATACGGAAATGTTTGCAGGCTCCATGTCCAGTACCTACAGCAACGTCCGTGTACTATGTGACCCTCTTAGCACACCGTTCCATCTTTTAAAGTTCTGGACAGTGATTCCTATGACACCCAGTACAACCTCAGACTCAGAGTAGAGCTGGGGTATGGGATTTTAAACGGAGACAGGAGGTCGTGGGAATTCGGGACAGTGTTTTTGTTGTTGTTGTTGTTTAAATGTTTAGTTTTGAGAGAGAGAGTGTAAGCGGGGGAAGAGCAGAGGGAGAGGGGACAGAAGACGTGAAGCGGGCTCTGTGCTGACAGCAGTGAGACTGACGTGGGGCTTGAACCCACAGACCGTGAAATCATGACCTGAGGCGAAGTCGGATGTTCAACCTACTGAGCTACCTAGATGCCCCAGGGACAGTGTCTTTGTATTTGCAACCCTGTTCAGACACATCTGAGTCAGAGTCTTTAGGTAATAGGTTGCACCCTGTGCTAAAATGGTCCCTTTCTAGCCTCATGAGTGCCTTGCACTAAAGATGTTGAGTCCCTTCCATGACGAGTTGCCAGCCTTGACTGTGTCTTACACAGCAAGGAGGGGCTGTCCCCACATGCAGCACGGGTGTGCACCAGGCTGCCCAGAAGTTTCATGGGTCCCAGCCCAGGGTAGAAGTCAGGCCTTAAGGTTCAAAGATAACTACTATGCAGTGTATTTCCAAAATGATTTGTTCAGAGATCATTTGTCCTTTAGTACTGTACAAGTGCAACAAACACTTTCCCCCTCAGGAAGACGCTTTTAACATCTGGCGATCATTTCAGTCACTGCAAAACAGAGACAACCAAAGATGCCATCTCATGCCAATACTTGGGGAGATAGAAATAGTATACATACAATTTAATCTTCTGACAGATCTTGGCCAAAAACGGGAGGGAACAAATATCAGCACTGCTTCTGGAATATTTCTGGAGAGAAAAAAAAGATGACAAAAAAGTTGCTTAGTTCAAGGAATGGCCCCACAACTTGTAAAGGCCCTTCTTCTCCCGCCGGCCCTATAGTCTGGATTTCTGGACCCTCTTTCCTTCAGAAACTGGGCCATTGTATTTAAGTTAATTTATTTCTTGTTTCTGTGCCCACACTCCATATTCACTCCGTCTCTGTGCCTTTGTTCTTGCTGGGGGCTCAGCCTGAAGGCTCCCCCTTCCTCACACAGCCAGCCACTCCTACCTTCACGTATCCCCCACCTCTTCCCTAGAGGATCTGGCCCCTCGTGGTCCATCCCACTTGGGCAACAACATTCCTCTCCCTCCTTGTACTCAAGGGCTTTGGGAAAGGGTTTGAAACAAAGAACATTTTCAAATAGAATAAGCCCAGCCTATTAGGAAAGAAAATAAAGACTAATGGGGAGACATGGCTTGGGGAGAAGGAAGAAGGAAGTCCCCTTTCCTTGGGGCGGGGGTGGTGGGCAGGAAGTGGGGGCAGGTGAGGTGTGCAGATGAAATTCCTCAAGCTTCCTGAGCAAGGGATTTCAGACAGCAGTTTCCAGAACTCTCTAGCTGTGGGACAAATTAAAAGCCCTGGCTTTTCACTGGGTGGTAATCTTACAGTGATTGTGGTTTCCATGATGTTTTCCTCAGATGAAAGAAAAAGACAACACGGTAGAAATGTTAGAAAGTAGCGTTTATCAGTGAAGGAGGAGAGATCGTTGATTTTGCCAGCCTACAGAGTCCTTCAGGTGGCTATGAGTTGTATCAGTGGTGTTGGTGATATATTAACCCTGGCAGAGGAGAACAAGGCAACCTCCTTTTCACATTATAAATGAAGTTTTTAAATATCTTTGTGAAGTTTGCCTAACTTTCTAGGATGAGAGAAACAATCCTGATTGGTGCCTCCATCCATATGCACGACACGGAGACAGAAGAGGCTGTCCTTGTCCTCACTGCAGTCACCGTCTAGTGGGGTGGAGGGGTGAGTATCTCAGCTCTTAGCATGCTTTGTGAGGTTTGCAGGGGTCTAGGCATTAACGTGGCTATCTAGGAACCCAGAGGAGGAGGCAGGAGATGAGCCAGAAGTCAAGTAGGAAGGTAGATGTTCTAGGCTTTGTGACCCCAAGTCTGGTCCACAGACTTGCCACAGGTGCAGTGTGTGAGCCCCACCCTGATCTACTGAATTGGAAAGCCTGGGGTGGTTCCCTGGCACCAGTGTTTGCATAGCTTGCACAAGGTCATTCTGGTGCTCGCTTAAGTTTGCGAACCACTGCTCTAGCTCCTGGCTGATGCAAATGTGATCACCAACCAGGAGCATTGACCTTGTCTGCGAACTTTGGGAAATGCATAGTCTCAGGCCCCACAGCAGAGTCCACATTTCACCATGGTCCCAGGTTACTGGAGCCATCACCGAAGCAGGAGAAGCGTGGCTGCCGGCACAGGGAGCCCCCCACGCAATGCCATGGGAGTATCATCATGCTGGGTGTGGCACCTCGGGGGGCGGCCGAATGTTTCACCCTGGCTGGCATGTAGGGAGCCACGAGGACATGGTGAACCATGGAGGAAGGAGACATTAGGACAAGTCTAGGCTGCCGCACTGTGTGTTATCCTGTGGGGAATTCCTGAAGACATTAAGCAGAGAGATCACATTTGTATTTTAGAAAGATAACTCTGGGGGTGAGAGGGTGTCCTGGAGGAGGTGAGCTGGGGCAGATGGACCTGTTGGCAGATAAACACCCTGAGGCCTGATCCTGGGGTTTCTAATCTCAACACTACTGCTATTTTGGGCTGAGCAATTCTTTGTTGTGGGGCTGTCCTGTGCCTTGTGGGATGTTTAGCAGTATATCTGGGGTCTAGCCACTAGATGCAAGCAGCCCCAAAATGTCCCCAGATGTTGCCAGATGTTCTCAGGGGAGGGGTGGGGAGGACAAAGTTGCCACTGGTTGGGAACCATGGTTGTAAAGATGAAAGGAGGGGGTGGTTGTGAAAAGGAGGGGTGTTTAGAAGCTTGAGTCCAGAGACCCGGCTGTAGACAGACTGTCAGACAAAAGCCAGCATAAAATTATACTGAAACATCGGTGGCAGTTTGGAAATATAGACACATTCAGAGTTCAAAGTCAGGTTGCATTTGAATGTTCAAGCTACATCTTTTAATATTTACTTGAATCTGAAGGCCTTGGTCTAATTAACCTAATGACAAGGTAGATTTTAACACAGATGTAACCAATTCATCAAAAAAAATTATATGGACAGTTTTATAATTATTGCACAAGAGGTAAAATAGAATAAAATGTTATAATTGCACAGCTGTTCACTGTCAGAATTCAACCTGAAGGCTGCAGCTGTCTTTGACATTCACTGGGCAGAAACTCAGTCTAGGATGTGGACAATAGATCATGGGGCTTGCCTAGGGACGTCTCCCACCCCCAACCCCACCCTGAACTCCTCCCATTGAGACAGAGGTTTTAATAACCCAGTCCTTTCAGTCCACGATATGGGAAAGACTAACCTCTTCTAATTTACTTGCAAAGAGGAATGAGACAGACACAGAGGGATATTACTTCTGCAACCCTCCCTTGTAGTGTGCCAGCCCCTTCCTTTCAATTTGAACTTCGCTAGACAGAGGCAAAATGTAGGCTGTGATTGATTCAGCAATGGTTTTAAAATATTGCATCTGGCTGCACGTAATCCCATTTAAGTGAAAGTCTCAATCTGGGCTGTCCCTGGGCACAGGGGTCATGTAGCATCTTCACTTAGCAATCTATTTAAACTGGTTTCTGCTTGTATCTTGAGCTTTCCCACACACCAGGGTGTTAAATGAGTACAGAACAATACACAGGGGTTGAATAAAGAAAAAATGTGGTGACTGGGGTAAACAGAAGGCCAAAGGGGAGAGAAAAACTATTCTTGCATACACAGCCACACTGAAGTTGAATTTCTGCATGGTGAAGTACTTTGCAGCCCTTGCCATGTATTATTTTGCTTGGGTTTAATTGCACTGGGGAGGATGATTCTATTAAGTTGGTAGGTTTTCAATCAGGGATGTCATGTACAGCTGCACAGGTCGTGCACTGCACAGTTTTAATATCTACATAGCCTGTGATGTGAATGGTGCTTCCTGAAATTTAGTACTGAGGAGGTCTGGTTGAGAGCTACTGGCATAGTGGAGAAGGTAGGAACTCAGAAGTAGCTAGATATGGATTTAAATGATGGGTTTCTCACTTACTAGCTATATGGAATGAGTGAATTACTTAACATATCTGGTCTTTACTCCTCTCATCTGTAAAATGGGGTTGATAACAAAAATATTATTGATTGTGTATGAATTTTTGTGAGAATTAAATAAATTGATTCCATAACTCAGGTACTCTAAGCCCTTAGATGCTCAGTTTTCTGCCAGCTTCACTGAGATGCAGATGCTTTCTGGAACATCCCCTTCAACAATACTTAACCTCCCCCCAGTCTAACAGACTGCACTGAAATGACATGCAACCTACTGTGTGCTGCTTTCTGCATCCTAGCTGGGTCTGCAGGTATGTAAGCCATCACAGTGGAATTAATTGCAGCCAATATCATCTGAGCAGTAATTCAGAGACACTTATTTGCATTTTCTGATTCCTTTTTCCTTGATCGCTTAAATCCAGAGGGTAAATACATTGGAAGAGGTTTTTGAGGAGTTTCGTATTGTTGTTGGGTGAAAAAAAAAAAAACAAAACTTTTTTTTTTGGCTTTTCACAAGGAATTACTGGAATCCTGCTCCATGGATTTATGCTTGCAACTCTGATGACAGAAATGAAAAATTGTAAAATCCTAATTAGCCTTTGAGCTAATGCCAAGGCAGTTTTTGCTAGTGAAGTTAACAACACTGGGAGAGTAAGTTTCTAGAGGCATGTTGAGAAGAAGGAAAGAAGAACCGTATTGTTCTCTAGTTTTGTTTAGAGTTCTGAAGGTGGTCAAGGGTTTCATGTGGTGTTTCAATTTCTTGTTCAATGGCTTAAGCAGATTAGCTAAACTGGCTGCTGTTAGCCTTTAATTACTCACTGAATTAAATAATGATTGGCAACACAGACATTGTGATTGATTAGTTGATTGTGTAGAAATGCCCGAATAGTGCCATTCACCACGTCTCAGCCTTACATCAAAACCCATCTGCCCCCCATGAGCAGGGTTGCCAGATAAAATATTGCACTGAACATACTTACACTAAAAATTATTCACTGTTTATCTGAAATTCAAATTTAACTGAGCATCCCCTATTTTTATTTGCTAGATCTGGCAAGGCGAGCCGTAAGGGCTTTTCCTCCTCCTTATTTCTGTGTTGCCAAATCAATACCACCTGAGATGTATGCATCAGGGTGAGTGGCGAGCAAGGTGACGAGGCAGAAGCCAAGGACGAGGGCGGCGCCTTCTCATCTCTGATGAATGCTTCCTTATTGCCGGGACCTTCAGCCTCGAGGGAAACCTGGTTCTTTAAAGGTTTCCTTTTCTGCTTCCTTTTCGCGTTGGGGCTGATTTGCATTCAGGGCCTAAGTCCCATACTTGACTCCATGATAAATGATTTAAACTAAACATGGTATTGATTGAGTGCCTGGTAAGTTCCAGGCGTGCCACACATCAGCTCTGTTGGTCCTCACACCTATGCTTTGAGAAAGGAACGCTGCTGCTGCCTCTATCTTGCTGACAGGAAAACCGAGGCTCAGCTCCAGGGCAAGTATTTAGGAAGTGGAGGGGCAGGAGGATACAGCCTCCTCCAAAATGGTCTACTGGAGAGTAGCACTCCTCAACTGTGAGTCCCAGAGGACTTTTGGCAAATGCAGGAGACAGTTTTGGTTGTCATGACTGGGGAAGGGCGTCATGGCTGCTGGCATCTAGTGGGTGGGGGGCAGGGATGCTGCTGTGATGTGCAGGAGGGTGCCCACAACAAAGGCGTAACTAGCCCCAATGTCCATAGTGCCCAGATTGAGAAACACTACTGCGGAAAAAGGGGGAGGGGCTCACCTTCCTACCTCAACCTCACTGCAACAATGGTGGGAGCGGGCTTGGATCGGGAGTAGCCCCTGATCTTTGGGGCACACGAGCAGGGGTGGGGGAAGACCGATGCGTCAAGGAGAACAGAGGCGCTCTCCTCAGTTGCTTACCAGAGCTGGGGACTTCTTGACAATCTGTCTCGCCTTCTCTAGTGTAAATTTCCATGGCTCCTACAAAAACAAAGTTAGACAACATTACGGCTTGTGTCTCATCTTTCCTTTCCATGTCTTTTCCAAAGTTAGGATCTTTAAAGTCTGTAAGTTTGCAGTGAAGAGATTATTCCGTACATTTGTGATAAAATAATTCACAAGAAGGCAATTTCATGCTAATAACCATCTTTATTAAGGGATTTGCTCTGTGCCAGATGCCGTGCTAAGTACTTTGCAAACACGGTCTTATTTAATTTCACAACAGCTCTGAGAGAGATGACCTTTTTATAGATGAGGAAATTGAGAAGCAGAAAAGCTAAGAAACTGGCTGATGATCGCAGCGCCAGTGTCTGGAGAGACATAGTCTGAACCTCTGCCTGCTGAGCTACTGATGTCTCTAAGTAACCGATCCTTGGGTCCGGAAGCGCCACGGCAGGAGGTGGCCAACGGTGAACCTGCGTGGTGCAAGGTAACACCCCCGTCTCTCATTCACCTCCTCTTCCAGTTCAACATCCCCGTTTTTTCACCATTTCTAGAGCATCCAAGTGCATCTTCTTAGTTTACATTGCAAGTATAAAGAGTTTGCTGTGACCAGTAACAATTGTTATAGAATTCCATTTTTGTAGACTTGTGGGCAGTTTGGGGGATAAGTAGCCCTGGGGGTGAGGGGTGGGGGGGGGTCTTTGCTCCCAGCACTGCTTCCCAGAGCTTTCATGCTCCCAACACGTCCTGACCCTGCCACAGTCTTCCTCGTGCTGCTTTCTGTGAGACCTGAGCATGGGTGATGGTTTGCACATCTGGGTTCAAACCCCGGCTCTGCTGTTTATTAGTTGAGCAAGTTATACTCTGAGCCCTTTGGTATCCACAGAGGTCCTTCACATGTAAGAAAGCCCTCTTGTTATCATCTGCAACATGGGAATTGATATCCACCTACCTCATAAGGGTGCTGTGAGGATGATGGGACATCATTCATGTAAAGCCCTAGGCCAGAGCCTTCCCCAGTACTCCCCAGCTCAATAATTGATAAGTTGGTTAGGAAACTTTGGTCTTTCAGCCCTAGATTTCCCCTTATCCTAATCGATAAGGAAGCTGGATTAGGGAGGAGTGTCATGGTTCTTACTGCAGGAAACTGAGGACATTGTCCCTGCATTTAAGCAGAAAGAATAGGTACCAGGAGCACCTGGGTGGCTCAGTCAGTTGAGCATCTGACACTTGGTTTCATCTCAGGTCACGATCTCACAGTTTGTGAGTTCAAGCCCCACGATGGGCTCTGTGCTGACAGCACAAAGCCTAATTGGATTCTCTCCCCGCCCCCCACTCTCTCTCTGCCCCTACCCCCTCTCAAAATAAATAAATAGCCATTTAAAAAGAAAAAGAAAAAACAGGTACTGGAATGGGACCTTGGAGGTGGCTACCAGCAGGAGAGGCCTCTTGGGAGATGTGACCATTGTTGCTAATGCATGTTCAGGACTTGTGTCCCTGCTTGACTCTGTTGTGGATTCTTCCCTCCTGGGAGACACCTTCTTCCATTACAGAGCTCCGTAGTACTCTGAAGACCTCAGCCATGCTGGGTGAACGTGGGCAGAGGAATGAATGCTCAGTGTGAACTTGGGTTGGAATGGATTTTCCAGCAGTTGCTTCAGGAAGGAAGGTAGCAAAGCCAGCCACAGCACAGCCTCTCCGTGCTGGCTCTGAAACCCTCTCCCTGGCTTCTGCCCCAAATCACACTCCTCCAGCTCAAGTTCAAAGGATGGCAAACCATGGCTCTTGTGTCAGAGGCAGCAGGACCGCTGACATCTAAGAGCGCATGTTAGCTACTTGAGAAAGGAGGCTGCTCTCCAGGTCAGTCTGGTCACCAGGACGCTCTCGTACAATGTATGTTTCTTAAAACATTGAAACGCTAACGTGTCGGTTGGTGAACAATTGTGCCCCTGAGCCCTTGAGTGTCCCCACCACAGGTCTGGTCGTTCAGCCTCTCCCTAGGACTCCCTAGACTTCCTTAGGATCAGTTCACAAAGGGTCAAAGTTGTGGTACAGCCTTATTGGCACCTGCAGACTGGGCTCCATCACCACACCCAGCGTCCACTCTGATTGGCTGACAACAGGGACAAAACAGACCATTGAAATCCTCACTTTAAAAACATAGATGCATGAATGCAATTTTGGCTTTTTCTGGAAATTCTGACAAATCCTGGAAACTCTCTGGAAAGTCAGCATCTCGGGCAGAGATCTAAGCATCTCGGACACTAGATCTAAGTGCAAGTTTCTGTTGTGGTGCCCTTTCTTGGCTGCTCTCGTTAGCCTAAAAGTCATTCTCTGCGATACTGAAACATGCTGTTGGTGCCCCTCTGCCTTAATTACATGCCCTCTGCTTCTCTGCCTTGGAAATACCTCTTTTGTTCTAAAGCCCAGCTCAAGCCTAATACAGTCCTTACTACATGCTAGGTGCTCAACACATATAGAAATAAAAAGTGAAAGAAAACAGTTATGATATTATGTTAACCCAGGAAAACAGGCTACTAGATTTTACATGCACAGAAGAAAAGTCTTGCAAAGAAATTTGCCATCATACTTGTGAGTGACAACTTTTTCCTTTTGGTTCTTTCTTGTGTTTTCTAAATTTTCAATAATGAGCACAAATTCAGCAATAAATGCTTTGTAAAGAAGAACTCAATATATGTTGCCCTGTTTCTTACTGAAACAAAACAAAAACATGCTTCCAGCATAGAGATGCAGTGAGGACCCTGGAGATCTGGTGCTGAAGAGACATTCATGCTCTCCCAGAGTTGCCAGTCTGGTGAGGAGACAGACCAGGAATGAGCATTGCAAGTGCAAGGGGCCAGAGAGATGGCCTTGGCAGAATCTTCATAGGACAAGCCGCTTGGATCCCCTTCAGAGACATAATCTGAGTTTCATCCAGCTCAGTTCTCTGAGGGGATCAATGTGTAGTGAGGGACAAAGACAAGCAATCCAAACAAACAAACAAAAAGCCAAGTGGCAAGTGCTTCACCAAATGCCTTCTGACCCCCTAGTGCTGTGAGTGACGATGCTTCTGGTGTTGCCCCTGGGAGCCCGGGGGCAGGTTCATCTAGACTGGCTCAACCAGAGCACCACTTTCTTCCACAGTTCAAGTGCATAAATGCCAACATAGAAAAGAGACTCTAGATACCAGGCCTGATCTTTTTCCCCCAGAAGAAAATGGATGTAAGGATTCAAAGACATTTGGAAAAGCTCATTTTTTGCTTGTCATTATGATAGGCAAATGGGCAAATTGTTAGCAATGTGCAAATGAAGATAATTGCTATCTCTTCCCGGTAACCTTTCACTGTTGGCAATGTACTGCTTAAGGAATCGTTTCTAAAGTATGAGGACCACTCTTCTGTCCTCTGAAAAATTAAAACTCCAGAATGCAGATGCAACTGTAATTGGGGGTTGGAGAGAGAACTTGGGAATAGATGGTGAGCTGGTTATAAAACTTTGCTGGTTGGAAGCCATATTGGTGTTTATGACTCAGCTAGAGCAATCTTCTGAGGCATGGGCAGATTCTCCATCAACAATGAGGGGCTTGGTTCCGGAGTGCTCATTTGATCCTGAAATTTTTATGGTTAACTCTTTCCAGTTTCTCATTACTTTCTCCCTCTGGTTATAGTGTCCCCCTTATTCCCACTTCAAATTCCCTTTAGGGTCTATTTAACATCCTCATGAGTGGGTTACCGAGGAGGCCCTCACATTGGCTTACAAGATATAAGCCCTCAGCATGGAAGCTTAGAATCTGAAGAACCATGGATACGTATATTGGATTTCTTTACTCAAGAACTTGGAAAATTCCAAGGACAATATGGCATGGTGTCGTAGTAGGCTACAAGAACAGAGAGGCTGACCATCTGCAACATCATCAGAGCACATAGGAACACAAATCTATGGTAGTTCACAGAACACTTTCATCTAGAATGATTGAAGTGTTCCTCCAAACCAGAGCCAGCCCAAAGTCTTCAGACTAGAGGAGAGGCTTGGTAACTACTGATCTTCAGTGGAAGATATTTAAATATCTAGTAGGTCATGGTCTCCGTTGTTATTTTCTATTTAATGCATTTGGATTCTAGAGTGTTTGTGGGTGTGAATGCTAGCTTTGCCATTTACTAGTTGTGGGACTTTGGGCAAGGTACTTAAGCACTACAAGCCTCACTTTCCTCATCTGCAAAATGGGGATAACAGCATTTGTGTGTGTGACTATTGAACAAAATAGTACTTGGAATAGTGCTTTGCATATAGTAAGCATGGCATTAGTGTTAACAATTGACATATTTATTTTGGGTTGTTATGCCACCAACACATAGCTGGAAAAATTACAGTAATTACAACATCAGCCTCCAAAAACGTATGCTATTGTTTCCATGATCTTGAAAGCCACCCTGAGAGGAAAGCATTATTTTTCCCTTTTACAGATGAGAAAACAGAGAAGAGAGGTTACATATTGTAACCATGGTCGTTCTGCAAGCAGAGCTAATGGTACTGAAGTCTCTAGGCTCCAACTCCTTTCCCACCATTGCCACACTGTTTTCTAAGAATGAAATAAGCCCAAAGTTTTAACACAGGCAAGGAAATTTGACTTCTAAGGTTTCATTGAGGCTTAAGGGAATGGCAAGGGAAATTCACATGGAATGTGGATGGTTTAACGCAAAGGATCACATGGTCAGGGGAGAGAACTGATTCTGTATACCAGGGACCTACGCACCTGTGGTGAAACTCATGTACAAGCATAACAGCCAGCATGTGACTGATAGTGAAAGAGAAAGAAATAGACGTTCAGTCAGTCATTACTTTGTGCAATCATTCATTCTATTCATTCATTCCACAAACACTTATTGTCTATGTTGTGTGACATATTACATACTAGGGATGTAATAGTGAATGAGACATAATCTTCTCAACAAGGGTGTTATAACCTGGGAGAGAAGATCGGAAATAAAATGTAATTAGAATACAACGTAGCAAGAGTTAAGTAATAATTATTATTATTCCTATTTTATAGATGAGGTAAATTAAGTCTTAGAGTGGATAAAGTTCAAAGTCACAGAGCCAATGAGTGGCACAATCCAGATTCAGTTCATACCCTTTTGGCACAAAACCCATGCTTTTAATCCCCCTCTGGGGGACGTTAATAGGTATGCTAGACAAGAAAGTTGTTTTAAGTTAAAAAAGTTTGGGAAATCTGGGAACTAAATACTCCTCTGAGAGAGCCATAACACACATTAGTATTTTCAAGGCTTTCAGCCACTTTGTGGTAAGAAGTACTATGTAGAAAAGCATTTCCCAAACATTTAAATGTTTCAGCCAAAGCATAGCATTGTATTGTCTACGGTAGGGGAAAATGTAAACAAGATAGCGTACCGGGGATTCTCCAGAATTCAGTATAATTTCTCTTGACATTTTGGGAGTATTGGTGAATTGGACAAGACACATTCATTAATTGGGTCTTCTCAGGTTTTGTGATGTTAAAGAATTAAATTCTGGTACACTTAGGAGTGAAGGAAGTAAAGAGAAATAGTATTTTTAGGCACAAGTTTCTACCATGAATAATTTTTAGTGATTGTGTTCTCTACTATCAATTATAGCAGCAGTAGATTTAAAAATTACAGAAAGTGCCTTTTGTTCACTTCACACTTTTGACAGCAGCGACAGGTTCCAACAAAGGAGAAAGCCCCTGGGAAGTGAAACGAAGATTTTAGATGCATGTTTTTTATTGTCCAAGAGCAGGCATTATGCAGGGGTGGGGAGGTGTTGAGGGTGGGGGAAGATCACTGATCTATTTGGATCTTTTCTAAAAGTTCATTAGGACAGGTTTTTCCACACCTCTAAATTTAATTGTATAAGTTGAGTCACAAATGGAGCCAGATTTGAGAGAAGCTATCTCCAAGGATTTGACCACCCACTGGAGGCAGTGAGTACATAAATAACTGCCGAGTAAGGCAGACTAGTAGAGCCAAGAGAAAGGGGGGAAAAGTGCTTTGAGGTGACTTCAATTCAGTAAAAAGACAAAGGCAGGAAGCTCCTCTGTTTGTAAGGTTTTATCAAATAGTGTCATATCTGGCTTTTGGGTAGGATTTGCTCATCTATTATCGTATCTACATTCCGCTGTATCCTACAGTGGCTATTTTCCAATATGTAGGATAAGGCACACCAAAGCCCAATTTGATTTTCACGTTCTGACAATTCCCAGCTCTGAAGGGCATTTATGATTTCTAGATGTGTGGAAAGAATGAAGTCAGTTCATCCCACTTTCTTCTTCCAGGGACAAGAGGGAGGGAAGGAAGGAAGGGAGGAAGGGAAGAAGGAAGGGAGAGAGGGAGGGAAGAAGGGAGGAAGGAAAATGTAAAAGAAAAAGGCCACTATATTTAAATCCATTCCCTTTGATCACTGAATATCTCTTCCTCATACTCATTTTACCATTAGCTAAATGTTTTTCTTTCCTATTAGTACCATCAATATATTTAATCAACTATCCACATCCTTTCCCCAAGACAACAGCTTTTTAAACAGCATTATTTTAAATGGCACTCTTCCCATCCCAATATTTTTTCCCCCTGACATTATTTTCATTGATTTTACCACCATCACCTCCAGCAGCATCAATGCGCACAGACAGAGGTTCTTTCTTCAATGCTGCCACGTCTGTGCCCAGGCATTGTCTATGCTGCATCTCTACACTTTATACCAACTCAGCCAGGCAGGGATTAACAGTTCTCATCCCACTTTAGAGATAAAAAGTCAAAGAGCCAGTGCTGGAATTGTCCAAGGCTTCACAACCAACACTTTTGTTTCATTTTGACTGTTTCTTCCCTAGCGTCTGTGTATGTGAGGAAGCTCTCCAGCGCTAGACTCTATGGGCTGTTCTTATTACAGGAAATTGTCCTACTTTTTAACCCCATGATTTCTAGCAAATCATTGGGTTAGTTAGATAGTGAGTGTGGTTCAGTCATTGGGTTGTTTTAGTCAATTGTTTTGCAACATAATGCATTATTATTATTATTACTGTTGTTGTTGTTGTTGTTGTTTGACTATTATTCTGTTTGCATTCAGGTTGCTAGATAAGTCTTGCCCAAGGTTTCACAATTAACTTGTGTTAGTTTTCTACTTTGCTTAAAGCAACACAAATTTACTATTTCCTAGCGTGGAGGTCAGAAGTCTGGAATGAGTCTGAGGAAGCTAAAACCAGGTGCCAGCTGGGCTAACAGTCTGTAGTTTCCAGGGGGAATCTGTGGCCTCTGCAGTGTCTAATGGCTGCACCCCCTCCTTGGCTGATGGCCTCATCACTCTACTTCTGTTGTCATATTTTCTTCTCACATTCTGACCCTCCTCCCTCTCTCTTATAAGGAAGGACCCTTTTAATTACATCAGGTTGATCCAGATAATCCAGGATAATTTTCCCTCATTTACAGGTCTTTAACTTAATCACACCTGCAAAGTCCCCTTTTCCATGTAATGTAACATTCACAGATTCTGGGGATTACGACGTGGACCTCTTTGGAGGGGGAGCATTGTTCTGTGCACTATAGTGTTCATTCAACACATACTTATTAAATGATTAATGAGTACAGTGAGTTGTGCTGGGCTTTGGGGAAATTGCAGGGAACAGCATGTGTTTGGGGAATAAAACAGCTAGGTTATCTGTTCTCATGGAGTTTATATCTTAGAGCAGATGTTAAACAATAATTTTACAATTATGTAGTGTAATGTACAATTGTTTGATTATAACTGTAATACATTCTGAAAGGAGGAGGTATGATGAAAGACAAGAAGTTTGGAGGGTCTGGCTTAAGTTAGGGCATCAGGAATAGCTTCTCAGAGGAAATGACCTGTGAACTGAGTTCTAAAGTGGGTGACTAATTAGATGAAGACGAGGGTCAAGAGTGGCTATTGGGAGACCACTGATTAAAACCTTAATATTTAACATATCTTTCAGAACTGTTCGAATTCGCTAGTCTTTTTCTTCCTTCCTTTCTTTTCTTCCTTCCTTCCTTCCTTCCTTCCTTTCCTCTCTCCTTCCTTTTCTTTCTTTCTTTCTTTCTTTCTTTCTTTCTTTCTTTCTTTCTCTTTCTGTCATTAACTTTTCTTGAGCTTAGGGAAGAAAGAAGCATATGATGAAAAAAGAAATACTTATTTTTAAAAACTTTTTAAAGTAGGCAAAGAACACTTTCAAATCTTGAATACTATATAAGCATCTTTCTTAGGATCATTTCTTCTACTTATCAGAAAAGGAAATTAAAAAAAATTAATGTTTATTTACTTTTGAGAGAGAGAGAGAGAGAGAGAGAGAGAGAGAGAGAGAAAACACAAGTGGGGGAGGGGCAGAGAGAGAGGGAGACACAGAATCCGAAGCAGGCTCCAGGCTCCCAGCTGTCAGCACAGAGCCCAGTGACGACAGGGGCAAGGCCGGGGGGGGGGGGGGGGGGGGGGGGGGGGGGGAGGGAGGGGCGGGGGGAAGCAGTGGAGGAGCTAGAATTCAGGAGCTTGAGATCATGACCTGAGCCAAAGTGGGACACAACCAACTGAGCCACCCAGGCACCCCTCAGAAAGGGTAATTTAAATTTGCATTATTTCTGCTATATTTTGAAGATTTTTAAGGTCTCTGAGTTTAATGACTGCCAGATTAGTCTTTAAGCAAGTCTAAGTAGATAAATTCTCCAAGATTCCTAATATGGGCTTACACCAAAATGCAGCATGGAATCTCTATCAAGATACCGTGAAATGCCCAGAGAAATGATTCAACAGTAGACCGTACATCCAAGCACAGCATCTAATGCCTTCCTCTGTTCTCTTAGAGTTTTAATCCTCTCAGTCTTCAGGGAGCAATTTAATTTAGTGGCCTCTGATATTTACAGCCTTTCTGTTTCTGCGATAATTTCTTATCTAATGACCTTCAAAGGGTTTTGTAGAGGCAAAAGACATAAGAGATAGTTGGAATCTCATTTAATTTTCACTTTGTTAATTATGAGAAAAGGATCAGTATTTCCTCCTACAATTTTGGTTCTTTGATCTTCTTTTTCTGTAAACTAATTGTTTGTGGACTTTTCTCGACTTTTTTTTCTTTTCAATTTTATATAAGCTCTTTGAATTATGGAAAAATAACTTTGTGTGGCATATTACAAAAACATGTTCCCAGTTTACCATTTTTTTAACTTTGTGTATGGCAGGTTTTTTATTAGTCACATGTATTCATATTTCCCTTTGCAACTTCTGTGTCACAAATTACAAATAAAATTGCTTAGATTTTTCTTCTTTTATGGTTCCATTTTTAATGATTCAAACTTTAATTCATTTGGGATTTACTTTGCTATAAGAAATAAACATTGAGCTTAAATTTTATTTCCAAATGGCTGGTCTTTAGTTCCATTGAGTGAATAAACTAGTGTTGTACCACTGATCTGAATGTTATTTTTATCAAAAACAAGATTGTGTTTGGGTTTATTTTTAGGCAGTATATTCTGTTCCTCTTTAGGCTGATTCTTCCACATCTAGAAGGCCATATTCCCCTGTCATTTATCTCATTGTTCAAAGTCTCCTGAGATGTTTAAATAGGAATTTTAAAAACATTGCCAAATAACTCCACAACCAACAATGTGCTTGAATATTGATTTCTCCTCTGTAAAATTAGGATAATAAAATAAGCTTGCAACTGTGTGGAAGGACTTTAGATGCTATATGACAAGTACCTAGGCCAGCTTTTGTTATGTGTGTCACAACTTATATTGTGTTTGCCATTTCCTTTTATTTTTCAGCCCCTAATGTGTGTCTGTCACACAGTGGGGGCTTAGTAAAGGTATATTGCGAGAATAGAAGAATGACTGTGTATGCCTAAAAACCTATCAATTTCACCCAAGACCCTTTTGACCCTAGTACCATTTCTGATTTCAGTTGTCAAAGATATGATTGTCTTCTGGGCACAAATATGGGTTTATTAAGGGAGGTAGTCTGAAAAACTTTATTAACTCTTCCAGAGTATTGAGGTAGTACACACACAAGAATACCCTGAAATTGTAGGTTACTCTTTCCCTGGAATATATGTTCCTTTCACAAGCAACATTTGATTGTCTAATAGTTTGCCAAGTCACAGTTAAAGATCAGCCATCATTCAAGAAGGAACTTTCTTTAACCTGAAACTGATGATCACAAAAATGGCTTCTTTATTATTTAATATTTTGTTTTCCCCTAAGCTTGGACATGTGAGAAAACACTCATATTATACAAAGTTATGATGGAGAACAGAGGAAGAACAAATATAAGCTGGAGAGGTTGACCAGACAACCAAATAGGAAGAGAAGCTTAGTTATTTCTATTTAGTTTAGGCTTTGAGATATTAATTTGCTAGAATTGTCCATGACAGTAGCCATGGAGGCTCCAATGTAGTGATGATGACAGAGGAAGTAATTTTTTTCTCTTGTTTCCTTATTTTTCCTTTTTTTCCTATTAAACTGAGAGCGCTGAATTTATTTTTAAATTCTGTAAACATACTCCTCCTCCCAAAAAGGCAAGTCATAATTATGATGTTGAGAGGATAAAGGCAGACTTTAGAGACTTGGGTCTTATAAAACAGAGATGGAGTAGAGAAATTTACCTAAATACACACACACACACACACACACACACACACACACACACACACACACCACCATATTGGACAAAATGGGACTCACTCAAAAAGTTTGGGGAAGATTAGATAACACATTTAGAAGCACAGTGTGAGCTCACAGAGCTAACTAAGCTCATCATTATGAACAGAAGGGCACTGTTGATTGTACCGAGTGAAATTTAGTGATTCATGAATCTTAGAAAATGTTCAACTTCCTATCCATTTGTAATCTTTCCTAAACCTTACTACCTGAGATTTTCAATTAAAAGAGACACCAGATGTTTTATTCTACACTTAATGTTTAAAAAATTAAAGTAAGTTCCTGGGATCAGCTTTATTTCTCAGTTGAACAACAAGAATTTGTCATGTGACACTTTCTCATAAAAAGAGTGCAAACTTCCTCCTCCTCAAACCCTTTTATGTCAGCTTCATGGTAATTTGGGTCCCAAGGAAGCATGTATTCCCTGTCTATGCATACACCCCCACACACTCAGCATTGGAGAGCTCTGGTTCCAGCAGCAATCAGACTCATCCTGGAAAAGCCATTTCAAAGTCGGGATTGCTTTCCTAAGGCAATGGTTCTCCCTCACAGTGGTTTATTTTATTATTTTTTAAAATAATTTTTAACTTTTATTTATTTTTGAGAGAAAGAGTGTGTGGCTGTGTGCCCGTGTGGGGAAGGGACAGAGAGAGAGAGGGAGACAGAATCTGAAGCAGGTTCTGCACTATCAGTTGAAAACCCTACATGGGGCTTGAAGTCACGAACCGTGAGATCATGACCTGAGTCGAAGCTGGATAATCAACCAACTGAGCCACCCAGGCGCCCCTAAAATAATTTTTAAAATTGGTTTTAATATGGTGCCTGCATTAGAATCACCATTTGTGCAAGATGAGACAGGGAGATGAAGACAAATGAGAAATAACTGGGAAGTTTTTCATGGCTCAAAGATGACATCATTGATAGATGTCATCATTGATAGACTTAAAAAAAAGATCATAATTGTATTTCATGTTTAACCCCAAATAAACTTTATGTAGTGCTTATTTGAAACAATATTTTATTTTTAAATTGGAGTACGTTTAAGGTATGTGTTAGCGTATTTACATTTTACTTATATTTATGAATTTTTGTATTTGAAAGGTATTAAATACTCCGATTTACTGATTTCAAGTACTTAAAATATATTATGTGAAATAAATAGCAAAGTATCCTGAAATTTTACTCCATATCTGAATGACTCTTCAGTGGCATCAGCAGCCCTTCCTATTTGCCCCTTGTCTACATTTCCAGCCTCCCTCCCCCATCCCTCTCCCAGGGATAAATATGTCTATCTATGTTTCCTTTCCCAAATAGAGCTCGATCTGGCTACCTCTCTTCCTTTGCTTGAGACCCCTTGTCCTACCTGTGGTGTTTACATTGAACAAGCACAACAGGTAGAATGGAATCTTAAAGCAAATTCATTCTTGACTCCCCCTCCCACTGCCTCACAGAACTTTAAATGGGTTGGAGGCCCTGGGGAAATAAAGAGAATCTATCTCCATTAGAGCACACACTCTGAATATAATTCTCTTTTAATGTAGATCAAAGTGATGTGAAGTAGGTCTTCAGTATGCCTTTGAGATATCTGTGAATGTAGCATGTCCCTGCAGCTCAGGGGTGGTTAGGAAGGGCGTCTGCTGCATGATGTAGGGTGTGCCTTGAGGATCTCAGTGTTAGGGGACCCAGGAGCAAACAACATAAAGCCGAGGAGGCTCCACTCTTGACCCAATGGGTGCACTCTAACACTGATCTAACAAAGATGATTCAAGGTACACATGAAGGAACCACGTTCAATTTTCAGTGTCCAATTCCTGCTTATGCACACACACACATACACACACATACACATTCCAGCAGCAGGCAATGCCTTGTTTTGTATGCAAATGTAAAGGAGCATATAAATAATCCCCTCAAAGTAGGTAACACAAAACCATCTGGGTGGTCTTTACCATGCAGTCTGCGATTTTCTTCTTTCTGTTCCTTTCCTATCCTTGTCTTGTCCTCCTTTCCACCTCCCCTCACCTCCCCCACCCCCGCCCCAATCCTGGTGCCAGCTGAACACTATAGATTGTTTCTTGCTCAGTTAATCATGGATGGCGTTTGTCATTTTGAGAACACAGTAGATAAAGGTATGAGCCGTGGCTAAAGGATTGGCAAAAACTGCGCTTGGAATGTCAACTGCACTGTAGATGATGAATAGGCAGTTTGCTGAGATCCCTAAATGTGATTCCACTTTTACTTTTGATCCTACCAACATCAGACTCCATTGCTCTGCACTGCTAGGTTCTGCCATGCCAGCTCCCTGGAGCAGAAAGGCCTCCTTCTTCCCTCCACCCTGCAGCATGCATTTCACAGGGGCAATGGCTCCTGTCACTTCATTTGTATTTTACCAGAATCAGAAACACATGCAAAGTGGGATACAAGCAGAGTCTTGCTTGTGAGGAATTACTGGCCCAGGAGCAGTGGTTCAATTAAAAGTAACTATACCCCAGGAGTAGCAGTGAGGCCTAGAGCACCATGGGGAAGAACTTGGGCTTTCAAGACAAACAGGCCCAGGGCTGAATCCTTTTATTGTCACTTATGAGCTGTGTAATCTGTTAATTTCTCCTCGTCTCAATTTCCTTATCTGTAAAATAGACCCCTACCCCGCAAGAACACTGTTGAATGAGATCACACGCGTCAAGGTCAGTGCTGATGGATTATCCAGATACCAGGCATGTGCCTTGCACAATGGAGACAGCAAAGACGGACAAGATGCAGAACTGCCACCTCCACACGCTTACATCTGAGTGAAGAAATCTATGTAAACTTCATATTTTAATATCTCTGGGCCTTCCTTTCCTCCTCTATAACATGCAGACAACAATAATACCTACTCATAAGATTAAATGATTAATATATGCAAAGCATGTAGGGCAATATTGGCACGTTGTAGTATTTGAAAAGGAATTTAGGATGACGGTGGAGAACAGAGTTAAATTTTGTGGAGAGGGCTAGGAATCATTCTGCAGAGAAGTTGACAGAGACATGAGCTTGCAGGACAGGCCTGGTCAGCTGGGTGGAAGGGATGATTGAGAACAAGGGTGCAGAGGTAGGAAGGTTAAGGTGAGCACAAGAGAGAGCCAGTCACTCTATCTTGGCTGCAGCAGGGGGTCCACAAGGATAATAGTGGAAGTCCAGGAAGGCTTTTGGAGAATCCTGAAATGCTAGGTGAAAATGTGTACCTAATTGTGTAGGCAATACTGAGATCATAAGCTGGGGGAAATAATATGATCAGAGATAGGCTCTGGGAAAATTACTGTGTCCATGAAGTAAGGGAAAGCAGAATTTCCGTCAGGGGTGCAAACGAGAAGCTAGTGGCACTTTGTTTATTCATTCAACAAATATTTCTTTGTTATGTGTGAGGCACCATCCTAGGTGTTGGGCTTACTGTGGGGAGCAAGATGGAGTCTGTCCATGTGGAGGTTATATCCTAGTGGGAGAGATGGATAGACAGGCAATCACCCGGGTATATCATTTAAAACAAGGCAGGTTCAGTGGAGGGACCTACAAGAGCTTTGACAAGAGGGGTATGTAAAATGAGTCAGGGATGGACTCCCTGAAGAAGCAACATATAAGGTGAGATTTGAGGGATGGGAAGTCCATCAAGGTGAAAGATGAGGGAGAAGGAGAAAATGCTTCCCACGTAAAGTCATTGAGTTGGAGTGACAAGATCAAATTTATCTCATAGAAAGGTGTTTCTGGCCTTGGTGTGGAAAATTTTTTGGAAAGCAGGCAAGAGCAGAATTTGGTTGGACTAACTAGGAAGCTAGAGCAGGAATGACATCCAAGGATGATTGTGAGACACCTTCACGCCGGAATACCATTACACACCCAAAACACGATGAACCTTGCAAACAAAAGAAGCCAGACACAGAAGAACATACTCTATGATTCCATTTATATGACATTGAAGAACAGAACTTTATATGAATGAACTAATACGTGATGAGAGATTTTAGAACAGTGGCTACTTTGGGGGTGAGTATTGACTGGGAGAGTCGTGATGGAGGCTTCTGGCAGCAGGCTGGAAATCATTTGCATCTTTAGTAGGTAGGTAATTCTACCCACTAATTCACACCTGCTTTGTAGGTGTAATTTGTGTGCCAAGGAAATGAAAAGAAGGACTGATATACACCATTAAAAATACACAGAGTGTAATGTTAAGGAGGAAAAATTATATATATAACATTATCATAACTCTGAAAAAATCAATATAATAATATTATTTATTTACAAATTAAAAGGTAAACATACAAGATTTTGATATTGGTTATTTCTGGTGGTGGGATTTCAGCTGATTGATGTGAAGGGACACCCCAAGAAGGATTTTCAGAAACGTAGCCAATTGTCAAGAGACTAAACCAACCACTGTCAGCAGGACAGGGATATGAATCCCAGTTCTAGTCTTTCCTAAGGGAGTGAGCTTCAGCAAATTACATAACCTCTTCAGCCTGGTTTCTGCAACTTTATAAAAGGGGTCATAATCAATACTGGTGCCTCTATCCCAGAACTGTTTGGGGGACTAAATAAAGTGAAGTGGAAACACAGTGCTACGTAGTGTAGTGAGTCCTCAGTAAATATTGCTATTAAAGAAAACTTGGAGGCAGAAGAGAGTAGAGCTGCCCACATTTGCATGGACTGCCCCTCTTCTCCAGGGCGCCTGTGGGGACGGGGATTTGAGGAGGAGGGCAAAGGTCCAGAACAGCGACTATGGAAACATCAAGCTGACCCAGGAGCATGCCCTGCTGGGGTGCAAGCTGAGCAGTTCTGGGGTGAAATACCCCCCATTCCATCTCAGCCAGCAAGGATGCTTGAAACACTCCCGAGTCAGGAATTGCAAAGGGTGTTGATGGGAAGACAAGGAAATGGTATTTCGAGGATAAACTCCATGGAGTACGAAAATAAAGAATGTCATTTTACATGGGATAGTTTAAAGTTGAACATTTTGTGACTATGTATAACTGTGGGTGTGATGTATATATAATGTGATGTTATTTAAGGAAATGACAAAAAACCCTTATCGTTTGCCTTTGTACATGGAGACACGTTTCTCTGTGCATTATCCAATAGCGAACATTATGATGCAATATTTACATGCTATTTGAATTCATGAAAAAAACTTTTTTAATTAAAAGTGCCTATCCCTTCTAGAAACCAGTGGACTCCAAAGCTTCTCAGGTGGAATTAGGGGAAATTTAATCGGCACATAGTCAATGACTGAGGAAGCACGTCATGGACACATGCTCCAGGTATTTGAATCTCTATCTTCCCTCTCAAGGAGACAAGCTTATGATAGTCAGGCAGCAACATCAGATTCATTGGTTCAGGCCACAAAATATTAAACTGACTTTATTTTCTTGAGAAGAAAAAGGAAATCACATACAAATCAGAAGCCTACTGTGTAATACACAGAAAAACTACATTTCTGGGACAGGGGGCATAGAATTTTCTTTTATTTTATCATTTAATTTTATTTTTACAGGCAGCTTCTGAAAAATCAATACTTTGAGGCGGAACTGGATTTAATATTATGCTCTCATTCAGAATGTGAGCTGAGAATTGTGTCAACATTTGCAGCCCTGTCCGCCTGCATTTCAATTGAAAATTGTCCAACATGATGTAACACACACGGGGGGTTCTGAAGAGCTATCTCTGAATAATAATGATATTGATAATAATTATATATTGGCTACCACTTTTATCAACACTTTTTAATGTAGCAGGTATTGTGCTGAGCATTTTGGATGTATTAGCTCAACTGTTTCCCACAACAAACCTATGAGGGAGGTATTTTAGGCATTTTATTATACCCATGTTATGTGTGAGGACAATTAAGCTCAGACTAGGGTGACCAATGGCTCAGGTCTTCCCAGGATGTGAGACCTCAGTGCTTAGCCCAGGAAAGTCCTGGGCAAACTGGATGAGTTGGTCTCTGTGAAAGTGATCTGCTTGATTTTTTAAATAGCAGAAAGAGATTTAAGCTCTCCTCTTCTTGGCTGGTTAGATTTCCCACCTACTGCCAGCTGAGCTCTAGATTACAGTCTATGATAGTTAAGTAGCCAAAACATTCTTTGGCAGCATGGGGTGAGGGTCTAGGTTGAAACTGGGGAATATTATTTCACACGATGTAATTGGAAATGTTGTCTTGTCTCTCTCTGTCCCCCAACCGTTGAGCCAGTGAAGCTGAACCTCCCTTTACAACATGTCCAAAGGGCTTGCAGGTTACTGTAATCTGACATTCAAAGTGAAAATCCACTTACCTTGGGAAGTGGGTAGAGATGACACAATGGTTGGCCAGGGTCCTGCTTACAAAACTTCAGGGTGTGACACACCACATCAGCATTCATATCTGTGCTAAGCCTGGAGGGAAATGGGACAAAACAAAGGCTATTTAAGATCTCTCAGGCATTTAGGAAATAGAACCTATTTCAAAGGAAGGTAAATCCCCAGAATGGATTCTAGCATGGTCTTTGAGTCCAGCCTGGAGTAGCTGCCAGATCAAAACGATTTCCTGCCATGTTGCTCTCTTTTCTGTTTGAAATAAGGTCCTGGGGGGTGGGAAGGGGGCATGGACAGCACTGAGCTGTGGTCATCCTCTCACATGGGCACTGTGATTCTTTTCAGGAGAAGCCACAAATAAAATTGGGAAAAGAAAAATGGATAGGTGTATAATTTGATGGAAGGAATATTTTAAAGTTTGCTAGGTCTTATAGCAAAAAATCATTTATAATAAAGCCTTAACACCTAAAATTATTTTCTTAGGCATAATCCAAATCATCTGTTTCCCTTTATTTAAATTTTTGTTAATGTTTATTTATTTTTGAAAGAGAGACAGAGACAGAGTATGAGTGGGGGAGGGGCAGAGAGGGAGAGGGAGACACAGAATTTGAAGCAGGCTCCAGGTTCTGAGTTGTCAGCACAGCTCAAACCCATGAGCTGTAAGATCATGACCTGAGCCGAAGTCGGACGCTTAACTGACTGAGCCATCAGGTGCCCCAATCATCTGTTTCCCTTTAAAATAAATATATTTCTAGGGGTTCCTGGGTGGTTCAGTCAGTTAAGCATCTGACTTTGGCTAATGTTGTGATCTCAAAGTTTGTGGGTTTGAGCCTTGTCTTGGGAATCTCTGCTGTCAGCACGGAGCCCTCTTGGGATCCTCTATTTCCCTCTCTCTCTGCCCCTCCCTTGCTTATATGGGTGTGCTCTCTCTTTCTCTCTCTGAAAAATGGATAAATATTTAAAAAAATAATAAAGTAAATATATTTCTTTACCTTATGGGAGAAAATACAATATGTTTGACTTTCCACACCCCAGGATGGTGTAAGGAAAGTGCTCTTTAAACATTTTGGTTGGGGCGCCTGGGTGGCGCAGTCGGTTAAGTGTCCGACTTCAGCCAGGTCACGATCTCGCGGTCCGTGAGTTCGAGCCCCGCGTCGGGCTCTGGGCTGACGGCTCAGAGCCTGGAGCCTGTTTCCGATTCTGTGTCTCCCTGTCTCTCTGCCCCTCCCCCGTTCATGCTCTGTCTCTCTCTGTCCCAAAAATAAATAAACATTGAAAAAAAAATTAAAAAAAAAAATAAACATTTTGGTTTATGTCTAGTTTGAAGGTGCTAACACAAACCTTCCATATGCATTTTCTACCTGACACTCCCAAAATTCTTCTTACCAAGAAGAATGAGTACAATGTGCTGCTTCAAATGAAGGAACAAATAGAGTATGGATTTTTAGTAACTTTTCCCAGTAAATCATTGATTCAAACCCAACCCAACCAACCAAAACAACAAAAAGAATCCATAAACATACGCTGGTCATACCCAGAGAATAATCTCAGAAAACAGTTCTTGATTTTAGAAGATACTTTTTGGGATTTTTTCCCAGCTCACGTGATCATTTAACTGACCCCCTTCTTCCACAGGGGTAAGTTCCTAGCAACTATGTTTTACTTACTCCCTATGTCTTGGCCAGTTGATTGGACCTCATTTGATGACTGTTCAAGTAGGATCAGTCAGATTCCCTCCTATGGAAATTTGGAATTGGTATTAACAACTTCAACCTCATTCTGAGCTGTTCCCAGAATAACAGGAGCTATAGTAACTTGGGACTGTAAAGTCATTTTCTGCCACATGGACTGAGAAGTTGGAAAGCTAATCTGTAGGATAGGATTCAGGGGGTCAGAACCCAGTGTGTGCAGTGAGAAAGCCTGGGGAGAATGTGCCCCTGTATTCCTGGTGGCTTCCAAGTCCTGCTTCCATCCCTGTCTGAAGCCTGGTAAGATGGCTTCCCACGCTTCTGTGAGTACCTGAGTTAAGAGGGAAAAAGAGAGTCATCTGTTTGGCTCCATGGTTCCTTGGTGAGAGGTAGAGGGGAAGGTAACTTAAAATATAAAAGGAGTTCACATCTTCTAAGTTGTGGGGCAAGCTGTATGTAGAAGATAAAGTTCATTAGCAAACTAATGTCTACCAAGGGTCAGTAAATCAGGAGAGGTGGCTGTTTTCACATATCTTTTCTCAACTTAATGGTTCATTTATTTAACTGATGACTGCTGTCTTTATGGGGGTTTGATATTTAGTGGACTCAAGAGGGTGATAAATAGGCTCTGCTTAACCTTTTTTTTTTCTTTAAACCCTACAGCCATCCCATTTGTGGTAATCCAGGACCACTAACTAATCATATGATATCCAAGACATATTCTCTTTCTCTGCAAATAGAGCACAATTTCAAGTAAGTGAACTTGAATATGGGAGTGGAAATGAAAGCCCCACAGACAGTGAGGTGGTCTCTACATTGAGGAATAGGAGAGGGGAACAGGCATATGGTGTTCTTCCCAGGGTCCTCTAAGATCAGATCTTTGTCATCAAAAGACTGAAAGTGAGAAGCACTCCTTTGGACAAGAATAGAAAATGCTGAGCCTCATAAATCCAGACAAGTGTAAGACCATTAGAATGTGCAAGATGTAAGGAAGTGGCAAAATAGCACATGTGCTCTTTACCAATTGTGGGATAGAAAGCCTAGGCAACACATAAGATGTGAAATCCCTAGGAAATCTCCAAATTCAGAATATCCATTCCCACTCAACATTGTTTTCTTTTTCCCATAGTAGCAAAAAGACCAAAATGGTCACTTTTTAGTTTACTTCCTTTTACTACCCTTATAGGTACAGAGGTGTGCAGGAATGAGGCATGTGGTGGGGGACTGGGGAGGAGGGAAGAGGCTTCAACACATTTGGCAGAGCTAATTAACAAGTCTAATTAAGATCATGGTAGAATGAAGTCAATGATGATGATCATCACCATAAATCAAAAGAAGGGAGCAAGGTCAGGGTTAATAGACAGAGTAACAGCCTATGGCAGGGAGTGAGGACAGGGACTTCCACACATGAAAGCTCTCAAATTTAGACCTTGACATCACTTTCAAAGAAAGTTTATATATTAACATATAGTCACAGAGATATATTCACAGCATTGGAAGAAGATCTTCCTTATGCAACTTAATACTTTTATCCCATTTCTGGACCACACACAGAGCGCACTATGAATTTATTCACTTCTATAAATCTTGTACAGTAGTCTCTCTCTTGCCTGTGGTTCTGCCTTCCATGGTTTCAGTAACTAGTAGTCAGCCATCGTCTGAAAGCAGATGATTCTCCTTCTAACATATCGTCAGAAGGTCAATAGCCACCTAACTTACCTCACAATGCCTACGTCATTCATCTTCATTTATCTCATCACGTGGGCATTTTATCATCTCCCATCATCACAAGAAGAAGGGTAAGTACAGTGCAATAAGATATTTAAGAGATAGAGAGAGAGAGAGACACCACATTCACATAGCTTTTATTACAGTGTATTGTTTTAATTGTTTTATTTTATTGTTGTTGCTAATATTTTTCTGTGCTTAATTTATAAATTAAACTATATCACAAGTATGTATGTATAGGAAAAAATAGTATATATAGTTCAGTACTATCTGGTTTCAGGCAACTACTTGGGGGGTCTTGGAATTTGCCCCCTCTGGATAATGGGGGACTGCTGTAATTATCTTGTGAATGGCACGGATATTGCTTTGTGTTTGGGTGTCTAAAAACACATTAATTACATCTAAGGTGTACTATGTTATAAATCCTGTTTCACATTTTCTTCTAAAAAATGTTGGTAGTTTAGGCCCCCCATGATCTCTGAGACCTCCTAGTTTAGAATACAAGAGTTTATGATTTAGAGGAAAGCAGAAGTAAATCCTAGGAAGTAAGGTGAGATGTACAGAAGATAAGGATCAGGCTTGCTATGGCAACCAATGGCACAATGGAGGTCAAGACCAGGCAGAGGAAGACCCAGCACATGGCTAAGACCTAGCACTGGCTAGAATTGGCCGCTCCTGGAAGCAGCCCCTCCCTGTATGATCCAGGTTCTTGGGGGAATGCCTGAGTGCTCAGGTGACTCACTTCCCAACAACATCCTGTGGCTTGCCCATGGGTAGGAAATGTAATTGCTGAATAATTAGTCCATGAATCATTGATAATTGACTGGTGTGAAATAATGAGGAGGGATGCCTTCTGGGTTAGAAAACACATTTAATACTGGAAGCCTGAAATTGAGGTAAAACTAAACCATAAGATTGTCATTTTCAGCACTTATATCAACCCCAAACTGTATGTGATTGATTAAAAGAAGTTGTAATAAGAGCACACCATAAGAGGAGAAATGTCTATCAGCAAACACCTAACACAGGTACCGGAAAATTCCTTGCAAACAAAACTAATGGTAGACAGAACCATGAAGGGGGATCATTTATTATATCTGTCTTTCTTCAAATGGCCCACCCCTACTACTGAGAATTAGTTGTCTCGTGACTTTGAGTCATCACAAAGGAAAAAAATGTCTCCCTTCCCCACCACCTACTCAGAGAGTGGCCCTCTGTTTTGGTGACTTGCTGGGCCCATTCTTCTTTAACACCTTGTGTTAATTTGCTGTTATTTGAGGTGGGACTGTTGTTTGTACAGTTCAAATCTGTAGTACTTAGGACAGTGTCTTGTCTGTCCTCTCTCATCTTTGTCTTAAATGTCTCTTACACTTGCCACTCTGGCCAGCTACAGAAGAGCAATGGGTTTCTTAATCAACCCAGGCAATGGCCCTTTCACTCCCAGCATGCTTGGTAGCTAATCTCTGGCTCCTCCTTTTGGGTATCTGCATGCACTCTCCTCTTTAGCTTCTATGACTTTTTTCCATGTACCTCTCTGGTTCCATGATCTAGGCCCAACAGAACCTCTCCGCCAAGCTGACATTTCTGCCAGAGCACCTAGCTCATAATAGGTATATAGGCAGATTCAATAAATAGGCTAAAAAGTTTTTCTTTTCCTGTTTTAATATGTCCAACCAATTTCTTTGGAGCTATCTAGTCATATCATCTGCAGTGATAATTTTGTTCTTTTAAAATAATTAGTTCAATGAACATTTATTGAAGGACTTCAATATATATTGAAGGCTCAAATATAGCACCAAGCCCTGAAGATACAAAGCCCTCTCCTTCTCCTCCTTCCCTCCCTTCCTTCCTTCTTTCCACATACTCAGTATTTTGCTAAGTATCTGGAGATACAGAGATGAATGAAATGCATCTCAGAAGGTTTTCAATCTAGTTAGCAACTCAGAAAAAGTAAATGGAGAATTAAATTACAAACAGATGTGGTAAGTGCTGTGCTAGGGGTTTGCACCGGATACCAGGAATGTGTGTGTGTGTGTGTATGTGTGTGTGCACATGCATGTGTGCGTGTGTGTGTGTTGATGGTGGTGGGAATATCATCTGTCTTATCCCACCCTAAGGGCTAAGGTCAGGCAAGCTTCCAGAGGAAGTGACCTTGGAACTGAGGTCTAAAGAAGTAGAATTTGTCTGGGGTAGAGGTTTTGAATGAATCAAGCATGGGGGAACATCTTATGCAAAGGCCCTGTGGCAAAAACCTCTTGGTGTGTATGGGGAGTTACAAGTGGTTTGGAATGTGGTGTGCTGTGGAACAGCCAGGGATAGTCTGAAAATGTCCTCAAGGACTGATTTATAAATAGCCTTGTGTATGTGGCTAAGGAATCCTGCAAATAGTGTGAAGACTGAAGAATTTTGTTAGTGCCATATTAGTTTGGCATTTAAAATATATTTGGCCAGCTAGAATGTGGATTATTGACTTGTGCCAATGGGCAAGTCTGGAGTCCAGTTAGGAGGCAGTAACGGGAATAGAAGTATGAGCTAAAAAGAAATGGTCCCTGCCTTCCCAACACTTGCACTCAGCGGCTCATGAGAAATCATTTACCATGATAGCGTGAGATACATATTAATAGAGGCAGGTGCACAGCATGACCAAACACTTTGGACTTTATGATTTTAAGCTCCTTTTGTCTTTAAAATTCTGCAACTCTAGGCTACCTAGTTGTGGGGAATGGTGCCTCTGAGCCTATCTGTTTTGAGGCTAATGGCATATAAAAGAGGAACCACATAAGAATGTTCATTGTAACACTGTTCACAAGAGAGAAAACCAATAAACAACTTAAAATGGGAGAGTGAAGGAATAGATTCTTGTAGAGACACAATGGAATATTCTATACAGGCAGAGTGAGTGAATTATAGCAATGACACAACATTATGGATGAATCTTAGACATATAAACCCAAGTTGTAGGTCCCATAGACATATAAACCCAAGTGGTAGGTCCCCTAGACATAGGAACTCAAGTGGTTAGTCCTGAAAGATTACATACAATGTGATACTGTCTTCATAAATTTAAGAAATGACTAAAACAAGGTATATTTTAAAGAAATATATATAGTAAGTACATTAAAATTCTAATTATTTTATGTAATTATATATTACCATTAATTATAATTATTAATCATTGATACCTCAATCCATTGATATTTAATTAAGATTAATTTTCCATATTACATATTGACACAAATTTCTTATATATTATTATACATAAATATACATAAATTTAACATATTAACATAACTGTGTGTGTGTGTATGTGTGTGTATAAACTATAGAAAAAAGAAAACAAGAGAAAGATGAGCATGGGATTTATTACTTAGGTAGAAAAAAGCATGAGAATGAATGAAAGAGGGACTGGGTGGTTAGAGTAAGTTATAACCAAGGTCCTAGATTTAGTTTTGGGTGGTAGGTTTGGATGCTAATTACATTATTCAAAATAACTAAGTAACTAACTAAATAAAAAATATAAGAAAGTCATGTATGGATTCTTGAGAAAATGTCATGAACAAGACGGAATAGGGTTTATCTCATCCAGTGCCCTTGAGCTCAAAAAAGAAAGACAGAGAAGAGAAAGAAGGAAGCAGACATGTGATAATGGCACACGCAGGGGATCCTGAGAGGCAAGGGCTAGGGCTAGAGAAGTAGGGAGGGGCCAGGAAACCCATGAGGGAGGACAGAGGAGAAGAACCTAAGATGATGTGGCCTTGGAATCCAGCTGGGGTTGAAGGGAAAGACTAGTACACTTGGGGGAGCTCAGGGTAAGGGGCCAAATGCCTGGGTCTGGACAGTAGGATCTAGTCACTTGTTAGTAAAATTTCTTCTGGAAGGCTCTTGAGGAGAAATAAAGCCAGATTCCATACTGTAATTCAAGGGGAGCCTTTGCCTCAAATGATAGTGGACCTGAGTCAGGTCTGAATGTTCCACTATTAACAAGAACAGGAACACAGCTCAAGTCCTTGTTCAGTGAGTACATCCTGCTGGCAGAAGAGTCAGCTGCCTCTCAGCTTTCCTGTTTCACCCATGTCCCAGCAACTGAGTAAGGTCAACATGCCAACATACTCACAGTTTTATGATGTCTGGTCCAAACATTTCTATCACTAAATAGCAGGTTGTCTTCAAGAACAGCTTTTCTAAAAAAAAAAAATAAATAAAGAAGGGGAAATAGATTATTTTCATAATCATCTTTACTAAGAATTGATGATGGATGATTAATTTATCATTGATTCCAGTGATTAATTATAGGGGTTTGAGGGAAATGTTACAGTTAATGTATTCATTATTTCAGGTTTATGTGAATGCTACTTTGTTTACAGTACATGACAAAGATTACCAGTTTATTACAGTTAAATTTGGGGGTTTTATTTTCTTTTGTACAGCAAGGAATGTCTGAATGTTGGTGAAGATCTCCTTTGTTGAAATAAAAGAAACAGGACTCACGTTAAAGTAAATAATTTAAAATATAGCTTTGCTAAAAATACTCTTTTCTGGTGTTCATTTGGAAAAAAAGATTTCACTTTGCCTATTTAGTTTTTGCTGTTAGTATTCCAGAGATAAAAAGAGATGGTCAAAATGTCCCTGCACTGCCATCTTCACCAGAGATCTCACACACACACACACACACACACACACACTAACAAAGCAATCTCCTTCCTCTCCACTGTGAGAGTACAGGGATGCTTTGTGAATTGATCAGTTTGCACAATGAAGCCTGTTTATTCTCTGGTCCTGTTTTTCCAGTTTGTAAGTCCACTGTGGAGCCTTGGGAATTAGGACCTTAGCACAATTAGGACAGATGGGCTGTCCTGGGAAGAGATGGGAGTCTCTCTCTGATGAGAATTTATCTCGTCATGCTCATCTCAGACTGCACTACCCACAACTTGCTTGGAGGGTAGGGTAGTAAAAGAATAGGATAAGTATGGGAAACACTGTCTGCTACTTCATTTTTACTCACTAGTAAATAATGTAAATATTATTGTTATATTACAATAGATCTATTCATAGGAACGTTTTTCCTACAATAAAGCAATGACTTCAAACACATTGCGTTTGAAGTAGGAACTTAAAATTATATCCCCACGTTGACTTTACAGAAGTGAAAAGAACCATGGGGGAATACTATGACACTGCATGACCGCACCTTAGTTAACTAGATGAGATGGACAAATTCCTAGAAAGACAAACTGCCAAAATTGACTCAAAAATAGACAATCTGGATAGATCTATAACAAGTGATTGAATTAGTAATCTAAAGCTTCCCACAAAGAAAAGCCCACAACCAGATGGCTTCACTGGTGAATTGTACCAAACACCTGAAGAAAGCATCTGAATAGGTTTTCTCCAAAGAAGATATATGGATGGCCAATAAGCACATGAAAAGATGCTCAACATCTTTGACTATTAAGGAAATGCAAATCAAAAACAAAATGAGATACCACATCATACCCACTATGATATGCTATAATAAAGATGACAGATCATAGGGGCACGTGGGTGGCTCAGTTGGTTGAACGTCTGACTTTGGCCCAAGTCATGATCTCACATCACGAATTTGAGCCTCACTTTGGGCTCACTGCTGCTAGGGCAGAGCCTGCTTTGGATCCTCTGTCCTTTTTCTCTCCACCCTTTCCCCACTCATGCTCTGTCTCTCTCAAAAAAAAATTTTTTTAATGACAAATAATAGCAAGTATTGATTTGGAGAAATTAGAATCTTCACACACTGCTGGTGGGAACATGAAATGGTGCAGCCACCTTGGTAAATGGTCTGACATTTCCTCAAATGGTTCAACATGGGGTTACCACATGATACAAATCTACTCTTAGGTATATACCCCAAAGAATAAAAAATATATATAAACACAAAAACTTGTGCATAAATGTTCACAGTGGCATTATTTAAAATAGGCAAGAAGTGGAAACAATTCAACCCAAATGTCCATTAACAAATGAATGAACAAAATGGGCTACATCCATACAATAGAATATTCAGCTGTGAAGAGTAATGCAGGTCTGCTACATGCCACACATGGATGGACATGAAAAACATTATGCTAAATGAGAGAAACATAATTCCATTGATATGAAATGTCCAGAAGAGGCAAATGCATAGGGACAGAAAATAGGTTAGTGGTTGTTTAGGGCTGGGGAGGATGGATAAGGACAACTTAGAGGTGTGAGGGTCCTTTCTAGTGTGCTGAAAGTGTTCTAAAATTCACTGTGGTGATAAATGCACGTCTCTGGGAATATACTAAAAGCCATTGAATTATACATTTTAAATGGATGAACTGCAGGAGGCGCGCGCGCGCGCGAGACTCTTAACTTGGCTTCACACCCTGGGCAGAATCCAACCCAGGCTCGATCTCACAACATGAGATCGTGATCTGATCCAAAATCAAATGTCAGATGCTTAACCAAATGAGCCACCCAGGTGTCTCCTCAATAAAAAGGTTCTAAAATAAAAACCTCTCTTTCCCCTGGGTGCTCCTTTACAGGGTCAGTGCAATGGAGAGTATCAAGAATCTATGATGTCATAGGATTCAGAGACCTGATTTCAGCATCCATGGACCTGCTCTGACCTTTGATTGCTTACCCCTTCTGGGTTTCCGTTTCCTCATCTGAAAAATGTGGGAATGGAATTCAGTCTCCTTCACTAGACCATCTAGGGAGTTTGGAGAATTATGTAACAGATATTGAAAATTACATGAATTGGCAGAGCACTCTGGAAGCCAGTTTCAAGTATGGCCAATGTAGAACTAGTTGAACCAAAAGCTGGGCAATATTTATTCTTGCAGTACTGCTTGAAAGACAGAGGAAATTCATCTTCTTTCTGGTACAATAAGAGATGTTGTTGGGGTGTGTGCGTATTTTCTTAGAACCTTGTTTTGTTCAGGTTGAAATGAGTGGCTGCAAGTTTTCCTCGCTCTCTGAGTAGGACCATCTGAATGATCAATTTCTCAGACAGATTCAGTGATCATTTCTCAGATGGCTTCTGCAATGGTTAAGAGGGAGAGGCTCCTGGAGCAAAGGAATAAGAGATGGCCCCTTGAGAGCTAAATTATAGATCAGCACAGAAAGGTACAGAGTGGAGATGTGCCAGACCTCCAGAGCAAGCCAGATAGGGCCCAGTCAGCATGATCAGATGCCACCTCACCATTACTGATACAACCACAGAAAAGATTGGTACTAACATATTGCTAGTCACCTATCTGATATGAAATGTATACAGTTAAACCATCTGTGACCAGCAAGGTACAGAGCATTGAGTTTCTACAGTGTCAAACAGACTTGGAACAGCATAGGAGGGGGAAAAAAGTGGCCATTTTCAAGGGCAAAGGAGGGTGAAAAAGGAGCAAGTGAGCAGTTGTCACACATTAGATGTACACATGTGTGTGTAAATGAAGCCCAGGACATTCTAGGTTGTAAGTCACCTTCATGTTTGCCATGACGAAGTTTCTCATAAGACCCTTTGGAGGGAGTGTTTATGTTTACTCTCCTTCTACTCTCCTTCTAGAGACTTATGTTTACTCTCTAGCTAGTTCCTACTAGTTTGCTTGTAGACTCTCAGAACCTAAGAAACATGAGGAGAGTTGCCTTCCTTGTTTTAAATCTACATGTGTTTTTAACTATCATATTCCACGAAGATAAGATTTTTGCATAGGTGACCCAAGAAAGTGAAGTTCTAACCAGGCTCTCAGGGCATATGAGTCTGCTAACCCCTAGTGAGAATGATTCCATTAATCATTTTTCCATTAACAATTCTGATATTCTTCCAAGGTGTTTACTAATGAGAGCCAGAGGCAAAAGCAGCAGGTGAAACTGAAGGTCAGTAATGCTTCGCACAATTCAAAAAAATCGTCTTCCCAGGCAAAGAAAGGCCAGCCTGATTTACTGAGTGATTATTCTCAAGAATGTCGCTTACATGCTTTCAGACCGCTAAGGTTATGTCTTCTGAACTAGTTCTGCTTTGGAGGTAAAAGCAATACTATTTAAAAATAATAACTGTGTGTTGAAGTGTGTAATTTCACTTCCTCTGTCCCCCATTCTCCTGGCACACCAGGCAGAAAGCAATACAGGACGCAAATAGGCACTATGGCTCAGGCCCATTTCGTTTTCAAGAAGGAGAAATCCTGAGCTAGGAGGCAGACTATCTTTGTCACCCTCTACAGTTTGCGTGACCATCCTACACACAAATGTACAAAATACATTTATAAAATGGAAACAGTAATGCCTGCCATGCCTTTATGCATGTCAGGTGAAAGAGCTTTTAAGCTGAACTGAATATATTATTTCTATCCACAGGTAAAAGATTAATTAATAACATGAAAACAACTGCAAGCGCCATTCTTTTTTTTTTTTTTTAATTTTTTTTTTCAACGTTTATTTATTTTTGGGACAGAGAGAGACAGAGCATGAACGGGGGAGGGGCAGAGAGAGAGGGAGACACAGAATCGGAAACAGGCTCCAGGCTCTGAGCCGTCAGCCCAGAGCCCGACACGGGGCTCGAACTCACGGACCGCGAGATCGTGACCTGGCTGAAGTCGGACGCTTAACCGACTGCGCCACCCAGGCGCCCCTGCAAGCGCCATTCTTAATCCTTTGAAATTCCTCCAGTTGAAAGGAAACCCACCACTGGAAACTGAAATACCAAGTTCGCTTCTCTTGGGAAGGTGTCAACTTTTATTTTACCAGAATCTGACTTTCAACCTCTTATTCACCTTAGCAGACTCTGAAGTTTCCTGTAATGAGTCAGAAGGAGCCAAGATGGTACCTTGCATACCAGCGATCTTGGTCCATGTTGTTTTTCGTTTTGCTAGTATATCAGGTGAAGATAATCTAGGAAGAAGGATTTTTGCTGAGCCTTTCATTTTTGAGCAACATAACTTTGCCTAAATAAAGAACAAAACTGGGTGTCTCCACAAACCCCAAAACACAGTTAGGCAAGGATAAACCACTCACATCCGCAAGACATGTGGGTTATCAACATCTGGGTGGGAGAAAGTAAAGGGAAGCAATAGAATACCAGATAAACCTGAGAATGGGGGCGTCTCCAAATAGTACATAGGTATTGCCTAGAAAGTATGGTGGGCCACTTAAAGAAAGGAAGCTGAGACTGGGTGGGGTTTTGGCCACTGTGATGGCAGATGAAGGACTAAGAGGCTGGCATGGCCAGGCATTTATAATTTCTAGAAACTGACCTACCAGAGATTCCTTTTAGGATGGCATCCATGCTGAGGAGAAACTGCTGGGTTTGGAAACAAAACTGAGCTGGAGAGAAGCAAAGGAAAGAAAATCCAGACAAAAGTGGTCAAGGGAATAGTCAGAAACACCAAAAGTATGCTCCCATGTGTGTGTGTGTGTGTGTGTGTGTGTGTGTGTGTGTGTGTGTGTGTGTGTTTTAACACTACATAAGAACAACAGAAAAAAGTTCTGTGCATTTAGAAACGTACCCTGAACCACTTCTCTTTTTAAGAGTTTTAGAAAACTAATTTCATATAAAAATGAGCAACAGAAATGTATCTAGGTCAACTCCCATACAAAGTTATTATAAGAAAAAAAAGAATAAGGAACAGAATCCCATCCCTATAGAGAGCAAAAGCATGCCAGAAAGTCAAGTCCAAAAAAGGATTAAAACATAACATAGTATTTCAAAATGAGCTAAGAAGCATTAATAAAATGCTTTAAGTCATGAAAGAACAACAGAAATCAAAATTAGAAAACTCAGACATGGACTAAAAGAACACAGGGAAGAATACAAGATTATAAGAGGAATGAAATCTAAACCAGAATGAACACAAGAAGTGAATACAACAGCTAATGTCTTAAGAAAAACTTTCAAGATAAAAAATAAATGAAAGGATAGTAGTATTCAAGCAATAGGCAACATATCAAGGTTAGGCAAAGAAGATTCAAAATATGGATACTAGAAATCCCTGAAAAAGAAAACCAAATCAAGGAAATTGAACAAGTAAACAACTTTTCTGAAATTATTTAAAAAATGTATTTGAGAGCACACTGCATGCCTGAGAACATCAATATACCACAACAAACACTGAAGCATATTCTAGTTAGATGACTGAATTTTATAGAAGAAAGGAAAAAAACCTCCTTTGAACTTCTAGGCAAAAACAGCAAGTGACTTATAAGAAAAAGGAAATTAGATTATCAGTAGGCTCTTTAAAGACACATTTAAGATACTTAGAGAAAGAAATTATATGGCAAGGATTTATGTATCCAGAAAAACAACTGACTTTCAAGTGTAAAGGGCACAGGCAGCTTGTTATTAAGATGCAAGAATTCAGGGAATAGTGTTCCCATGAGCCCTTCCTGAGGAATGAGCTGTAGACAAGTTGACTAGAGAGGCATCCGCATAAGGGCTGGTAGTGAACGTCAATCAAATAGTTGCTGATGGGACTGAGACCAAATGGGGGTGAGAAGGGCATGGATATGGTATGGAATAGCCGTATGCTCAGGTCATAGAGAACAATGATTGCAAAAGGTGGAGAAATGGGAACAGTATACTTAAAGGGCAGTTTTGGTTGCCTTCAGTGATTATAAAGTATATTAATGGTAGCAGTACGAGGATTGATATTGATATTCTGAGACTGTTATATGTCTAATGAGGGATAGGTGAAAGAGTAATTATAGGGTATTTTGTCCCTTTGTCCTTGAGAACTAGGACTTTGGCTGTGGAAAGAAAGATATGGATATGACACAGGAGAGATTAAGAAGAAAATCCTGCTAAAAAAAATCCTATAGTCCTGAATTTGAATTTGAAGTGTCAGTATGACCTCATGAGACATAAGACATGAGATATCTATCTATATCTATCTATTCTATATCTATGTATCTATCTATCTATATATCTATCTGTATATATCTATATCTATATATATATCTCATTATATTGTTATAATGATAGTTTTTAAAGAAAACTAATTGACTATTATGGGACAATAATAGAAAGGCAGCGAATCATTTGAAAATTGGCAAGTAAAGCAAAGGAATCAGGCATTTATCCTGCCTTTCCTACTATGGACAATACCATTATGGACTGTGGGGAAAACGTCTCTAAAATATGATGGGAACATGTGGGTGGCTCAGTCGGTTAAGTGTTCAACCCTGGATTTTTGTTCAGGTCATTATCTGATGGTTAGAGAGTTTGAGCCCTGCATTGGGCTTTGCACTGACAGTGTGGAACCTGATTAGGATTCTCTCTCTCTTCCTCTCTCTGCCTTTCCTCTGCGCTCTCTCTCTCTCTCTCAAAATAAATAAATAAACTTTAAAATTTTTTAAAAATATGATGACGACGAGGCCAAGTGTCTCTAATGTACTTCCACCACTAAAGATAATATAAATGATATATTAGAATAGCACAATTTTGCAATCCCCAGTGAACTAAGAGATCTGGCTAGTGACCATCAACAGCTGCTAATGTCACAAAAAGAGAAAGCCACTTATAATGGCCTCCTGACTAAAGAAAATATCACCACTTATTGTCTTGCCAAAGAAGTCAAACTGGAGTCTGATCAAGCCTCTGGATCTAGCTGCAATTTTCAGGAAATAAAGAACACAGAGCAATACATTCAATCATACCATAGGGAAGAAATCAGCAAAACCCAGACTGTGGGAAACTCTACAAGGCAAATCCCACAATTAAATTAAATGGAAAAGGAAGGGATGGAAAGAAAACTTATAGATTAAAACAGATTTAAGAGACATATCAAAAAATATTTTTTGAGAGTCTCAGGTGCTACCAGCCGAACTAGCTGGGCAGTCAAAAAATATTTTTTAAAATGTTTATTTATTTATTTCTGAGAGAGAGTAAGAGCAGGATCAGGGGAGGGACAGAGAGAGAGAGAGAGAGAGAGAGAGAGACATAAAGAGAATCCCAAGCAGTCTCCATGCTGTCAGCAAAAAGCCTGATGCTGGGCTCAATTCCAAGAACCGTGAGATCATGACCTGAGCAGAAACAGCCAACTGAGCCACCCAGGCATCCCAGGCCTTGACATATCAAAATTTTAAGACTAGGCAAGACTAGGGTATAGCAAATGCCCACCTGGAAGATAAAACTATAAAGCAATGCCAAAAAAAAAATGAGTAGAGTAAAATTCAAGATGTTGTTCCTTTAGGCAAAAGAATGGATTTATGATGGAATGGGGCTTCTAGAGTAGCTACCTATCTGTTTCTTCTTGACCCGGGCTATGTTTACAAGGGTATTCACATTTTAATAACTAATAAACTTATACATCTATTTCATGTGGTTTTCTAGGTTTGATTTGTTTCCTCCAAAAAAGGTTAAAAGATTACCCACTGAACAATACCATACATTGTTTATGGATTCATACAAGTGAATATGAAAGTATTAAATTTGACCAGAACAATAGCCATAAAGCTCATGTGAGTGGTTCCCTCTGGGGAGATGGAAGGAGAATGGAACTGGGGGTGAGAGGAAGCCAAAGGCTGCTTCAAGTCTATCTGCCACGTTCTAATTCCACAAAAGAAAGATGATGTAAATAAGTCAAAATCTTAGCAATGATCAATCTGGGACGTTGTAAACACTCGTGTTTGTGTATTATTCTCTCTTAGACTTTAGATTGAATTCCAAGAAATTTAGCTTGTGAATGCATATTGTGACTGAATGCAATAAATTCTCTGAAAATGCTTTGGTGCTATTGGAACAGCATGCTATGTAAACCAGACACAACCACCATTAGTCTGGCTTCCTTACTTTGAAAAAAAATCATCCTTGATGAATTTGTTTCTTAACATTCAAGGAATGACAATTTGACTCTCAAAGAAGTTTACTCATTGTGGCTGTTCACCTAATAGTATTCTGTAAGGGAAATAGAATCAATATTTTTTCAACTTTGTGGAGATGGAGAGAGAAATATACAATTTGTTTAAATCATCAATCATCAACCCATTCCTTTTTTTTGTTTTTTTTTGAGTATGGGTCAGATGATTTTATTGAGATCCAATTCAAATCCGTGGAAAGTTCCCAGATTATTTTCCCATTTGGGTTTTTTAAAGATCAGTTGTCCTCTCTGACTAAATAAAGCTCTGTGTGGGTAAGGCTGTACATGTATCTGGGAGTGTACATGTGGTTAAATTAACATAAATCATTGAAAATTATCCATTTTTCATTATTTTGACCTTCTTGGCACTTAAGGCAATGAACTCCAGTTAGGCAAATCATTATAAATGTGAGATATGAAGCAACAATTGGCCATTCTACATTTTATTTCCTAAATGTCCTCAACAATCTCATTCTGCCATGGTGGAAAATGAATGTCAGGGGAAAAAATTGCCTCGAGTGGTTTGTGTGTGTGTGTGTGTGTGTGTGTGTGTGTGTGTGTGTGTATTTGTTTTAATTTCTATGAGCCCCATAAGAATATCAACTCACACAAATAACTCAGTCATATTCTCCTCCATAAGTGTGTGTAGGGTATAAACTCGCTCATGATGACTCAAAAGTCAGAAAACAAATCAGACCCACAGCCACATGACCCTTTCTGTATTTACCAGGAAGGTAGCTGCACAGTCTCTCCATTGAGGTCTCCACCGTGGAGTTGTGAACTTGAGCAAGCTGTTCAATCACGGATACCACCGCCACACAGGCTGCAAGGAGACAGAAGAACATGTCAGCAGTGTCATGTAGAAAACTGTGCTGGAGGGCCAGGGGAAAGGAAGGGATGCGCATGTGTCCTTGGGAACACCAACCTTTCCAAAACACAGAACTTTTGTTTGCCAAGCCTTTTAACATCTGCTGTGTGCATAAAGGCACCATGAGTTGTAGTGAAATGTAAAGTGTGCTAAGAAGATTGTATGTTTGAGGGTCAGAAAGACTGGTTGTCAGTTCAGTTTTGCCACTTGTAAGCTATAGGACTTTGTGGAGGTAACTGAATCTTTGTTTATGTTCATTGCTTTTCAATCGCATAGAAGACAGACATGGCATTTAAAGGAGACAGTGTGGAAATAAACAAGTCAGCACAGAGCAGAAGCTCAATAGACACTGGTTTCCTTCCTCCCCCCTTTTCTTCCTTTCTGCAGCAGCTGGTTTCATTGGGATTAGGATCATCCCCACCCCATACATACTCAGCTGTGACTTAGGGTCAGGTTTTTAATTTTAGAAAAGTGGTGGAAATTGCTCAGCCTTTAGAGTCAGAAGACCTGGAATTGAGTCCTGCTCTTGAATCTTGGATTTACCATCCAGGCTTTCTAAGACTTGGTCTCCTCACTGCAAAGTAGGTAATAAGTTTCCTATAAGAGGCTGTAATGATTCAGTGAGATAACAGTGCAATTGAACATGCCTTTGAAATCATCACACGAGTGTAAAGTATCATTTCACCTCCCAGCTAGAAAGCACTCTGCTTGAAAGCATATGCCAATATACTAAGTGTCTAAAAGGAACCTCAGATTAAATTAGGAATATATTACTTCACCAACCTTGGTATACATATGTGAAGGCCCAGAAATGCCAGGCTGACACCTCTTAGAAGTTTCTATCACCAGCCTTGATCTCCTGAATGCCTGGGAAAGCCCAAACTTCCTTTTTCCAAAGAGAGGGGACTCTTTCTTCTACACACAAAGGGTTGGTTGGTCAAAGATCAGTAAGTCTGTGAGAGGAAATTGTTAGGCCTCAGAGAGACAAGAGTGGCATTTATTAGCAGTGGTTGGTTTCCAAGGAGGAAAAAGAAGGCTTATATCCCAAATGAAGAAGTTCCAGGGTGCCTGGCCCAGTAGTAAACTTGCCATTAACCATCTGCTCAAGGTGCTGGGAACCCAAATTCACATGCAGTGTCATTAAAGCCAGATTTCTACCAGGACTCCTTGAGGGACGGTGGCTGGTAACAGATGTGATAGTACAATTGAGCATTTCTAGACAGAAAGAAATAAAATCTTCTGTAAAATGCAGGATTGTCAATGAGCGAGAGACTTTCCTCTTTCTAGACACTGCAACAGCTGATGAGGCTTTTGGCCTCGATTGCTCTGTATCCTCAGATAAAGCCAGACAAAGCTAGGCTCACCTAATCTGAGCGTGATCTTGAAAACCACAATCTCACTGCTCTGAGAGCACCTGCGCATTTATCAACACCAACTATCAAGGTTGATTAGATGTGCTTTTAGTAATCCATGCATTGAGGGTTCTATTACACGCAATGAATTTAGTAGCTGATACTTATTAGCACTTTATGATCTAAAAAGCATTTTCATGTGTATAAACATTTTCATGTGTATTTTGTTTTATTTTAAAGATAACATTTCAAAATATAATGCAATGCAATCTCATTTTAGAAAACAAAAAATACCGAATATTGTAAATAAAATAAACATCATTTAACTCACCCAGAGATAAACCAATTTCACTTTTACTTTAAATATATAAAATATATTTAACATATGTGAATATTTTCAACATTTATAATACTTTTGCCCCCTAATTTATGCCTCTGCCAATCACCTCTTAAGTAACGGGAGCTAAATAAATTTTAATAACTGCAATTGAAAGACAATGATAAATAATGAGATTGCAGTGTGGTAAGAGGATACAGTGTGGTATAGTTGAAAAGGGAGAGGCTTTGAATTAAAAAATAAACTTGGGTTCAAATACTGGATGGATGAGTTACAAACAGTGTAACTTGAACAAGTTACCTCTCCACTGGAACTTCATTTTTACGAGTTTAGATTTGGACCAGAAGTTCCTTGAAGGTGGGAGAAGGGTCTTACTCTCTCTAACTTTGAATGCCTGATGCAGGGTGTGGTTTGGAGTCAGGGGACAGAGATGTGTGCTGACTTGAAGCAAGCTGACTGGAGAACCGGCAGAGTGACATTTCAGTTGTCCGTTGCTGGGGGTCTCCATAGGAAAAGGTTAATGAGTGCACCTGAAGTTGTGTTCAGACTCAGTCATCTCCCCAACAACGTCGCTTACTCTCATTCCATCTTGTTGCAGGGCATGACTGCACTTCTCATTCTGGTGTGAAACAACCAGTGCCAACTCTTGAGTCAGACAGCGGATCTGATAGCAAATAGTCACGACTTGCAGCTGGGGATCACAGAAGGCGGTGGACATGGGGTTGAAATCTTGCATAACAATCACTTTGTGTGGCATCTCATCAATGAGCTGCTTCACCCAGCATGGACTTGAAACGAGGGTATGCATTTGTTTTAATCCAAGGCTTGCAAGGATCAATGCAAAGAGAATTGTGCCACTCGAAACCTCAACCTGCTTCTTTGTACTTATAGATATGGGTTTTTCTTTTACTCAGAGGAATCCCATCAAGGACTCTTATGACTTTGGTGGCTCCTTAGTACTCCTTACTAAAATTGGAAATCATTAGATAAAAGGAGCCAAAAAAAAAAAAAAAAAGTCAGCTGTCTCTGATGGAGTGGACCTTGACATCACCTCTGCTCTGCCCAGTGAAGAGTTATGATCAAAAGGGCTCTGAAGAAAACTGGGTAATGGGGTTTGAAATATGTAAACGCCCAGGTTGGACTCAGCTTTGATTTGAATCATGCTCCCTTAGACATCCTCACCCATATCCAGGGGCCTCAACTCCCCTTCCAGCTGGATTGTTAATTTAGGGTCTGCAGCGCAGTGTGTTCTGAATCCTTTAGTTGGCAAGAGTGGAGAAATTGACTTGGCTGTAGTTTCTAATAAGAGGTTCCACTGTCTTGACAGGCTAAAGAATGTTTTCCCTTAGACGCATGGGCAGAATAATTCTTCGCATTACAGACCATTCTCTGGCTGCTGATAAAAGGCCTGGCTCTGCTAAAGTGAGTTTGTCCAAGCTACTGTTCATTTACAGAGAGTGAGAGCGGTGCACTTTGCTCAAGTCACCATTCGAAACCTCACATATGGAAAATCTCTTCTCACGTGGCTTCTGAAAATAATGAGTGTAATAGAAACAGACACTCCTGATATTGTACGAAAAGAAGTGAATGGGACCCAATAAAAACATCTGCCACAGATATCTGCTTCTGGACACATTCCTCTGGTAGGTTGCAGACTATACCCAGAATCCTTTTGAAATGAAACAGGACTCTTGCAACTCTAATTATAATCATATCCATGCTGGCTGGAAATGCAGCCAACTGCAGAGAGACGGCTACAAGATTTCCCATTTGTGTGAAGCCCACACTTCATCGAAAAGCCCAGAAAGCACTAGGCAGTTGTCAGAGACAGGGTCAGCATGACTATCCTTCCTTTGTGACCCTAAGTGGACACATAAATAATTCATCACATGGCTAGAGTGTGCCCTGCAGTTTTCAAAGTGTTTTGCATACATTATCATCTCATTCAAACTTCACAACAACTCATAGATGTAGGAATCATTGCTCTCATTTTACAGACCAGCAGACAGAGGCTCAGAGAGGTTAGCTATCTTGCCAAGGATGTGGCTAGTTAACAGGAGAGCTGGGACTGGAACACAGTATGTACAAGTTCCTTCCAGATGGAGGCACTGTGCTGGGCTGTGAGTAGGTGCTGAAAAAAAAACTGATATGGTTCCTGCCCTCTTAGAGATTATGCTGTAATGGAGAAAAGTGATGGTAAACAAACAAACACATAAATAATTTTAGGAGCCATGAAGAAAAGGAACAGGGTGAAATAGCAGAGGGTAATGAAGATGGGGTGGTATAAACCTTCTTAGCTAGAGCCAATAAAGAGGGCTTATCTGGAGAACGCACACAAAAAATGGCTAATATAATGGCAAGGATCATAAGGAGCTGGGGGCAAGCTTGGTAAGAAGTGGGGGGAGCTGATGCCACTTCATGGCCTAAAGCTAGGAAAACCTGGCACCAGAACCCAATGGTGAAAGATGAAGTGCAGGGAAAGGAAGATGTCAGTTTCATGGGCTTTGTAGACTGCAAAAGAGCCAGGGATTTTTCCAGAGAGCAATGGGGAACCATGGCTGGGTTTTGTGGAAAGAGCTGCTGCTATTTGATCTATGTCTTAAATTATCATGTTGGCTGTCACAGGGAGGAAGGTACTTAGGGGGCAAAGGTGGGAGCAGAGAGATGAAGTAGAAGGCTATTTTGGTACCGGAGAGAGATGGTGGTGGATTGGAGAGTAACGAGTGGCAGGGGGGACAGAGAAAAATAGACAGATGTGGGATCTATTGTGGAGGTTAACCCAATACAATTTATTAATGAATTGGCATGTGAAGGAAAGAAGTATGAGGACAAGTGAGAATCAAAAATGATTCATTTATTTGTGGTTTGGGCTCCGGGGAAGGGTCGAGCACAGGTTTTGGGACCATACCACACCTGGGTTTGGGTTCCTGAGTCCCTCTGCACCCGGGTGACTTTGTATGTCCCACTTCCCACCACAATAGTGCTCCTCAAGCAGTTAAACTCTGTTTTCCTCAGATTTCCTTGCTTGTGTGGGAGCAGAAGATATGGCTTTACATGTTTACACTCTCCTAGGCCTTTCTCATGTTGGTGAAAAGAAAAGGAAATAAGGTATGAAAATAGTCACTTAAAATTACCTTCCTACCAGTTTTGTTTCCCTACGATTGTAGTTACTAACTAGTACACAACCCAGATATGAATATTACACCTTCACCCTTTTCTTTTCCTCGTCTCATGAGTCCGGACACGGATAGGGAGAGGTTGGTAAGAAGAAAAGAGTGGAAGGGAGGAATGAAGGGAGAAATTATGTTATAGTAGAGAGTAGAAGAATTTGGGGGTCAGACAGACCTGGGCCTGCTTCTCTGACTTATGAGCTGAGGTATCCGGCGGGATGATTAACCTCTCTGGACCCAGATTTTGTCACCTACCAAATGGAATAATAATGCTCACTTGTGTGTTACACTAAACATGGCCATCTATTCCAGTCCTCTGAATCTGGCCTTGTAACTTGTTTTATCAGTAGACCATGGAGGAAATGACGGCATGTCAGATCTGAACTCAGGCCTCAAGAGGCCTTGCAGCTTCCATTTTTGCCCTCTTAGAACGTTATAGCTGTGAGCTTGAACCAGCCTACTGGAGAGGCCACATAAAGGAAAATCAAGGTGCCCCAACCAACAGCCTGCCAACATTTGTGAATGAGGCCATTCTAAATCATCCAGCCGCTGTCATTCTGCCATCTACCAAGTGAGTGCAGCAGCAGGAGTGAGCCCAGGGGATCTCTAGTGGGAGGATCACCCAACTGTGTCCAGCCCAAAATTGCCAGCCTGTAGAATTATGAGCTAATAAATGATTGCTGTATAAGTGTGGAGTAGTTTGTAACTCAGCACAGGTTATCTGCCATACCTGGCAAAAGCATTGTGGGAATTAAGTGATACAACACACAAATGCATATGCTATCTAGCAGAGTAGGCATTTAACAAATATTACTGTCAGTTTCTACTCCAGCTGCTGAGACCATTCGGCCAAGACATATTCTCTGTGATTCTTTTTAAAATAAAAACTCAGAAACTTATCTTTGAAAACCATATTGCTGTACCAACAGTATTTTTACTTTTCTATAGCTGAATTTGCTTTTATTGCCTGTAGGTAGTATTTTCACTACATTTGGGCAGATTAGGGTCTGTGGCTTAACCCCATCATCACCTAGAACATTGTCTTTATGAGAAAATGTGCAGTGAGTTCCAAACTGCCAAATTTCCCAAGAACACTGGCAATGAGAGAGGCACTATATTGGGCAATTTCCTAGTGATAACAGAGGCTGGGGGTATTCAAGGGTGAGGAGTATTGGTGAGAGGAAATAAGCAGACTGTGTTGAGAGATCCAGGATGGTTGGCTTGACTAATTTAGAAATATATAAAAAGCTAATAATAAAGAGATGAGAGTAAAGACAGGAACCATTCCATCCTGTTTTTAATTCAACACATGTTTATTAGTACCCAATATATGCTCAGAAGTTTGAGGATACAAACATGAATAAAAGAAATCACAGACCAGGAGGAAAGCCTGATGATGAGAAAAACAGTCTAGTTATGGCAACCTGTGAGTGCTATGGTAGAGGGACCTGTTAGTGTTTTGGAAGCAGAGAGGAAGAAGAAACTAACTCTGGGAGGGGCCAAGATTGCAGAACAGCATGGAAGGTTTTTTGTGTGTCTCTCATCCTTGAAATACAGCCAGATCAACACTAGACTATCCTGAACACGTACAAAACTGACTTGAGGATTAACACAACAATCTGCACAACCTAAACCAGAGAACTCAGCAGGTATGAGGTGTGGGGAGGTGAACTGGGGGAGAGAGAAGCCACTAAGGGCAGGGAGCTGTTTTTTGTGCAGAGAGAGGACAGAAACAGGGGTGGGGGCAAGGGGTAGAGCAGGAAAGCAGCTGGAGAGAAAAGAAAGAGTATGCAAGGGACTGAACAAAAAAAGGGGAAAGGAGAAAGGAGAGGGTTTAAATTCCATTAAGACTCTACAAACAGGGGGAGTACAGAATCTGAAACTCCACAGCTCGATACCTGGTGGTGCTCTGTTGGGAAGGGCAAATCCCCAGGAGCAGAGAGCGAGGTCCGAGGGGGTCTCAGTGGACCCTGGAGAACAAACACATTTGCTGGTGCTGGAACAAGGTCATTAAGGGTGAAGCCTGGTGCCAGATGTGTGTCATGATTTTCCATAACCCCTGAAATGCTGCTGCTACACAATCACGTGAACTTTTTCTGGGGCAGGCTGGCAGTCTGGGGCAGGCTGGGGCCGCAGTCTCTGGACATCGGTGGCAGCACAGTCCCGAGAATGTCCCTGGGTGGGGCCGGCACTCGGCCATTGCTCCGTGAGACCCTCACCTAGAAGGTCTGAGCGGGTCAAAGCTTCAGTCCTTCAGAAGTGAGGGGTTGGGAAACACAGCCGCATCTGAGATAAAACTCAGGAGGGAGGTGCCACCTGGCAACATGACAGCTTGGTCACAGACAGTGTAAAAGTGGGGAGTAGACAGAAGCTGGAGACAAAGGACAGGTGCACGATTGCTGGTGGGGGAAAGCACAGAGTTCCGATACTAGACACTGGTTAGCTGGGTGATGCCATTTTCACCCCTCCCACACATGCGCATACGCAACTACGCCTGCCACAACAATCCACTCCAGTAAGCTAAGCAGCCCCACCTAGTGGAGAGCAGAGCCCTTACACTAAGCCCCATCCAACTGGGCCAATGTCACTCTTCAGGAACACCACAAGTCTCTGCACCTGCTTAGTTTATAGTCTATAAAGTGCTTCATACTTTGACTTCTAGGGGAAACTGATGTAATTTCAATAGTATTACAGTATGTTTGCTGGTCCATCTATTCAAAATTTTTTTCTTTTCCTATTCTTGAATACAGAAAGAGAAAATATTTATTTTTATTTTCCATTTTTATTAAAAATAGTTTTAATTTTTTCTACTATATTTTTTACTTTTTTGGTAAATTTTTCAAGTTATAGTTTACTTACATCATTTCACTTTATTTCATTGTATTCATTTTTTCAAACTTTCAAACTTTTTTTTCTTATCTTTTTGTTTTTTCTCTAATCTATCAAGCTCCTTCCAACAACCAGACCAAAACACACCTAGGATCCAGCGACCTTTATTTGATATTTTTTGGGTTGTTTTTAATTTTTAATTTTAATTTTTTTACCTTATTAATTCCTTTTCTTCCTTCAAAATGATGAAATGAAGGAATTCACCCCAAAAGAAAAAACGGGAAGAAATGACAGCCAGTGACTTAATCAACACAGATACAAGCAAGATGTCTGAACCAGAATTTAGAATCATGATAATAAGAATACCAGCTGGGGTTGAAAACAGATTAGAATCCCTTTCTGCAGAGATAAAGGCTAGTCAGGATGAAATAAAATATGCTATAACTGAGCTACAATTTCAAATGGATGCCATGGTGGCAAGGATGGTTGAGGCAAGCAGTGATATAGAGGACAAACTTATGGAGAACAATGAAGCAGAAAAAAAGAGGGAGACTAAGGCAAAAGATCATGATTTAAGAATTGGAGAAATGAGTGACTCATTAAAAAGGAACAATATCAGAATCACAGGGGTCCCATAACAGGAAGAGAGAGAAAAAGGGGTAGAAGTGTTACGTGAGCAAATCATAGTGGAAAACTTTCCTAACCTGGGGAAAGACAGAGACATCAAAATTCAGGAAGCACAGAGGACTCCCATTAGATTCAGCAAAAACCGACCATCGACAAGGCATATCATAGTCAAATTCACAAAATACTCAGGCAAGGAGAGAATCATGAAAGCAGCAAGGGAAAAAAAAAGTCCTTAACCTACAAGGGAAGACACATCAGGTTTGCAGTAGACCTATCCCCAGAAACTTGGCAGGCCAGAAAAGAGTGGCAGGATATATTCAGGGTGCTGAATTGGAAAAATATGCAGCCAAGAATTCTTTATCCAGCAGGCTGTCATTCAAAATAGAAGGAGAGATTAAAAGTTTCCCAAACAAAAATTAAAGGAGTTCATGACCACTAAACCATCCCTGCAAGAAATTTTAAGGGGGACTCTCTGAGAGGAGAAAAGATGGGGAAAAAAAAGATCAAAAGCAACAAGACTAGAAAGGACCAGAGAATACCACCAGAAACTCCCAACTCTACAAGAAACATAATGGCTATAAATTCATACATTTCAGAACTCACTCTAAATGTCAATGAACTAAATGCTCCAATCAAAAGACATAGGGTAACAGAATGGAAAAGAAAACAAGATCCATCTATATGCTGTTTACAAGGGGCCCACTTTAGACATAAAGACACCTTCATATTGAAAGCAAGGGGATGGAGAATCATCTATCATGTCAATGGTCGCCAAAAGAGAGCCAGATTAGCTGGATGTTTTTATATTAGACAATCTAGACTTTAAAATAAAGACTGTAACAAGAGATGAAGAAGGGTATTATATCATAATTAAGGGATCTATCCACCAAGAATATCTAACAGTTGTAAATATTTATGCTCTAAATGTGGCGGCACCCAAATATATAAATTAATCACAAACATAAAGAAACTTATTGATAATAATACCATAATAGTAGGGGACTTCAACACCCCACTTACAACAATGGACACATCATCTGAACAGAAAATCAACAAGGAAACAATGGTTTTGAATGACACGCTGGACCAGATGGACTTAACAGATGTATTCAGAACATTTCATCCTAAAGCAGCAGAATATACATTCTTCTCCAGTGCACATGGAACTTTCTCTGGAATAGATCACATACTGGGACATAAATAAGCCCTGAACAAGTATAAAAAGATCGAGATCATACCATACGTATTTTCAGACCACAATGCTATGAAACTCGAAATCAACCACAAGAAAAAATTGGGGAAGGTAACAAATACTTGGAGACTAAAGAACATCCTACTAAAGAATGAATGGGCTATCCAAGAAGTTAAAGAGGAAATAAAAAGTACCTAGAAGCCAATGAAAATGATAACACCACAGTCCAAAACCTCTGGGACACAGCAAAGGCGGTCATAGGAGGGAAGTATATAGCAATCAAGGCCTTCCTAAAGAAGGAAGAAAAGTCTCAGATACACACCCTAACCTTACACCTTAAAGAGCTGGAAAAAAAAAACAGCAAATAAAACCCCAAACCAGCAGAATACAGGAAATAATAAAGATTAGAGCAGAAATCAATGCTATCAAAACCAAAAACAAAACAAAACAAAATAAAAACAAAAAACAAAAAACAACAACAGTAGAACAGATCAATTAAACTAGAAACTGGTTCTTTGAAAGAATTAACAAAATTGATAAACCCCTAGCCAGTTTGATCAAAAAGAAAAAAGAAAGGACCCAAGTAAATAAAATCAAGAATGAAAGAGGAGAGATCACAACCAACACAGCAGAAATACAAGCAATAATTAGAGAATATTATGAGCAATTATACACCAATAAAATGGGCAATCTGGAAGAAATGGACAAATTCCTAGAAACATATACACTACCAAAACTAAAACAGGAAGAAATAGAAAATTTGAAAAGACCCATAACCAGTAAAGAAATCGAATTAGTAATCAAAAAGCTCCCAAAAAACAAGAGTCCAGGGCCAGATGGATTTCCAGAGGAATTCTACCAAACAATTAAAGAAGAGTTAACACTTATTCTCTTGAAGCTGTTCCAAAAAATAGAAATGGAAGGAAAACTTTCAAACGTTTTCTATGATGCCAGCATTACCTCAATTCCAAAACCAAAGTCCCCATGCAAAAGGAGGACTATAGACCAATTTTCCTGATGAACATGGATGCAAAAATCCAACAATACATTAAAAAAATTATTCACCACGACCAAGTGGCATTTATACCTGGGATGCAGCGTTGGTTCAATATCCGCAAAACAATTAATGTGATTTATCACATCAATAAAAGAAAGGACAAGAACCATATGATCCTCTTAATAGATGCAGAGAAACCATTTGGCAAAATACAGCATCCTTTCTTAATAAAAACCCTCAAGAAAGTAGGGATAGAAGGATCATGCCTCAAGAGCATAAAAGCCATATATGAAAGACCCAATGCTAATATCATCCTCAATGGGGAAAAATTAAGAGCTTCCCCCTAAGGTCAAGAATAAAATAAGGATATCCATTCTCGCCACTGTTATTCAACATAGCATTGGAAGGCTTAGCTTCTGCAATCAGACAACACAAAGAAATAAAAGGCATCCAAATCAGCCAGGAGGAGGTCAAACTTTTACTTTTCACAGATGATATGATACTCTATACAGAAAACCCAAAAGATTCCACCAAAAAACTGCTAGAACTAATCCATGAATTTAACATAGTTGCAGGATATAAAATCAATGCACAGAAATGGTTGCATTCCTATACACCAATAATGAAGCAACAGAAAGAGAAATCAAGGAATGGATCCCATTTACAATTGCACCAAAAATCCTAAAATGCCTAGGAATAAATCTAACCAAAGAGGTGAAAAATCTATACGCTGAAAACTATAGAAAGCTGATGAAAGAAATTGAAGAAGACACAAAAAATGGAAAAATATTCCATGCTCCTGGATAGGAAGAACAAATATTGTTAAAATGCCGATACTACCCAAAGCAATCTACATATTCAATGCAATCTCTATCAAAATAACACCAGCATTCTTCACAGAGCTAGAACAAACAATCCTAAAATTTGTATGGAACCAGAAAAGACCCCGAATAGCCAAAGCAATCTTGAAAAAGACAACAAAAGCAGGAGGCATCACAATCCCAGACTTCAAGCTGTATTACAAAGCTTTAATCATCAAGACAGTGTGGTACTGACACAAAAACAGACACTCAGATCAGTGGAACAGAATAGAAAACCCAGAAATGGACCCACAAACATATGGCCAACTAATCTTTGACAAAGCAGGAAAGAATATCCAGTGGAATAAAGACAGTCTCTTAAGCAAATGGTGCTGAAAAAACTGGACAGTAACATGCAGAAAATGAACCCAGAACCCTTTCTTACACCACACACAAAAATAAACTCAAAATGGATGCAAGACCTAAACATAAGATAGGAAGCCATCAGAATCCTCGAGAAGAAAGAGGGCAAAAACCTCTTTCATCTTGGCCGCAGCAACTTCTTACTCAACACATCTCTAGAGGCAAGGGAAATAAAAGCAAAAATGAACTATTGGGACCTCATCAAAAAAAAAGCTTCCGCACAGCAAAGGAAACAATCAGCAAAGTAAAAGTCAATCAACGGAATGGGAGAGGATATTTGCAAATGACATATCAGATAAAGGGTTAATATCCAAAATCTATAGAGAACTTATCAAACTCGACACCCAAAAAACAAAAAATCCAGTGAAGAAATGGACAAAAGACATGAATAGACACGTCTCCAAAAATTATATATTATATGTATATATACACACAATGAAGTATTACTCAGTAATCAAAAAGAATGAAATCTTGCCATTTGCAACTACGTGGATGGAACTAGAAAGTATTATGCTAAGCGAAATTAGTCGGAGAAAGACAAATATGATATAACTTCACTCATATGAGGACTTTAAGAAACAAAACAGATGAACATAAGGGAAGGGAAGCAAAAATAATATAAAAACAGGGAGGGGATAAAACATGAGACTCTTAAATATAGAGAACAGAGGGTTGCTGGAGGGGGGATGGGCTAAATGGGAAAGGGGTATTAAGGAATCTACTGAAATCATTGTTGCATCATATGCTAACTAACTTGGATGCAAATAAAAAATAAATAAATTATTGATTAAAAAAGAAACTAACTCTGCCTTGGTAGCCGGTGATAGTTTCCTGCAGGAGTTGAGTGTTAAAAGAATGGAAGGACCTTATTTGACAGAAAAAGGCAAGAAAGGCCTTCAAAAAGAGAGGAATCGCTTTTTTAAAGACTTGGTTGTGAGAAAGAGAAGGGTTGGCCAAGGCTAGAGCTCAGGGTCCATGGGAAAGACAAAGTGAGAGAGGTAGAAATGGATCCCATTGTGAAGAGCGTTGAAGGGCAGACCATAGAGCATGGGGTCCAAATTCTGTAGCGTCTACAGTGTAAACCAATGGTTTCAAACATTTTACCTTGTACCCCCTAAAGGAAATTTGAGAAACTATGTACCCTTCCCACATTTTAATGGATGTTAATGTAATATTAATGGATATCAACTTAAAAAGATGCAAAGAGTGTATAATTCTAGGTAGACTATAAATATTAATAGTAGAAATCATACATTAATCTCTATGTATCCAAAGGAATCTAAATACTGTAGTGATTCATACCTACTCTCATCCACTTAAAAAAATAAGCTCAAGCACTTTTTTCACAATGAGAAATTTATGTTGATAATCCCTCTCCTTGAAATCATATTTCAATAAAAAGTCTACCTCCTTGAATTTTTCTTCCAGTATAGAATTGTATCCCAATGTAATATATTTTTATGGTTGAATGTATTTTATTGATGGCACTGTTATACTTCTTAGCACTAAAAATATGAATAAAATTTAAATGGAAATTTTAATTTCCTGTGAATATAACTCTAAGTTTTAAAAAATTCTTCTGGATAGTTTTCATTATTAGTAAAATTAACTTTTCTCAGCAATATGTATTGTCAATCTAACAATTCCTAAATAATAAAAGTAAAATTTTATTGGAATTGCACTTCTTAAAGAGATATTGCCCTTTTCAATTAGTACTTATGTCTGATGAAGAATATTACTTATTCATGTAAACAGGCAAAGTTCAGCATCATGTCTGTTCCTATTTTTCATTTTTAAAGAGGCAAGTGCTGAGAAAACATGTTCACTTAAGTAAATGAAATAGAAGGACTTTTGGTAGAGAAATGTCACTTTATTCTTTAACTCCTTCTAAGTTAAATGTCAAAAGTCTTAAAGTGATCTATCATTGGCAATTATTTCAAATGATCTATCACCTGAAAACTCCATTAAGTGCCCCTTCAATCGTGTTGAAAGCAAAGAACTAGAAACCACCTGACTTGCAAAAACATTTGTTACCGAATCAATGAAATCTTCTATTTTCTCAATTTCTGGGAGATATATGTATATATATATATACATACATATATATATACACACATATATATATATACATATACATATATATAGAGAGAGATATGTATATATATATACATACATATGTATATATATATATGTGTGTGTATACATATACATATATATGTATATATGTTTTACTAAGACTCTTCTTTTAATTATATCTATTATAATTCACCTCGAGAGACCTTGTTAGAACTTAATACACTCAGAAAGAACTGGGAGGTTGAAATACTATTCTTTTCAATACACTTTTGTGTATATAATATTTTAAGTAAAACCTTTTATCTAAATGCATACTTCATGTATATTTTTGTCAAATTTGGAGCTACAGATTTAGTTCATCAGGTTATGAGAAATGTCCTCTGTATAAACCTAAATGGCAAAGTCAGACCTTATCATTAAAGTAACTAATCAGATTATCTTTCCAAAAATATATGACTTCATGTTTCCTTTCACTTCTATTTTTGAATTTTAAGATACGTACTTAGAGATAGAGGATGGATGGATAGAACAACAAATGGATGAATGGCTGAGTAGGTGGGTGGATGGATGAATAGAAAAGGATAGACTGATGATGGATGGATGGATTGATAGGTAGATAGATTAGATAGATACGTAGGTAGGTAGGTAGGTAGGTAGATAAGATAGATATAAAAGATGAAAAAAATTGAAAAATTTCCACTTGCTAGCAAAGACTTATTACTACCAAAGTTCTTTTGTTTTTAAACAAAGTTTATTTATTTATTTTGAGAAAGAGAGTGAGTGCAAGCAGGGGAGGGGCAGAGAGAGAGAGAGAGAGAGACAGAGAGAGAGAGAAAGAGAGAATCCCAAGCAGGCTCCAAACTGTCAGCACAGAGCCTGCAGTGGGGCTCAATCCCATGAACCCGCAAGATCATGACCTGAGTCAAGATCAAGAGTGGGATGGTTAACATACTGAGCCACCCAGGCGCCCACCAAAGTTTTTACAAATGTTTTCTTGAAAAAAAAAAAAAAGTGTTGATTTTAGATTGTCTACTTAGCCATCCAGATTTAGAAATCAAACAAAACAATAAGACGAGGTCCCAAACTCCATAAACACATACCCAGACCTTTCTGAAAGGAAATATAGCAAAATATCAATAGTGATCATCTAGGTTTGGGGATTACAGTTGATTTTATTCTTCAAAAATATTCTTTGCTGTTTCCTAAAATCTCTATGAAAGCCACACATTCTTTTATAATTAGAAAAAACCAATACATAGTATTTTGTCAGATAATTTCTCATTGAATAAACTTTTTAATAGTTGCCTTCCACCTTACCAAGTTCTAGGAAAATGTGAAATGCCATTTTCTACGATACTTTCATTGTTTCAGCTCTCAGCTGCGTGTTTTTACAAGCTATATCTCATTTAATCTTCACAACACCCTCATGAGATTGGTACTTCCCATTTTACAGATGAAAACTAGGAGGCGCAGAGAAGTTAGGCAACATACCCAAGGCCTTTTAGATAAGCAGCGATTCTGCTACTAACTGGCTGACTGGTGATTTTAATCCAGATCAGTTGAACTTTGAAATACAAATGCTTCTAAGTGTCACACTGAACATATTAAAATATGGGATTTTGAAAGTCATTGCTATATTGAAATAGTCATTGCTATATTGAAATCTACAGTTTGTGCGTTATTTTCTCACAATATTCTTTTCAGTTTCCAATGATGTTTCTGGGAGAGCAAAAATGTTTAAATTTAATAAGGTGCGATTTAGATTTTTTTTTTATTTTTATATGGTTCTTTGGATGTCATATTAAGAATCTTTGAATCCAAAGTCACAAAGATTTTCTTATAGAAGTTTCATAGTTTTTGCTCTTACCTGAGACCCAGAATTTATGTTGAATTACTAATTGCAAGTGATCTGAAATAGGAAATCAGATAGTGTCAGTTCTCCAACAGTGTTTTTCAAAATTTTTGACGATTATAGTTTCTTTGTGTTTTCATATGAATTTTAGGACCAGCTTGCCAATTTTTACCAAAAAAGGATGTTAAGATTTTGATTGAAATTGTGTTTATAGATACAATTTGGGGAGTAATGCTATCTTAATACTATCGAGTTTTCCAATCCATTAGCATGAGACATCTGTCCATTCCAATAAAACATTCTTTAATTTCTCTCAGCAATAGTTTGTAGTTTTCAATGTAATCACATTTCTTTTTCTAAATTTATTCCTAGGTATTTTTTTTATTATATTGTAGATGGAATTGTTTTCTTCATTTCAATTCTTGAAAATGTGTTGGTAATATAAACAAATGTAACTGACTTTTATATTAATCTTGAATCCCGCAACCTTGTTAAGCTTTCCTATTCATTACAGTCATTTTATTGTTAATATCTCAGGATTTTCTATATTCGGGATTCTGTTGTCTGAAAATAAAGACAGTTTTACTTCTAAAGATAGTTTTACTTATTTCTTTCCAACTTGCATGCTTCTACTATTTTTATTTCTTTATTAAACTGAAGAGAATTTTCCAAAAAATGTTGACCAGCAGTGGTGAAAGTAGACACCCTTCCTGTGTTCCTGATCTTAAGAGGAAAGTATTTAAGTCTTTCATCAATGAGTATGAAGCTAGCAATAGGGTTCTCATAGATGCCCTTTATCAGGTTAAGAAAGTTCCTTTTTATTTCATAATTTGTTGAGAGTTTTTGATGTGGATGGGTGATAGATTTGCCAAATAATTTTTCTATTTCTATAGGGATGATAATGTAGTTATAGCCTCTATTCTATTAATTAATGGGATATCCCATTAATTGATTTTTAGATGTTAAAACGACCATGTATTCTTAGGATAAACCCCACTTGGTCATGGTGTATAAATCATTTTATATGTTGCTGGATTCAGTTTGTTAATATTTTGTTAAGGATTTTTGCTGATGTTAAATTTTTCTGTAGAATAAGGGTATAGAATTATGAATTTGGGAGGTGGCTGGGTGGCTTAGTCAGTTAAGCATCTGACTCTTGATTTTGGCTCAGGTCATGATTTCAGAGTCGTGAGACTGACTCCAAGTCAGGCTCTGTGCTGGGCATGGTGCCTGCTTAAGATTCTGTCTCTCTACTCCTCTGCCCCACCTTGTGCACATTCTGTCTAAAAAAGAAAAATAAATAATTTTTTCTCTAAACACTACTTTAGCTACATTCCATAAAATTTGATATATTGTGGTTTTTCAGTTAAGCCAAACTATTTTTTTAATTTTCCTGTGATTTCCTGTTTTATTATTATTTTTTTAAAGAAGCGTGTTGTCTTATACACATTTGATTTTTTTCCAGATTTGTTCCTATTGTTGATTTCTAATTTAATTAGAAAAATATTTGTATGATTTCCCATCTTTAAAAATGGATTGATACCTGTTTTTTTGCCTAGTATATGGTCTATACTGGATAATGGGCCATGTGTAGTTAAAAAATAATGTATATTTTGCTGTAGCTGAATGGGGTGTTCTATAGATGTTAGTTGGGTCAAGTCAGAGTCGCTCAATCTTCCATATCCTTACGTACTTTTTGTCCTTTGTTCTACCAATTACAGAGAAAGGAGCATTGACATTTTCAATTGTGTTGTTGAACTGTATTTTTTTCTAATTTTTTAATTAAATTTTTATCTCTTGGGTTTTTTTTGACTCTATTATTAAGTATAGGTACATTTACAATTATTACTTCTTCTTGATATATTGAGCTCTTTATCGTTATTAAAAATACCTCTTTGTCTTAGGATGATTTCATATCTTAAAGTCAATTTTGTCTGATACTAATATATTAATTCCAAGTATCTTCCATTCAACCTTTTTGTGTTATTGAATCTAAAGCGTCTCCAGCAGACAGAATATAGTTGGATCTTGCCTTATTTATCTAGTCTGATCATCTTGTCTTTTGATTGGCGTGTGCAGTTCATTCACATATGTCAGAGCTATATAAAATAGCTGTATAAATAGAGAGATGGATACATCATAGCTTTATGGGGATTTTACTCAGCTTGATGCTTTGCAACATTCTTTTTTTTCCTCTTTCCCATAGTACAATTAATCTATGTTCTAGTTTCACACCCTCCCTCCCCACTAAAATTTATTCACATTCTGCCTGAAGAAAAGCATACTGTTAAGTTGAGTTCTTTAGGTTTTGCTCACTTTGTGACCTTTCCCCAAAGTGGTAGATCTCTCTCTATAGTGTCTTTATGGCCTTTCTTTTCAGAGATGTGACCCCCCAGAACAGTCCAGGAAAATAACAGGCAAATGTGGGTATAGTGAAAGTGTAGATGATCAGAAACCTAACATTTGTGCCAAGGCTGGGGTTAAATTCTATGATAATGTAGAAATAAAGTATGGGAATTAAGGAGGGGAGAAGGTGTGAAAAGTGGGGGGCAAAGTGCAGGGGGCTACAGCTATAGCTGGGAACCAACAGGTGACAGGCTAGACCAGCACAATCTGAAGGCCCCAGCGGGTGACCTGGGGGATGGTGGGGGGATGGAGATGAGTAGATGCTCTGAGAGCAACAGTGGATATTCCCTTGCTGAGAGGAGCCCATGATCTACACCAGCCATGACACCCCATGGGGACAGAGGCCTGCCCTCAGAGGCCAAGAGCGGTAAATGTCAGAATGGTACGTAAGCCCTCCTTCAGAATTGAGACCAGCCCTAGCAAGGAAAGAAGAGAGCCCTGAGGTACCCAGAGGAGACCAAATTTAAACACAAAGCGGTAAGATGAAGTGTTTTGTGCTATCAGCAGCAACAGCAGCTTACGAACAAGTGTTCAGTTACAGAGAAATAGAGAAAATGAAATTTCTGTATATAAAATTGTGATCATAAATTTTCAAACTTCTCTGCTGGCTCTACCTAAATCTTTCCTATCTTTGTCAGTAACACTGTCATCTTACCATTCACACTGGCACCCCTTTCTCTTTGTCATGCAATCTATAAAGTCACTCTATGTGAGATGTGGGGGATGGGGAGATGGGGTTTTAACTGCCTCTGAAGGTATTTTATATATTTAACCAAACATAGATGAAGGGTGGGGGGAGGTAGGTGTCTTTTTTAACCTTTTAGAAGTGCTTAAAAAACAAACAAAAAAACTCAATGAATTAATTTAAAATGTCATTGACTTAGAAACATAAATATTACTTTGCCCCTAAATCACCCATGGAAAGAAAATGATGTTTTGTAAAAATGAACATGGCTTATTATTGATTCCATAACATTTGGAAAGTGGCAGAAAGAGGCACTGCTTGCTCAAGCACAGTTGAATCAGCATTTGCTTAGTGATCAAATGGGATGTATGGTTCCATGCAAACAAATTGTGGTAAATTTGGAAGGGGGCCACTGGGGCTTTGCACAGCTTAGTTCTGATTTTGGAATATATTTAAGAAGGTGTCCTCCAGGTGTATTGGTTCGTCCTTCCTGCAAAGTCTTCTCATGGGACTGAAGCTGAAGGTGTTTGCTTATGACAGAGATGTTGGTGCAATCACTCAGTAACTTCTGTGATGGCTTCCTTTATTTATTTTTATTTTTTTAATTTTTTTTTCAACGTTTATTTATTTTTGGGACAGAGAGAGACAGAGCATGAACGGGGGAGGGGCAGAGAGAGAGGGAGACACAGAATCAGAAACAGGCTCCAGGTTCTGAGCCATCAGCCCAGAGCCCGACGCGGGGCTCGAACTCACGGACCGCGAGATCGTGACCTGGCTGAAGTTGGACGCTTAACCGACTGCGCCACCCAGGCGCCCCTGTGATGGCTTCCTTTAGAGTATCTCTCCAGTCCCAGCAATCCTCACTTCTTGGAGAGCTGTCTTCTCACCCGTGGCTCTGACAGCCACATGTGTACAGCGAGCTCTCCTCACTCCCACTTGCCCTTATTCAGTGGCCTAAAGACTGAGCCCAGTTTCTTTCTGCCACGAAGCTGGATTAACAACCAGAAGGAGAGTCCATCTTGGTGTGGACTGGACAACTGCAGGCAAACTCTGGCCTCTGGGAGCCCATAACTGGCCAAAGGGCCTAGAGCAGTGAAACCAGCTAGTCTATATAGGGTCAGAGATGGAGGTACTGAGAGGCCAGAAAAGTACTCCTTAGGACACTGACAGCCATCATTTTTTGGCTCCTGGCTCATTTTTTAGGCCTAATTGTATTTTTCTGCCTTTTGGTTCTAAAATTCATTCCTGGGATCCTCATAGGAAAGCTTTCTCTTTTTTTTTTTTTCTCAGCCTAGCTCAAGTTGATTCCTGTTACTTAACAACCCCAGCAGTTATACTCTGGGTCACTAAAATGGTAGTTAGAGACCCAGTGTCTGACAAACAAGGTAAGGGGATGGGCACATGACAAGAAAGAGACAATAGTTTCAATAATTTTTTTTTAAATATGGGATTTAGATATGATACAAGAAAGCCCAAGACAAAAGAAAAAATAGATAAATTGGACTTCATCAAGATTTAAAACTTTGCTCTTTCAAGGATACTATCAAGAAAGTGGGGGAAAAAAACCCCATGGAATGGGAGAAAGTACTTACAAATCTTGTATCTGATAAGGGATATATATCTAGTATATAAAAACTTTTATCATTCAACAATAAGAAGACACAACTCAATTAAAAAATGGGCAAATGACTTGAGTAGACATTTTGTCAAAGAAGATATGCAAATGTTCAATAAGCACATGGAAAGATGTTCAACATCATTATTATTTTGGGAAATGCAAATCAAAACTACAAAGAAGTATCACTCCAAACCTACGAGGATGACTATAATAAGAAAGATGGATAATAACAAGGTATTGGCGAGGTTGTGGGAAAATGATACCTTCATGCACTAATAGTGGGGATGTAAAATACTGTAGTGTCTCTAGAAAACAGTTTGGCAGTTCCTTAAAATGTTAACTATAGAGCTACTTTATGACCCAGAAATTCCACTCCTAGGTATGTACCCAAGAGAAATGAAAACAAATGTGCACACAAAAATTTGTACATGCATGTTCATAGCGGAATTATTCATTATAGCTAAGAACTGGAAACAACCTATATGTCCACCAACAATGACTAGACAAACAATGTGGGGCATATCCATACAATGAAATATTATTTATTCCTAAGAAGAAATGGGAGTGCCTGGCTGGCTCAGTTGGAAGAGCATACAACTCTGGATCTCAGGGTCATGAGTTCAAGACCAGGGTTGGGTGTAGAGATTACTAAGAAAAAAACAAAAACAAAACAAACAAACAAAAAAACTTAAGAATAAATGAAGTTGGTACATGCTACAACATGGACAAACCTTAAAACATTATGCTAAGTCAAAGAAACCTATACAAAAAAGCCATATATTGTTATCATTCCATTTATAGAAGTGTTTATAGAGATATGAGAGATTAGTGATTTCTAGGGGTTGAAGAGAGGAAATGGGGAGTAACTGGTAATAAATATTGGGTTTGTTTTTAGAATGATAAAAATGTTTGGATTAAATATTGATGATCAATATACATACAACTTATGAATATAACAAATAAACATTATACTTTAAAAGGGTAAACTTTATAGTACATGAATTATATCTCAATAAAGCTATAAAATAAAATAGTATTTAAAAAAATGTGAGGAAGAAATATATTGCCCCTACCTAATCACTGAAAAAAACCCCAAAAAACCATAATCACACTGACAGTGAAATCTAAGGCCAACTTTTAACTGGCTGCGTAAACTTGGCCAAGTTGTTTCTTTCTCTAATTCACAGTTGTTTCCCCTGCCAAGTGGGAATAATGATAATATATATCCCATAAGGTCATTTTAATGATTAAATGAGATACTTTGTATAAACTTTTTGGAAGACTGTTAATTGCACATACACGCTCAATAAATGTTAGCAGTCTTATATTCATTAACTTAACGAATGTAATTCTTGTCACTGAAAAACCCTTACTTTCTTTATGCACCACTCCAATGAGCCCAGATGCAACTCAGAGAAAAGACACAGGGCAGCAGGGAGAAATGCCAGGAAGCTGCAAGAATGGCTGCAGACCAGTAGCAAAAAAACTTTCATGAATAAGAAACAAATATGATCACTAAATGCGCATCTTCATAAAAATGGATGGAACACAATTAATTCAGTTGAGCTCCAGGAAAAACTGGGAAGCAGAACTACTTCTTAACTACTTAAGCAGAACTACTTAACTTAACTACTCTTAAGAAGGTGACTGTAAGTATTTTATTTTATTATGCTTTTATAAATCAAGGCAAGTGTATACTTTTATAGTCAAAGTAAAACTTTATTTTGGAATGGTAATTAGGAGATCCCTAGCTGCTAACAAAGATGATCCCTTACTGCTCAATCGGATGATCAGAAATCCAACTGCCTAGCCATGTTTTCTCAAGACTTCTGTAGCCCAGCGTCTCTCATCAGGAGGGTAAATGCAAGTGAAATCTTTGGCAATACCTGAAGCTTCCTTCTTTGACTGGCAATACTTGGGTAGAAATATTTCTAAAGTTCTAAAACTTCACCCCACCCTTCTTCCTATTTTCTCCTTGCTCAGTGATGTTATGACTATGACGAGGTTCTTGCAGTCACCAGTTGCCTGCTTCGAAATGGTTTGCGTTTGCTCTGTGTTTCTTGGCTTTCTGCTGGCTGTACCGTGGGTGCCACAGTTCAGAGTTCTTTGACAGGTGGAGTATTATTGTGAGCACTAAGCTCTCAGTTTGTGCTTCGTTTTAAAGAACTGTAATCTTAACAGCCCAGAGTTTCATTTTTTTTCCCCCCTAAACTGAACAGTGAACTTGCTGAGGACAGAGGCGTTTTAAATATTATTCTCATTTGGGGCACCTGGGTGGCTCAGTCAGTTAAGCAACCGATTCTTGGTTTTGGCTCAGGTCATGATTTCACTGTTTGTGAGTTGGAGCCCCACATTGGGCTCTGTGCTCACAGTGTGGAGCCTGCTTGGGATTCTCTCTCTCCCTTTCTCTCTGCCCCTCCCCCACTTGCTCTCTCTTTCTCTCTCTCTTTCAAAATACATAAACAAACTTAAAAATTGTTAAACACTGTTATTCATCTTTGTATCTCTAGCGCAGAGCACAAGGTCTGGCATGTGGTGGCCATTCAGTGACCATGTGGAAAGGGGACACATAGGAATGTTTGGGAAGTGCCTTTGTGCCAGTGAGTGTGAAGTCAAACAGTCCTGCTTTTTTTCGGAAAGTAGTGGAAGCCCAACCAGAAACTCCTTGTATTCTCCTGCCTCTCTTCCTCTTACCTGACGCTCTTCCTCCTACCACCAGCTGCGAATGAGCTAACCCCACATTCGGCCCTGCAAACCCGAGCACCCTCATATCCTCATGTCCCCTTTCAGGAGACACTCCCTCCCCCTGTTGCTGGGACCGTCGGTGCTAATGGCTCCCAGCAAGTGCCTCTGCAGGTATTGCCTCCACTGAAAGGAGCTGCCCCCTGGGGTCAGTTCATATCCAGTGACTGTTCACTGTTGGCAGTTCCAGTGTCTGGACCCACTGCAGGCCACTGTGAAGGGCCATTTTAGCTCCAGAGTGGGATTGGTGTGCATGTGTGTGTGTGTGTGTGTGGCTGTTACATAGCCCATATTTTCCTTCTGCCTATTCCTGCTGCTTTACTCCCTCCTCATGGTGTTTTCCCCAAGAGCACACCTCAATCAACACCCCTGTGTGCAAATTTCTGAGCCTGTTTCTCCAAGGAACCAACTCAAACAGTGAGACCCCAGCTGGGACAGCCTGCAGCCCCTGGCTCAGGACAGTCATTGCCCAGTAAATGTTGATCACATGATGGACACATCTTGCACTCACCTTTCTTCTTAACCATGTGGACTGGCCAACAACTCCAGGCAGTTAGCCAGAAATTGCGAATTGTGGAAATGGGTGCTAACCCGTCATCAAACCCAAGTAGCAATAGACTCCCTGAGCTCTCAGGGCCGTGGAGTATTTGTTTGGGCATCCAAACGAACACCCATGGCTGATGAGGATGGCCACAAATTCCTTAACCTTCCCACGAAAAGGAGGGAACTATGTCCCCTACCACTGAGTCTCAGTGGAGGAACCAGGAATATGGCAGAAGTCATGCTGTCTGATGTCAAAGACCACCTTCTTTCTACTGTGCAACGCTGCCTACTGTCCTGAAAGGGGTAAGAATTTCAGGCTTTTCTAAGGGTTGTCCCTCCAAGAGAAAAAAAAAAAAAAACTACAATCACCAGCGAGGTGGAAGACTTACACAACTAATTCAAACTAGCCACTGGATAGATAGCACATATGTGCTCACTGTCAGGCTCAAGGTTTTCTATGTTGGGGAGGTTATTGTCACCTTACTTGGAATTCAGAGCTATTGATGTCACTAAATAGGTGATTTACTATGCAAGCAAAGTATTTGACCCCATTGTTATGCCCACATAAAAAATATGTAAAACACTTACATACCTAGACAGGTGTGGCCATTGGGGTTTCTGGTGCTTGGGGAGTCATCAAAGGCTGGAGAGGCCGAGGTGCGAAGTGGCAGGAGTAAGAACAGAGGAGTCACCAAAAGGATATTCCAGGGGGACTTCATCTTGGAGCTGTGCACCACGAGAGACCAACCGGGCTGCAGAGGCTGCCCGCTGAGGGACTCTGAAGCTGAGGCCACAGAATCTGTCAGTCTGGCTTCCCTTCTCCACTCTTCCCTCTCTGATACACACACACACACACACACACACACACACACACACGTCCTGCACTCTCACGTACAGACTTTTCATAAGTGTGAAGGGAATAGAAAAACATACAAACACTCACAGACCCACTCCTTCCTTTTGCAGAAGCCCCGAGAGAGAGCCAGCGGCCTGGGCCCCGGAAAGAGCTGCAGGGAGTCCCTGGTGAGCAGGTTTTCTGAGTTAAAACTGAAGCCAAAGGAAAAACCCAAATGGCAGCAGCTGCAGCCACATACCCTTTTATATTGCTGGCTGAAGTCAGTCGTAAGCCTCAGAAACCTCGAGTCTTGCCGGAATCATCCTGTGGGGTGGTTAGGAGGCCTTCCTCTTTCATTCTTGCCAAACAAAGCAAAACTAAAACTGAAGAAAAAAAGACCCACAGACACACAACTCTAGCAGTTTGGTCAGCCGTGTCCACAGCCTGTGGAAATGATAATTTACTGTATTCACAAGTTATTTCGTTTTGCTCTAAACAATTTTGTGTGGTAAGATCGAGCTCCTTATTTTGTTGCTAAAGAATATTCTGGTCAAGTAGCTGTTTTCCTCTGGAGGAGTTGGACTATTCCTTCCAGGGTCAAGTTTTGCCAAGGCCTTCTGTTTGGTGTGCAGGGAATAAGCAATGCAGACAAGAATGGACTGTCAGCATGGCTGGATTTTAAACCTAACGTGAAAAAAAAAGATGTGCTGTAATTAACCCACTTGTATTTACTCAGCTGTATATGATGCATCTCTTTTCTCCAGAATTCCACAACGTGTTTATATTTCCCACCTCAGATGATTTGTTCGTTTTCCAGAGACTGATTTTCTGTTTTGAAGATGAGAATTGAATGCAGTTTTTCTGGAGGAAAAAAACTGAACCAGATCATAGATAGAGAAAAGACATATCATCTGAATGCTTTGTTCTAAAACAGGATACAGCGAAGTCACATGCCATGCTCAGACGAGATAAGGGGATTGGGTCAAAGTACCACAATCTAGATATGCCTGGGAGATCCTGCGATTTTTACTCTCCTTGTTTAGGCTCTGAGGAAAGCTTATTATAAACTTCATGAAATGTTATGAAAGCTATCAGACTTGGTAGACATTTCTCCTTCTCCTCCTCCTCCTCCTCCCCCTCCTCCTCCCCCTCCTCCTCCTCCTCCTGCTTTTACTTAAGGAATAGCATTTTAAATAGCAGGCAGAATTTTAGAGTTGTATTCTTTCCAGGATGTAGGAAATACCAATTTTTATGCTTTGAAGAATTCTTTGTAGGCATTAGTTTAACAAATGCTAATGCATCAAAGCTCTGAATCTGCAGCAGAGATATCACACTCCAGAGTGTTCCTCTGCTTATGTCCTGGCACACGTTGGGCCAAACAGATGCATGATGTCCTTGGACCTGTGACTTTCTTTGAGGCTGAGCTGCTGGTTCTCAAGGTCCCTGACTCTGTGACCAAGGCAAACTCTGGAGGTCACTAGGACCACCACAGGAGGCAGGGCCTAGAGAAGTTCCAGGGACTTCCTGGAGAGACAGACCAATGGAATGATTATGAGCACATACTGCAAAGACAGAAAGACCCAAGTTCAAATACCATACCTATTGTTTACTTCTGAGTAATGTATTATGCCAGTAATGTAACATTTCAATGCATCAGTTTCCTCACTGATATTGGGATAATAATGATATTTGTCTTACAGGGTCGCTGGAAGGATTAAAATAGATGATGTATCCAAACTATAAAGCAGTGTACCTAGTAAGAAGTAAGTGCTTAGTAAATCAAAGCTCTGGTTATTATCCCAGTAGGAATGTGATGAAATCTGCACCCCAGGCCAGCCTTTGTGAGAATTATAAGACACCGTGGTCGTTTCAGGCCAAGATGTGGGGAAATGGCATGGATTGGAAGAGGCAGCATTTATTGAATGCCTTCTATGTGCCGGGCAGAACTCCAGGTTGCTAACCCATAGGTCAGTAAGGAATTTTCAGGCAGCTTCCAGAAGAGCACTTGGCACAGGCTCTGGGCCTCCTGAGGTTCTGTTGGTTCTAGATTTATAGCTGTGCGCAGGCTGGAAGCAGGCCTCTCAGGGTGAAAAGAGTTTCTTAGTGGAAGGCTGTATGCAAATTTTAAGCCTTGTTATTCATGTGGGTGACCTGGGCAGTTCTAACCACAACCACCCCAGGAACAGTGAGCCCTGAGACAACCTGGTGTGCTCAGGCTTCCAGGCTGGCCAAACTGGGAATTCCTGGTTTAGCTGTGCAGCAAGAAGCAAGTCATTTGCCATTTCCAAGGGTGAGATTCCTCAGCTGTAGAGGTATATCCCAATTATACTTGACACACTGTAGGTTTTCCATAAACAGAGTGATTTTCATGCTTGAAGATCAAATTCTTATTGGGCAGGGTCAAAAGCGGAACCCAGAAACCAGGAAGTGATTTTGCTAACTGATGCTGAAGTGTGTGTGCCTGCACACCACCAGACAAAACCTTTGTGTCACCAAGGTGGTGTCATTCACAATGGCGTCCCTCGCAATGGCCGGTCTCATTTCTCCCAGGAGGGCTGCCTTTGTTCATCACGCATTGAGTGCAAATGACCCAGGATCCCTGCACAACTTGCTGACAGGCCCCGGATATACCTGTGGTTTATAACAACTAGCTGGGCCCTGTGTGATATCCCTAGAGGACCCCTGCTGTCAGATGCTCCAATTCTGATTTTCTCAATATCTGCCTCTGGGAATAAGATTTCTTCCTTGCAGCATTTTGTTACTTTGCTCAGGGAGTTTTGATTCAAACCACAGTCCCTGTAGCAGAAGGCTGAGGGTTTATAATTCCCAAATACTACACCTGTGGTTCTGGTTTGTTCTGTCTGAATATGCTTCCTGATTACTTTTTGACCTACATTGGCCTCAGCTATCTCATTCACAGCGAGTCCTTTAATCAGGGAAAAGAAAAAAAAAAAAGACCCTAATGACAGGAAATCTTGTAAAAGCTGGTGCTATCACAAAAGCATGTCTTTGACTTTCTCCTGTCTCTGACACCAAGGGTACCTTTTTTTGCTTCTGGTTTCCCAGGATTTTCTGCGGTGGTCCCTGGCTCAGACCCACCAACCCCAGAGTCTTTGCTGAGCCTCTTCTCTCCAGTCAGAGCTTATTTATTCTAGCTGTAGCCAATCCTTCTTTCTGTTATGTGCTAGGGAAATAGCAAATTAATCTATAACAAGCCTGCACATCTGCTAATTAAAAGAGTTATGAATTTAGGATGCGGGGACCTACATTTTTACTGTGGCTTCATCACTTCCTAGCGGTGTGCCCTTGGGCAAATGGATCCACCTCTCTGGGATTAGTTGGTTTCACTATAAAATGGGTCATATAATGCCAATATTATAGAAACATTGTAAGGATTAAGGAGACAATGAGAGTAAAAAAATAAAAATAAAAACAAAACAAAAAAACAAACCCTAACAGTAAATGTTAGATAAATGTAAAGCTAACAATCAATTAACATTATCCTTCTTAAGTAATATTGGAATTTTAACATGCCTTGGCTTTGTACATTTTCGGAGAACATTTAAAGGCATTTCCATTTTAGTAATGCACATACGTAGATACAAAGTAGGAATTCAGAAAGCCCCAGGGGAGTGGTAAGATTCCCCAGTCCAGGGAGACTTGTGATGTAATTTGAGAAGTAAGCACTAGGTGGGTAGGTGAGTGTGGAGACAAGGAACCCCTCTCCCAGAGGTATGCTGGTAGCTTCCAGTAGGAAGAGCCGTGCACCAGGAAATAAGCCAAGGATCCTCTAGTGATGGGTGGCCCAGCAGCAGTGCAAAGCAACCCAGACATACAACAGGATGTGTGCTCCCACACCCCCCACTAACCCTACCCACTCACTCATGTGCTTCTAGGTGGTTGAGATTTGTAGAGATAGTTATCTGGCAGGGGTGTGCCATTTATAACCATGGCCTTCTAAGGAGGGTGAATTCTATTAGATATAACTTGTTTTTGTCTGCTGGGCACCTGATAAAAGTGTGGAGAAAGGAGATGCTGTGAATGAACTGATTCTTATAAATGAGGCAAAAGAATGTGGACATAATCCAGAAGGAACAGGGTAGGAGTAGAGAAATGAGAGCAAAGGGAAAACAGGACAGATGACACACTAGGATCTTTCTGGCAAAAAAAAAAAAAAAAAAAAAAAAAAAAGAACAACCCAAAAAAACAAAAACCAGAGAGAAGTGCTGGGAAGTGGGGAGGCAAAAGCCTGAGTGAATAGAAAGGTCTGTGGTAGATTTGCAAGTTGTTTGCTGTGCCACATGGGAAATGATACTTTGCCCAGATCTTGAATGGATTTTTGTGGAAATCAAAGAGAACAAGTTTCTTGTTTGGATCAGGGCTGGGCAGTTAAGAATGTACCCATAGAAGCAAGTGCAGAGGCAGAGGGACCAAGAGAACAAGAGCTCAGGAGTTCATAGGTGTCTTGGAGAGGGCTTTGGATTCTCATCTGCTATAGATTGGGGGAGATGATGGTCTTAAATCACTCTTACCTACATCTATAAAGTGTAGAGTTAAGTTTTCACACAGAGTAAGATAAAATAAACATTGCTGAAATAAGTGAAAAGCTCATTCATTCATTCTTTTATTCATTTTTAGATAAAAGAGGTCCAAGGGTAGGCAGTTCAGTGCCAGTGTCTGACAGTCCCGTGGTGCCTTCAGGGACCTAAGCTCCTTATTTTCTGTCCCACCCTCCTAGAACTGATTTTCATTCTCAAGATCAGCTAAATATCTAAAATAGCTGCTAGAGCTCCAGCTATCTTACCTATATTCCAGGACAGTAGTAGAAGAAAGCAAAAGGTGAGTGGAACTCACACCTTCTCTCATAAAGGCGTTTCTTCCCAAGTCTCCCTCAACACGTTTGCTTACATTTCATTGGCCACACCTGGCTACAAGGGATGCTGGGAAATAGAGTCATATGACCACTCGTAGCTGCATGGGAAGCTAGGACAGGTGGTCTCTATTCTTGTGGTGATGTGCTCAGCTAAAGATCAGAGTTCTAAAAGAAGGAGAAATTGAATTGGAGGAAACTGCCCACCATGTGTATTATACATAAATGCATGTAAACATTTTTCTTGCTGAGTTGAATATGTTTGATTAGGTTGTATGAGTTTTTGGAAGGTAGAATGAGGAAGCATACTAGCCTGTCCTATTCCTCTCAGTGGAATTTTCTTTGAATGCTGAGAAGACTATGCTCCCCAAAGGCGCTTTTCTCTCCAGCTCTTATCCTAGAGAGCTCATGGAAAGATGAGCTGACAAAAATCCTCATGAAAATCACAGCTGAGATGAGATGGGCTAACTTGTGGTGGGGGACCATCATGAGTAAGACAGGCTCCCTCCGTACTGGGGAGTTTGCCACTACATTATAAAAAAAAAATGGAATAAATCTCTTCTGGAAATACTTTACCGAAGGAACACCAAGGAAGATGTAGTAAGGTGCAAATTAAATATAAACAAAATGCTGAACACAACTTTGAGGTTCTTGGTGCAGGACGCCGCACTTGTAGAGGGCCCTTGGATTATATGGTCAACTAGAGTGGCCATGGTCAGATGTCCTGGGAGATTAAGTGGCCAAACAAATGGCAACCCTGGGAACTGGCCTCAGTCTGAGGGGATGCTATTTCATGGCGAGGGCCCCAGATGCACATGGCAAGCTCAGACCACCAGGTCTATTGCAGTCTTCTTCCCAGCTCCTACAGCGAGCCTGGAGGTCTCTTGCTGATACATTAAAGTCATTGTATCAAGAGTCAGTGAAAGCGTGAAGAGAGAGGAGAGATCACGAGACTGCTTTGCCAGTGCCTGGCACAGAGCATGCTTCATGGGCTGCCTCGGAATTCCTGCTGATGTTTCCCACGACAGGGTCGTTGAAGGAAGAGAGGGTGGGGATGAACACACTTGCATGGATTTGGAAAATAAATAACCAGAATAAATGTATCTCTGAATGACCTTGTGTTAAGATAATATGAGCCTTTAGAGAAAAAGAAAGACATGAGGAGCTCAATTAAATATAAAATGAGAGGGGCGCCTGGGTGGCGCAGTCGGTTAAGCGTCCGACTTCAGCCAGGTCACGATCTCGCGCTCCGTGAGTTCGAGCCCCGAGTCAGGCTCTGGGCTGATGGCTCAGAGCCTGGAGCCTGTTTCTGATTCTGTGTCTCCCTCTCTCTCTGCCCCTCCCCCGTTCATGCTCTGTCTCTCTCTGTCCCAAAAATAAATAAACGTTGAAAAAAAATATATAAAATGAGAATTAAAGAAAAGTAGTAATCTTAGTCAAAACACAGTCCATCATGTTATCCCGTTGCTTACAACTGCTCAAAGCTCCCCAGGGCCACCAAGTGAAGGGTGAATTCCTAGTAGGGCTCTCAGTGCTGCTCATCATCTGGAGACTGTTGCCTCCCCGGCCACATTTCTAGTCATTTTGCTATGTGCTCTGTGTTCTGGTGACACCAAATTACCAGTGATGTCCCTAGACCTGCTCAGCTGTTCTATGCCTCAGTGCCTTTGCATGAGCTTTCACTCTACCTAGAGTGTTCTCTTCTTTGTCTTCCAGGATAACTCCTCCTTTTCCTTCAAGGCCACCTCTTCTCAGAAGCTGTCCTGTCCCTTGCCAAGCACGAGTGTTTTCTCTGTCCTCAGAGCCCCCAGAACAAAATGGGCAAGGCTCCCCTGGCTCTTGCTTCTGTGGCATGGCCTTTAAGGTGGGCATCTGACTCCCCTGCCAGCTGCTGGATAGTTAGCACTGTCCCCACAGAACATGCACCTGACTCAAGGTAGGAACTCAATAAATGTTCATGGAGAATAGAAGGAGTGAACAAAAGGAGAAAAATATTTTAGCTGTTATAGCAGAATAGTGGAGTAGAATATATTTTTTTAAATGTTTAAAAATGTTCTCAGGAGTTGTATGTGAAAGGAAGAAACATTAGAGGCAGGCACCATATTTGGGGTTCAGAACTAGACCCTAGTGCAAATGCTTCCAAATCAGATCAGTGAAGGGCCGAGCCTCCAAGCAGGATTTGAGTGGCAGTCCCAAGCCTGGACAGAGAGAAAACGAGAAGTGAGAGCATTATGCGGTCAGGGGTAAAATCTAGAGTCATGCAATTTCCTCCTGGTTTTTCACAGTTTTTGTAATAAGGTGGTAAGGTTTATTTCCCGAGAGACTGTGGACCTGAGCTAGCAGAGAGGAGTGGGGAGAGGGAAGCAAGGGTGTTGCCTTGCTTCATTCCAGAATGAGCTGCTCTGAGGAGCCGGGAGGAAGGGTTCAGCCAGCCACAGGCACTGGAAGACAGAGAGGCCTTTGTCCCCTCACCGGCAATAGCAGGTCCTCTGTGCAGCTTGAAGGTGCCTGAACCGCCTTTACAAATTACTTCTTGCCATGACTTGGGATGGGAGGAGGAAGGCCGACTTAAATGGAGATTACAGAAGAGCCAAGGGAATTGGGGGGGGGGGGGTCCTGGTGTCCTGCCAAGGGGACTGGACGGTCAGTGTGAATTGGCCTGCATCTTTCTCCTCCTCCCACATCCTAAATTATGCTTTAAAAGTCACTCTTTCGGGGCGCCTGGGTGGCGCAGTCGGTTAAGCGTCCGACTTCAGCCAGGTCACGATCTCGCGCTCCGTGAGTTCGAGCCCTGCGTCAGGCTCTGGGCTGATGGCTCAGAGCCTGGAGCCTGTTTCCGATTCTGTGTCTCCCTCTCTCTCTGCCCCTCCCCCGTTCATGCTCTGTCTCTCTCTGTCCCAAAAATAAATAAACGTTGAAAAAAAAATTAAAAAAAAAAAGTCACTCTTTCATCAAAAAAATTTTTTTATTTTGAAGTTTTAGTGTATGTATGTGTGTGTGTGTGTGTGTGTGTGTGTGTTGATGTGTGCATATGTATGTTGCAATGACTATGATCCCAAATTCTTTGACACTCCCACTATTGTGAGATGGGGTTCATTTGCCCTCCTCCTGAATCTGGGCATGTTCATGACTGCTGACCAATCAGTCTGGAAGAAGTGTTTCTGGGTTAGTACCAGGCCCAGACTGTCAGAGGACTGACAGCTTCTGCTTTGGTTTCTTGGAATTCTGAGCTTCCATGTAAGAAGTCTGATTGCTCTGCTATAGAGACTTCATGCAGACCCTGAGACCATATGGGGAGGGAGCAGTCCCCTGCTGACTCAGCTTTCCAGCTGTCACTCCAAAAGCACAGACATGTGAGTGAGACCAACTTTGACCTTCTAAGCAAAAGTGACCCTCCAGACTAGCCGGCTCAATACCGACAAAGTTCCCCACCCCTAACACCAGTTGATATTACTTGGAGCAGAAAAATCTACCCAGTGGAACCCTGCCAGCAAAGAGATAATAAAATAGTTGTTGTTTTAAGACCTTAAATTTGGGGTCATTTGTTATTTAATAGTAGATAATCAGAACAGTGTGTGAGACTGGAGACTGAATTGTGGTTGGCCAGCATGCATCATCCAGGTTGTTAAGGGTTTGAGCATATTTGCCCCATTTCTTTGGGTCTGTGCTTTCCAGAACACTAAGGTCCTTCATTTTAGATCAAACCAATCCAGAAACACTGGACTTTTCTAGTGATCAGAGGTGGTTCCTGCATGTCCCAAAGGGACAGCAACCCAGACTCAGAAGATGAAGGAACCATGTAAGACTTTCAAGGACAAACATCTCCAAATTGCAAGCAAAGATCACATTTTCTGGCTCACAAGTCCCTTTCAAGTCCCCTGACAACACTTATGTTGCTTGCATGGGTATGTGGGTTTTTATTGCAATGAAGGTAAGGAAAGGAGAATGAGGTGAAAGAGAGGTTATCTGTCGGAGGCTTGTTAATATGTTGCAACTGGAGTAAAGACTAGGTTGTAGGATTCTTTGTTAACATTTGCTACCTTTGAACTAGGTTAAGGTAACACATAACCTACTCTCAAGCACCACAAGGTTGATAAAAATCTCAGAGCCAGCAAACAAGAAAGAACTTTGCCTTGATTCTGTTCTCCCAGAACTCAAGAGACACCATGTCTCCTGAATTAGGATAGAATCAGGAAACACATGCAGAACATTATAGAAACTGAAGGCCAGGAAGGTCGAGATGACTTTTCTGGAGTCGAAGCCCAGAATGGGAATCCCATTACTGATTTTAAATCCAGAATCCTTTATGCTGCTTTCTTCTATTCTGCTTTCAGGGGCCATTGTTTTTTATTTTATTTCATTCTATTTTATTTTTTAACTTTATTTTAGTAAATGTCTTATGGAAGGATGTAAAAATTTAAATATATTACATATATACACACATTATATATGTTACATATGTATACATTATGTATATTACATTTATATACATTATATATTACATATATACATTATATATTACATATATACATTATCTATTATCTATTATATATACATTACATATGGATACACTATATTACCTATACATATTATATATTACATATATACATTATATATGTTACATATATACATTTATATTATATATACATTATATATATTACATATATACATTATCTGTTATATACACATTATCTATTACATATGGATACATTATATATATTACATATATACACATTATATATATTATATATATACACATTATATATATTACATATGTGTAGATATATATACACGTTTTATATATATATATATTATTAAATATATATTGTTGTTAAGTAGGAACCGAATGTCAAAATATAGCCAGGATAAAATAAATGTGTTCTAGTATAGCTACACAATTTTTAAATTCAAAATTCAAGGAAATCATTTATGCATATGTTTTGCTAAAACAATATCGCTTCTCTTCTGTTCCATGTATTTAGGCAGTGAGTCCCAGACAAGGGCATTGCCATTGGGCAAAGGTCCAGGTGCAGGTGCAGTTGGGTTCAGCCTCCTCATCCCTTAGACAGTCTGGATCTGCCTGAGACCTTGAGGGACACACAGACCCAGATGAGTTGCTCCAGGCTGATGGGGATGTGAGTTCCCTTTAAGTGTGTCAAGTTTGCGTCTCCTGGCTTCTCCCTGAAAGGGCAGTCCTCCCAGATCCTCATCCACTTTATCGCAGAGCAGGAAGGTAGGCAGATAGCTGGAGATAGAGGAGTCTGAAATCAAGAACTATTGTATGACAAGGCTGGGAGCTTTGGGGTGATACCTGGAGCCCTGTGCTGCCTGCTGGCTCAGTGTCTGGGCCTGACATTGCTTCAGTCCCCTCCAAGTCTCCCGGCGCCAAGCTGATCTGAATTCCCATTAGGCTCCTGACACCATTTGAGCTCTTGTCCCTCTTTATGGAGCTAGAAGGCCTCATCCCCCACCTTATAGATAGCTGTTGGAGCCTCACTGTGCATGGCGTGACCTCTCAGACCACATTCCCTCTGTTCACATGACTGTGTGTGCTATCCATTGTCTGCATTTCAGTTATGCCTTGCCCTCTGGACTGTACCTCTCCCGGGTTCTTGGTGTCTGTCTGAAATAAGCTCTGGTGCTCTATAGCCATTAGATCCTGAACTTGGGCCCCAATATCTGCCCTGATAAGAGCCAGCCTCAGCGGCAGCATTGGGGCCACCTCAACTTTGTCTGTCTTGGTCTTACAAGCTTTTCCATCCATTTGCAAAGCTGAAGTCCAATCGGTTTTGCATCTGAGGATATCTGAGACGCCTGAGTCCCAGGCTTCCCGTTACTTTAGGGTAAAACTGGAATTTTGCATCATTTAAACACCTCCTTCCTCCCCCTGCCCCGGAAAAGGTGTAAATGCTGCTGATGGTGGTCAGCTAACAAGTCAGCTGACCTCTCAGACATGACTAATTGCCTTTATGCAGAGTACATCTGCCCCGTTTACTCTGACCAAGAGTGAACTCCAGACCCTCATCTCTTAGTATCCTGGGACTAGACTCTTGAAGGCCATTCATTAGACCCCCCTGCCCCCGCCCTGGAATTCACTGCTTTGCTGGAGTATGTTTCAGGAGTGATTTAGTTCCTCCAAAGCCACCATGTCCTCACTGCTCTGTGGCATCAACACCTCTACTTTCCCAGAATTCAAGCCAAAAGAGAACGAGACCAACTAGCCAGGTGTTTTTTGTAATATGGCTCATTTGAAGTCATCTCCCTGCAAACTGACCTGTGCAGGTAAAACACACAGCCAGCACCTTGGTTCAAAAGCTCTGGTGAGACATCTGTCCTGGAGGGTCCGAACCTCATGGCTACAGGTCACAATATAAGAAGTCTACTTAATATCTGTCTCAGAAACTTTCCTTATACTCTTTGATGTGAGAAAGTGATTAGACTTCAAAACAGACCTGTGGGTTTGGAAGGCTGCTATTTGGCGGTTCGGATACAAGAAACCCACGTGGAAATGATCCATGCCCAGCTTATCTCAGCTCTGCCAAAGACAATCCAGTTAGCACATGACAGCGGGAATAAGGTGCTTGAATTCCACCAGGCAGGGAAATAGTGCATTTTCAATCAACAAGACCAGAAAACTTTCACCCTGTCACTGTTAGCTCTGAAACCTACATCTGTTATTTCCATGGGGTCAAAAGTCCTAAATTATATGATTATGAATGGAAAGAATCAGGTAGTGATTTTCTTTTGTATGCAAATTTTTACTGTAAATAAAATAAGTATATAAATAAACAAGAAAATACGGCATTGATGACAGTCAAAATGTTTCAGTGAACAGCTTTCAGACTTTCAGCATGAAAACAATTATAAATAAAATATTAAAAGCTTCTACTCGATGCCAATATGTGCCTTTTAAATAAAATCGAATAAATTTCTTATCAGTGGTAGAATGCATTACAAAGCCAGCCGAATTTAATTGGACCCACAGTCTTTGTAGGGTTTTAGAAAACTCTTTGTTGATTGATTCATTCTGTGCATATTTATTGATCCCCTGCTATTGGTCAGCTTGCAGGCGTGAGAGTTAGGAAAATGTACGAAGATTTCTGTCCGCGTTGAGTTGACTTTTTTTTTTTTTTTGGACTCACAGTTGACTTGCTATGCCATCTGGAAAATACATTTATTTAAATATGGTTACATCGCTTCTGCTTTTTGTGATTGTTTATGCACAGGGTCAGAGCAGGCAGCTGTATGCACAGCCCCTCCTTGGGAAACTCACACCCCCCACAATTTTCCCAGAGCAGAAAGCCAGCTTTCTTTGTATTACTTTAGCCTGATATAAGAAGAAACAACTTTTTATTTCAGGACACTGATGACACCAGCCCTTTTTATCTTTCCCTAACTGATCACCTCATATAAAAATTTTGTTTTTTAGAGTCGCAGACCTCACTGAGAAACCGATGAAAGCTATGGGTCCTCTTCCTAGAAAGAAGTAACACACCCTTATTTGTTTTCTAAGGTTTCATAGATCCCAGGTCAAGAACCCCTGGTTTGGATGGCCTTACTTTTCCCAGCTTCTTATTCTGTGCTCCACATATGAGAAACTGCCATGAGCTGGAGTTTTCCTGTTTAAATTTAGCCACTTGGGTTGAGAAATTGTGCAAAATTTTGGTCATACCTACTTCTGTATTAGCACTGTGATATAAGCTCTTCCTATTGAGCAAGGGCATCAGGGCGGACACCATCTGTTGTCTGAGACAGAGGCTGTTGTCATGAGGCTACATGTGGGAAGGCCCAACCGGAGGCCTGGTCTCCTTTACCCAAGCCAGATACCATATGCTGGCTTTCATTTTGTCTTTTCAGTTTGTGGCAATAAAACCAAAGTTCCTTTGTATCTTTACTTCACGTATTTGAGTGACTCCTCTTATTCCAGTTTGTATTCCCCTTTTTTGCCTTTTGCAAAATCTGCTGGACACCCTACTTTGGGTGTTCAGAGAACGAGCAGGTGGACACCCACCAGTTGCAGGCTGTCTCACTTTCTCCTGCCATGAGGAAACGCATTCAGGGGATAGAATGGTGACGTTAATTTAGAATTGGTTATGAAACCCACTTTTCTTTTTTTTTTTTTTTAATGTTTGTTTATTTTTGAGAGAGAGAGACAGAGCACGAACAGGCGAGGGGCACAGAGAGACACACACACAGAATCCGAAGCAGGCTTCAGGCTCTGAGCTGTCAGCACAGAGCCTGACGTGGGGCTCAAACCCACAAACTGTGAGATCATGACCCAACTGAGCCACCCAGGCGCGCCTTGTGTGTGTTTTTTTTCATGGTCTCTCTGTTTCCTCCTTCACTGTGTTCTCATAGACAGTATGCATGCCTCCCTGTTCTTGGTTGACATCTTCATTCTCTTGTGGGCTGAAAGCCAAGCAAATCATGATTAACTTTAAATTTTTTTAACGTTTATTTATTTTTGAGAGAGAGAGAGAGAGAGAGAGAGAGAGAATGAGTGGGGGAGGGGCAGAGAGAAAGGGAGACACAGAAACCAAAGCAGGCTCCAGGCTCTGAGCTGCCAGCACAGAGCCTGATACAGGGCTTGAATTCACAAACGGTGAGATCATGACCTGAGCTGAAGCTGACTGCTTAACCGACTAAGCTACCCAGGCGCCACTGATTAACTTTAAAAAAAAAAAGAGAGAAAGAGAGAAAGAGAGAAATAGGCTTTGAATGAGAGCTTGAGGAAATTTATCAAAGGACCTCCTGACCTTTAGGGGTTTTACTAAGGCATCCCTTTTAGGAAGGAAATCACATAAAAGGGTTTTGGGTCAGAAAGGACCGGGGAAATCATATTCCTTTTGAGCCAGCAAAGTAGAGAAGAAGAGTATCAGAGAGCGGAGCAAGCTCAGACATATATAAAATGACTCGTCTCTCTCCAAGCCCTAATTGAAGGTTGTGGGTGTTGGAAAGGTTGAGGGGGCAGCCAGGATCACAGAGGTTTTACCCTGTTTTGTTGTTTGGGACCCTACACCTTCCCACAGAGGGAATCTCTCAGCTGCATGAGGTGCCTGTGGCAGAGTGAAAAGTGTGGTGCAACAGATGCGGCATGGAGGGGTCTGAATTAGTGTCCCCAGCTAGCCTCAGCCTAAGTGTTGTGTACTGGGGGGACTCGGAGATTTACCCATGGCATGTAGACAAGGCAGATGTTGGCTGAGGATGTGGCTGATGAGGTTTGCAAGGTACAAAGAGATAGTATGGGGCAAAGAGATCCAGGAGCCAAAGGGGTGGGGCAGTAGCAAAGTCCAAAGTGGGGCCAGTGCTGTGAGAAGGGCCATGTAGCTGACATGGAGCTCAGAGACCAACGGCAAATTCACCAGCTATAGATTTCAGACTCAGAGGCCAGCAGCAGTGCAGGGGACATCCTCGTGAAAAACAGGACAGCCAAAGGACACTGCAGGAACTGAGCACGTATAGTAAGTGTCCACTCTTTCCCACGACCCTGACATCTCCTCATTTGCCATCTTGAAAAGGAGAGGGGGGAGATCCAGAAGATTGAGCATATACCCAACAGAGACGTGGTCACTCCAAGAAACACTATTCCAACTCACAAAGACTGACATATTACTAATTGGCAAGTTTAAATTGTAGCCTCCATTATACCTGTTAGAGTGGCGAAAATAAAAAAGACAAAGAAATAACAAGCGTTGATGAGAAGGGGGAGAAAAAGGAACCTTAACACACTGTTGGTGGGAATGGAAATTGGTGCAGCCACTGTGGAAGAGTGTGGAGTTTCTTCAGAAAGATTAAAGATGGAAACACTATATAATCCAATAATTCCACTACTGTGTATTTACCCAAAGAAAATGAAAACATTAATTTGAAAAAAATATATGCGGCGTCACTTATAAGTCTATTGTAGCATTATTTATAATCGCCAAGATATGGAAGCAACCTAAGTGTCCATCAATAGAAGAATTGATGAGAAAGAGGAAGACGTGGGATGAAGATGTGAATATATATATATATATATATATATACATATATATGTATATATACATATATATGTGTATATATACACGTGTATATATATATATATGAATATTTATATGTCATGGAATATATGGAATTCCTAATATATATTATGGAATATTACACAATCATAAAAAAGATGACATCATGTCATTTGAGACAACATGGATGGACCTAGAGGGTATTATATAGGTGAAATAAGTGAGACTGAAAAACACAAATACCATATGATTTCACTCATAAGTGGAATCTAAAACAAAACAAAACAAATGAACAAACCAAAACCAAAATTAGACCTATAAATAGAGAGAACAATCTGGTGGTTGCCAGAGGGGATAGAAGTGGGGAGTGGGCAAAATGAGTGAAGGGGAGTGGGGGATACAGGCTTCCAGTCAGTATGGAGTGAGTAAGTACCAGGAATAAAAGGCCCAGCATAGGGTACATAATCAATGATACTGTAATAGTGACATATGGTGACAGATGGTAGCTGCACTTGTGGAGAACAAAGCATAACATATAAACTGGTCAAACCACTATATTATACACCTGAAACTAATATAATATTGTGTGTCAACTATGCTGAAAAAAAGATGCAAACAGAGTAAACTTCACCTGCATTATCCACAGGTTGAAAGGAAGATTCCATCATTAGTCAAAAATAAGGAACTCACATCTTTTTTACATAAACTGGCAGTGTGTACAATTTTGGATCCCAGTCAACAGGGCAATGATAACAAGGAAGAAGGGGTGTGTAATGAAGTGACCCAGCCCTTGACCTTGAATTACAATGTCTGAGTCTAGGTTGTGCGTGGCCACAGAATGAAGGGCTAGTGCCATGGAAGGATCACGTCAGGAGGACTGGGGAGCAGAGTCAAGGGTGGCTAACTCAGCTCAGGGGACAGAAGGACCTCACTAAGGGAGATGGTACAGTCCTGGGGGTGGGGAGCGTGCTCCCTTCTTGCAGGGTGTGAAGCTCCTCTACACCAGGAAACCTGTGCATTCCTCAGGTTCTTTTGGTTGTAAGTTACAGGAACCCATGGGAGCCAGCTTGGGCAAGACCTAATTTTCAATGGAAGGATACCACAGAAGCTCTTGGACTCCAAGAACAGAAAAGCCATGGGGCCTCGGGAAGCACGGGACCCAGGCACTCCATAAGGAATCTGCATGGGTATCTTTACTGTTTTTCTCTTAGCCTCCATTTCATCCTTCCCTTTGGCTTTGGACCATCTTCCCCAGTTTCCAGCCTGTAAGCCCACTGACAGCTCCTGAATTTATATGTTGCAGTCCCAGTTTCTCTCTGCCTCGGGTGAAATTCTTCATGAAGGGATTCATTTACCTCTTCTAGATCCGTCTACTTTGGCTAGGAGAGAGGGAGGTTGTGTGCAAAACTGCTCCCAAAGCCACGTTGTGTGTAGAATGGGAGGAGCGAGGCATGAATAAGAGATCTAGGCTCTTCCCTCCAGGCCACTAGGAAGGGTCTGGTTCTGTCTCCACTGGGTTAAGCAAATTCTAGAGAGCAGAGAGAATGACTCGAGGGAGGGGAGGGGGCTGGGCAGAGGAAAGCCCTCTCCCACTTTCCCTGGATGGTGGGAAAGCAGAGTTAGCACTCTGCCCACCATCAGCTGAGAAGTAAAGGTATGGGGGATGTGACTCCAGGACCCCTGGCACATTTTATTTCACTATTTCATGATGTCACCTTAAAGAAATGAAATGAAACTTTCACTAAGGGAAAAGAAAATTAATGGTGGGGAAGTTATCCGAAGGCAGAAAATTTGTTAAATGCTACACCGGGATTTCACAAGAGGTTGATGGGCTGATTTTCTCATGGCTCCTTAGTGAGTCTTAGGGAAAAATCATGATATAATTTTAATGTGATTTTGATTGCTTTATTCTTAGGTCAGCCTGATACGTTTCTCATGATGCTAAATTATTCATTTTTATAAGAAGCTTTCATAAATAAAAGTATAAGGCCTGAGGTGTCCAGGAGTTTGGAGAATGAGGATGGAGATAAGTGTGGGGAGAAAGTGAAAGGTAGCCAGAGAGAGTGGCTTTGCTCTTTTCCAGAATCGTGGCATCAGAGAAAGCTGGCTTCAGGCATTGTATACAGTCTGACTTTTAGCATTGCCCTGCAGCCCAAGACCACCGGAGTCCACTTGTAGTCAACAAAATTATTTGTATTATTAATCTTGCAGCAATGGAGAATACATACCTGGAGAAGCTCAGGAGCCTCTCAGAAGGGAGGATAAGGAGAGAGGGAGGGGTACTTAAGAAGGTTTTAGGGGCTGCAGTTAGTCACAGGAAGGTCTTGGCAGGATTTGATGAGATTTTGTAAACTAGGGAGTGTCTGGAAAAGCCAGCAGTCTTATCTTTGGGACACACAAGTCTGTGCAGAGTTACCATTAGGGCTGTCTCTCCACGGTCTTATGTCGGTGCACAGGAGTCTGGAGGAGCTGGTGTTTGAAGACTGAGCCCCAATGGTCTCTCACGATTGATCTGTTCTGTAAGGATAGCTTATGTTTCACAAGTGTAGTTTCTGTTTTCATTCTCAGGCCTCCCCACTTTAGTCTGGCTGTTGGCAGGGTCTGTTTTCATTTTATCCCTATTTTTCCGTCCCGTTGTCACAGTTGTACAGACATGCAGCACGTATAACATAAAGAGCTCTATAGCTCTGTAGCTGAATAACCTCCCACAAGATGACTTCTTTTATTTGCAATGGAGAACCGGCCATGGTGCTCACTTCCAGAAATTCGGCACTCACTCAGCAAATTATCCGATTTGATCACTCCCCCCTCATAGGTCTACACCTTAACTGTGCATGTGTGCATGACAAACATAGATGTCTTAGACTTAACACACAATTAAGCTCAACAAATGGCCATTTCAGGAACCAATTATGAGTTCTAAGAACTATCCTCTCTCCCTCTCTTTTGAGACTCTTCCTCAGGAGGCCTGGCCAGGATGCCGGCATGGCAGGCCGTTTCTTGGGGCTGGATCTTATAGTGCGTGCGCTGGTCAAGAAGTTCAGCAGAACCACAATGAAATACCACCTCACAGCCACTAGGATAATTATTATTTTTTAAAAAAAGGAAAAAAACCAAGTGTTGCCAAAGGTGTGGAGAAATTGGAACTCTTGTGCACTGTTGGGGGGAATGTAAAATGGTGAAACCACTGTGGAAAATAGCATGGCAGCTCCTCAACAAATTAAAAACAGAATTACCATATGATCCAGCAGTTTGACTGCACAGTATATATTACCCAAAAGGATTTAAAGTAGGGTCTCAAAAAGTTATTTGCACTCTCATGTTCATAATGAAGACATTATTATAAGTGAAATAAGCCAGTCACAAAAGGACAAATACTGTATGAGTCCACTTATAGAGGTACCTAGGGTAGTCAGATTCATAGAGAAAGAAAGCAGAATGATGGGTTAGGGAGAATGAGGAATTGTTTAATGAATACAGAGTTTGTGTCATAAGGGAAGCTTCTGGAATGCAAATGTTCTCTATCTGGATAGTAAGTACATGGTACTCACTTTGTAAAAATTTAAGTCAAGATTTATGGACTTCACTATATCCATATTACACATTAAGATTTAAAAAAAAGTGAAATAAACACATTGTTTCTAGGAATCACCCACTGCCCAAATACCAAGCCATGCACCAACACTCTGTCCATACTTGGCTTACCTGTGGCTTTTAGATGCAGTAGGTCCCTTTTGATTGTGAATAAAAGGAATATGAGTGAGACATTACACACACTTATCTTGGCCCTCTCTATACTCACCAGTCACTGCAGTCATTGCTCTGAGTTCAGAGTCAGTCTAGACTTCAGCTCAAGCATTGCTATTGTGCTGTTAATCCTAACCCTTCTGAGTGCAGCATGTGCTATATGTCTAAGATGGGAATGATCAACATTACTAATAAAATTCTCTACTAAGAACAGTAGTGGGTCAATCTTTAACTTAGGCTTACGCTTGGAACATATTCACCATACCCACATATACAGGTACTGTATTAGGAAGAAGAACTTCCCAATTCTGGAGATGCAAAAACTACCCAGTTCTGATCGTTAGGAGACAATACATTTATCTCAAAGGATTTGCTAGCCATGGAAACAAAATGAAGCTCAACAATGGAATGCATTCAACTTATCTTTATTGGGCAGTGAAGAAACTGGGTTTCACTTTTCTTCATATGCATGTACACTCAGAGGAGGCATGGATGTTCAGATATTGTTCACAAGCCACTTTACTCCTTTCAGTGACCAACCAAAACTCTCGGTATGGTCTGAGTGTAAATCAGACGTTCAAGAACATCAACTCCAGAAAGGGCTTAAAGTCCTTTCTTTACATGGGCCCATGCTCCAACGGTGTTAGTGGCTCATCTATTTCCTCTTGGGTTCACTGAGGTGACAGTGGCCTGGACTCTGAATGGCTGAGAGGTTGGGGATGGTTATACACAGGGAGCTGCCTTATGGCTTTAAAACATTGCTAATAGTGTCCTTCCTAGGGGATCTTCAAAAGTTCCTGAGCTAATGTCACAGTCAGCAATGTCTAATTGCTCAAAAGGACTCAGAATCATCAGCCTTGTGGCTAATCCACATTACAAATTATTTGTGGCAAATGGACTCCTAGCCTGTCTGCCTTGCCCCTCAATCCTGGATTTGTTTCCATCTCTTCATTTCTCTAGACTCTCTGGGAGTAAGGTATACAGTCATGTCATCTGTGCATAGTGACACCTTTGCATTTTTCTTCCAAGTCTTCCTATTTCTAAATTTTTCTTTTTGCTTTTTTGTATTGGCTAGGACTTCCAGTTCAATGATAAATGAAAGTAGTGAAAGCAGATATTCTTTTCTTATTCCCGATCTCAGGGGAAAGCTTTCAGTATTTCCCTGGCAGATGTGATGTTTACTCTTTTTTGTTGTCGTTGTTTTATTTTTTGTATTCCATAATTTCTGTTAAAAAATAGACTTAAGACTTACTGTAGAAAATGTATCTTTTTTTCTCTGACTGCTTTCAGGATCTTTGCCTTGTCTCTGGTGTTAAACAATTAGTTACTTGTGCCTAGATGTGGTTTCCTTTGTATTTATCCTAATACTTAGGGCTTGCTGTGTTTCTTGAATCTAGCCTCTTCTTGTTTTTGTTTTTTTTTTAAAAGAAACTCAGTTTTGGAAATTTCTTTGTCAATCCCTTCAAATATTATGTCTGTCTTATTCTCATTCTTTTTGTCCATTTTTTTTTACTTTACCAATCTTATTTATTCATTTTAATTAAATTAATTAATTAATTTACTTACACCCAAGTTAGTTATCATATAGTGCAATAATGATTTCAGTAGATTCCAGTGACTCAATCCTTATGTATAACACCCAGTGCTCATCCAAACAAGTGTCTTCCTTAATGCCTCTTACCCATGTAGCCCATCCTCCCACCCATAATCCCTCCAGCAACCCTCAGTTTGTTCTCTGTATTTAAGAATCTCTTATGTTTTGTCCCCCTCCCTGCTTTTATATTATTTTTGTTTCCCTTCCCTTATGTTCATCTGTTTTGTATCTTACATTCCACATATGAGGGAAGTCATAAAATATTTGTCTTTCTCTGACTGGCTAATTTCGCTTAGCATAATACTCTCTAGTTTCATACATGTAGTTGCCAATGGCAAGATTTCATTCTTTTTGATTGCTGGGTAATATTTCATTATATATATATATATATATATATATATATATATATATATATATCACATCTTTATCCATTCATCTGTCGATGGATTATCCATTTTTGAACATCAATTATACACTCCCTGAGTGTCTTCACTCTTTTCTGTATTCTTATTTTCCATCTTTTTTCCCCCTCCATTGTTTTCTCCTTGTGGTTCACTCCAGATATTTTCCGTTGGCCGACTTTCTGTTAAACTAGTTCATTGTTCTTCCATGTCTAACATGCTGCTAAACCCATCTGTTGAATACTTAATATCATTTACTACATTTTTCAGTTCTGGGATTTCCATTTGATTTTTTTTCATAGATTCCAATTATCTGATAAAATTCTTCATTTTCCAATAGTTTTTTTTTTTTGGTATATATCATAGTTATCTTTAAGTTTGTATTTGATAACTCAAACATCTATGTGATTCTGGGTGACAGTCTATCTTCTGGGACTTTTGTCTTTAATCTTCAATGATTTCTTTCTATTTCCTATTATTCATATCAATTTTTTATTGAATATCAAAATGTATGAAAAATAGCAGAAGCTCCAGATGATGTTATTTTCTTCTGAAAGATGTTGCTTACCTCTGGAAGGAAGACAAAGTATTGGCACATCATCTGTGTTCAGTGGCATCAGATCTATTTCTGGTTTCCCCTACTTATAAGTTGTGTCTTTTAAGAATTTCAACAAAAACTTAGAGTTTTATCAGGGCCCCTTCTCCTTTGTGTGTTCTCAACTCATTTTTTTTTCTTTTTTCTTTCTAGCATTTCCAGAAATCAAAGTTTCTGCTTAGATTTTTACCTTCTCAAAAATTTCTTTCTTCTTTGTTTCTCAGTATTGAGCTCCACGCAAACACAACATACGGGACAGAAAATACCTCAAGAGCATAGAATGTCCAGTTCATGTCAATGCATTCCCTTCTCTATAGGATTTTCATAGTGTGAGAATTAGGCCTTGATAAGGAAGCATGGCGTCCTTGTTTTTTCCCTGATGACTTCTAATAGTTGTTATTTTATCCAGCTTCCATAGTTGCTTTCAGTGGGAGACTTGTTTGACACCAACTACTCCATCCATCAGTCAAAAGTGGAAATACTCTTGTGTTCTGGCTTCTAATTGATTCAACATTACAGACCCATTAAAAGCTCAAGATGAAAAATGTGAAATATTTTATGTCATTTTTATGAATGTTTTTATTTTTCTGCCTTCACATTTTTGAAGTATGATTGCCTAATGCAAAATGGGCCAATCTTAAATGTGTAGTTCAATTAGCTTTGACATGTGTATACCCATGTAACTGTGTCATTTAAGTTTTAAATGCATTTTCTTTATATCACCTAGCTTCATCAACACTAAAACAGCTTGGGCATGATAGTCAAGACTCATAAATCAAACAAATTTTCATAGTTTGTAATTTAACAAGGTTTATTTAAGCAACTGTGTGAATTACCAGTGTTCCCTACACCAACACACAACCACGCCTGGCTCTTAGATGGATAAATGTCTTCTGGATTGAAGTAAATGGCTGGCTTTATTTTTAAAATTAAGTTGCTCAAGTCTATTCCTTCAACAATAAATAACTCTAAGTTCGGCAATTTTATTTGAGTTATTTTTAAACTACTTTTTATTATACCAATAAATCAGTATTATTGTTCAAAGATGGAAAAATGTAGAAAGGCTTCCCCCAAATTTCTTCACCAGCAAGTCTATTCTAGGTATAACCAGTGTTTATGGTTTGGTGTATACTCTCCCTGTCATTTCATACATATACCTTTTTTGAAATAAAAAATAGTGTCATATTTTTATAAACTTTTTTCTCTTAAAAATTTACGAACAAACATCCGTCTCATGTCAACAGTTATACTTCCATACTTCCCTTTTAAATAGATGCGTGTAGTGTATTGTATGGAATTTACTTTAAAAGTACCCAATTGTTGGCACTTTGGATTATTTCTATGTATTCTCCATTAGAAACCACACTGTGTTATATATACATCCCCAAAGTGAAAAAAATTCTTAATCTACTAATTATTTCCTCAGGATAAATTTGTACCAGTGGAATTGCTTAGTCACTGTTTTACACATTTTAAAAGACTTTTTTCATGCAGTAAAGTTTCCCATGAGGAATCTTTGCTAATCTGCACTTCATCAGCCGCATGGGAGAGGTCTTAATTCACCCCTTCACCTACAAAGGCAGAAAATATTCATTGCCCTTTTAATTTGTATTTCTTTTGTTACTATGATGGTTGGGCTTTTATCCCTCATGTTTATTCTCCCTACATGTATTTTTCTGTTTTCGGATGGCTGTTTATATATAGATTTTTCTTTGTGGACAGCTCATGATTTGCTTACTGATCCATAGTAACTGTTTATATATGTCATATGCATGAAAACTGTCGGACTTTTATATATGCTACAGATTCTGTCCTGTTTGCCACTTGCCTCTGCTTACGTTTCCTGCTGCAGGGCTGCGGGCAGGGCCCCAAGCACGAGATGTCAAGTCGGAGGGTGTCAGAGAGGGCTGAGGCTGGAGAGCTAGGCACGGGCCAGGTCACCCAAGGCTGGTTGATCACTCAAAGGACCCGGGAAGTTCTATGGAAGAGGAAGGGATTTAAAAATACATAGGGAGTGTGGGTGCCTGGGAGGCTCAGTGGGCTAAGTAAGGGACTTCATTCAGCTCAGCTCACGATCTCACAGTTTGTGAGTTTGTTCCCAGAATCAGGTTCTCTTATGATAGCTCAGAGTCTGCTTCAGATCCTCTGTGTGTCTCTCTCTCTTCCCCTCCCTGACTCATGCTCTTCTTCTCTTAAAGGTAAGGAAAATTTCAAGATATCTAGGGAGGGAAGTCTTGAGGTTTTGAGGCAAGTGAGAGGGACGGAGGTTACGAGGACAAGACTCCAGTTCCTCAGGGTTGTGTGTGGGGGGGGTGGCGGGGAGACAGACAGCGGTGTCTTGATGTGGGGGAGGGTCACTAGGTGCAAGCATGCCTGGAAGGAATGAGATGAGCATTGGAGTTGTTGCCTCAGTGTCTGTGACACTCAGGTGTTCAGTGGCCTTTGGGGCCCCACAGCTGAATATGGTCTGTGTACACCGTGGATTGCCCACTGGGTCGAATTTAATTAAAGAGGAATTCATCATCAGCCTCCATCAAGTGTGGTCTGCTCCTCTTTGGTGCTACTTGATCTCTTGCCTGGTGCCAGCAACCTCATGACTAAATTTAATAATCTCAGTTCTGTTTCTTGAGAAGCCACAATCCCAAGGAGAATGAAGAATCCCGCAGATCACTTTCCCTTTACATCTGGTTGAGGGCCAGAACTTGCCTAGGGGCCTTATTTACTTTTCTTCTCTATTCTGGGGTTTATGTGGCTAAAGGTAAATGTTCCTAGAGTTGTGCATGGATTTCCTGGTGGAATCTAACCCATGGCTCACCTGTTTTCAATTTTCAGCAACTTCTTTGACTCCAGTGATGCACATCCTGCAGACGATCTTGCAGCCTCTGGTGAATTAGTCCCTGGAGAAGGCACTGCTCTGATGGACGGTGGCATCAAAACTGTTGCCACACGGACAAGTTTGGGGCACTGCAGGTCAGGTCATCCTGGTGGGTTCGGGGTGAGAGAAACGGTCTTGTAGTTCTGGGGGGAAAACAAAGACAAGGTGGGTGTGGGGTGGAAGGAGGGTGTATAAGAGTGGGATCTAAACAGAAAAGCTTGCAAGAGGTTCAGAACAAAACGTCTTAACTCTGCAGTCCTCCATATCCACAGCTATTATAAAGCTCGCATTTGGGCTCATTCTACAAGTCATTAATCATCCACTACCAGGCGTACTAGCTCGTGGTCACTTTAGAGTTCTATGAGCATTTAAAACTTCTTCCTTGCATGCAGAATGGCCTGACAGGAAATCTCTGGAGAGTTAGTCCATGCAGAAGAGGCTCCGCATCAGTTCTGTGCCCGAGATCCTTGGAATGCATGTGTGCATCTTCTTTCGGTTCCACTAACAGAGCTAAAGATTCCGCAGCCTGCCAGGCAGCTCTGTCCTGGGTGCTGGAGAGGGGCTGGAGTTTGGGGGAGAAAGGAATGTGGTGTATCCCATAAGAAAACTTTGCATCCCTCTGATACTTCATACTACCTCTTCTTTTTCATTTATACTTAAAACACTACCAGCACCTACTTTGAGCCACACCATTCCAGGCATAGAACATTCAGAGAAAAATAAAACACAGCCCCTGCCCTAGAGAAGCCAATGGGCAAGAGGAGGCCATAGACACATCAAAACTTACAGCTTGGGGTCACTGTTTCTGTACAGCTGCTTGAAATAAGGTCCTATGGGGCCATGAAAAATAATGCAAGTAGCTCCATGTGTTCAGGCTACACAGACGTCTATGCAACATGGACTTTCACAAGTAAGAGGGATTTCAGCATGCAGAAAGTGTGGAGGGAGAAACTGCGAGGCAGAGGGAGCGACAGTGTGTGTAGACACACGAGGGTGCCTGGATGGTGGCTAGTGCAGAGGCTGGCAAGAGGGGAAACATGGGAAGATTGCAATTGGGGAAGAGGCTGGAGCCACAGGTGTGCACTTTCTGCTGAAGAAGGGAGAAGTGCCCCTTGGGTCATCTTAGGTTGTGTGTAGCGAGGGGTCTGGAAGGCCATACAGAAGTGGACGTGACATAGAGGGCTATTTCCCGTCCTTTAACAGACAGTGGCAGTAGAAACTGGAGAGCTTATCCTATTAGCTTTTAATTTCATTTCATTATCGACATCAAATATTTATGCAGCCTCCGTAGGGAAGTGAGTCCCACAGTCAGTCAGGGGTAGAAGATATAGAGGTTAATCAAAAGACGCAGTCCTTGGGTCCTTATGTTTGCAATTTAAAATGGATACCCTGGGGTGGAAACGCATGAGGAGAATTAATAGTGGGACAGATACAACACTTTTGCTAATCAAATGTTAGCTACAAGACTTTGCTGTGTTCTTTTATTTGGTTAGCACCTTAGCACAATGGCTTTTAAACACTTTTAACAATGGCCCAAAGTAAGAAATATATTTTATGCTGTGACCCATAACCCGTACAAAAATTTCACCAAGTACTATTGTGATGCACTCTGATATTTTATATCCTCTTTTATTTTACTGGCTTTTAAATGCTGGTCACTGACCCTCTAAATCAATTTCATGACCCCTTGATGGATTATAACTTGCAGCTTGAAAACTGCTGCCTTCCCATGTCCGTGAAGGAGAGATTTGTGGGGAGGGGAGAGAATGAGATCACAGATTGGGGGGGGGCACAGTAAAAGAGTAACCATGCCTCTAGTGAGGGAAGGGGTGATATGCACAATCATCCCAGTAAATTTATATGTCCGAAGAGGGGAATGGAAGATCAAGGGGGACTGCACTAAGAAGAGAGATTTGCTTCAAATTGGAACATAATTTCTTGATATGTGATAAAGGTATGGAGTAGTATTGATGAACCTGTATTGTATGGAACACTTGGAGATAATAATAGGTATTCCTTAAAAGAAATCATTGAGTGAAGTAATAACTTTGGGAAATGCTAAAATTTATCTCCCCAATTTGGATTACCACAAAGTATATTTAAAGAGCTGAGAACATTTCCAGTAGCAAAATCATTTTATCCTTTTTTTAAAACCCAGGATTTGATTTACTACAGAATTTTTTCTGCTCCGTAGAACACCTATTACCATTTCATAGAGCAGTTTGGGAAGCTTGCATGTAGACAGACATCACTGCAGAAGACCGAGCAGAGGATATGGAGTCAAATGGGAAAAGGTTAGCGTCCACTGGAGCCTCCCTTCTTGTGAAGGTTCTAAGCAAGGTGAGCATTTTCTGTAAAGAGCCAGATAGTAAATGTTTTAGGCTTTGTAGGCCACTGTCCTCTGTTGTAATTTCTCAGCTCTGCCGTTGAACTGTGAAAGCAGCCATAGCCAATACATAAGGGAGTGAATAGGTTGTGTTTCAATTCAACTACATTTATAAACACTGAAATTTGAATTTCATATGGCTTTCCTGTATCAGGAAATCTTATTCTTCTTTTTATCTTTTTCCCCAATCATTTAAATATGCAAACACCATTGCCTGGCTCACCATGGATTTGGTCTGCCAGCCACCGGTCTAAATCTTCAGCACTTGCCTCTTCGCAGTTGCGACGGAGAGTCCAAGATAGATAGACTGTTCCCTTATCCCCCCCCCCCACCCCCCAACTGCAAAACTCTGCTGAAGTAGCCTTAACCCTGGGAGGAAAAAGTCCCAACATGCCTAACCCCCTAAAGATTTCTGCTGTCAGTTTTAAACTTGTTTCTCTTTCTCACATTAGTAGGAAACAGCATGGATTAGGCTGGGAAGACCTGGTCAAGGAAAAGTCTTCTTGTTTGAGGGCCTTCATCTGTCTCCCACCCTCCAGGGGCATGTGTGTCTGGCTCCTCTTGCCCTGCACCTCCATATCTGGTGGCTGCTCTGGCCAGCAGCTACTCAGGGCTGCTCCTTCTCGATAATTTCCACCAGAGCCAGAGGAAAAATGATTTGGAGTCTCCAATCTTAAGAAAAATAAATTTCAATTCTGCATCCTACTCCGCGACACTTACCCTAATATAAAAACTAATGTGTTTTCCTCCCCAGGAAGTATTCTAGTAAAACCAATGCTCCATGAAGGGCCTTGCTTACCTGGTTTGAATATCAACTCCCAGCACAGCACCACTTACCCTATGTGTGGAAGTATAGGCTTGTGTGATAGACTGCAAAATCCTGGCACTTAGCACCCAACAAAATCTGGTCCCTGCCCATCTTTGCAGACTCCATTCCCACAAAATGTCTTCTACTTACAGACGTGAGCCCAGGTGGCAGCCCTTCAGAAAATTTTCATGATCTTGTAAGCTGATGTGATTTCTGTTGCCTATGGATCATAATATTTCTATTTGATGTATTAGTACATATTTATACATCTTTTTTTTTTTTTTTTGCTAAATTCTGTCATAAGCTCCTTGAGGCCAGAAGCTATAATTGATAATATGTATATTATATCTTCCTATGGTAACAGATTCTAATGTGTTCTCCCATAATCCTTGACTCCCAACATATATCCCTTTGTGGAATCCTTCCCCTCAAGTGTGGACTCAAGCTGTGACTTGCTTCTGACCCACAGAGTATAAAAGGTGATGGGATATCATTCCTATGATTACCTAAGATGTTGTCATGCTAAGTAGACTCACCCTAGAGATGTTCCTTCTGGCTTGTTGAAGTAAGAGGCCATATGGGGGGAGGGGAGGTCTAGGTGGCAAAGACTACAGGTAGCCTCCAGCTGACAACTGGCAAAAGGCCAGTGCCTCCAATCCTACATCTATAAGGTAACCTCCGCTAACAATCTGAGTGAACTTGGAAGAGGGTTTCCTCCAGAGCCTCCAGTAAGGACTGTACCCCAAATGATACCCACCTGGATTGTAGCCCTAGGAGACCACAAGCGGAGCACCTAGGTAGGATGTGCTTGGATTCCACTTGGAAACTGAAATAATAAATGTATGTTGTTTTAAGCAGCTAAATTTGTGGTAGTTTGTTATATAGCAATAGAAAACTAAGACACCCCCCTCCTCCTCTGGACTGCCTTGACAACTGTGCCTTGTATGAAGGACATGCTCACTGAAGACTCACACGATGAATTCTTCCCAAATTAGCTTCTAGCTCTCCACACCCGTAACAGATACAAGCCGCGGTAAAGTCTGAGGCAAAAACCTAAGCTTGTGCCACATATTTGTTAGTTTCTTTTCCTGCCTCGACCATCCTCATATCCAGGGACATATAAACAACATAGTTGAAGAAATAAAAGTAGGAAATCAAATCACTAGAGGAAAAAAAAGGAACATGAGCTAGTGTAGTTGTTATGATGAATCATCTCACTCAAAACCTGAGAGTCCTGGCAGCTCGGTGAGGAAGAAGAAACAGCTGTGAGACAGAATGGCCGTAGCAGCCCTTCAGAGGAGACCATATTTTGTACTGGATCTGGATTTTTTTCCTGTTGTCCTTTAGGGTTAGAGCATGACCTGTAAAATTGGACTTCCTCTGGGCAGAGTTGCCTTATGCCTGAGGGATGAGTATCTTTGAAAGTTCATTGTTTAAAAAGATTACGTGTGTGATATATATATGTATATGTGCATATGTATGTGTATGTGTTTGTGTATGTGTATATGTTTGTGTATGTGTATGTGTATGTACATGTGTTTGTGTTTGTGTATATGTATGTGTGTATGTGAATGTATATGTGTTTGTGTTTGTGCATATGTATGTGTATGTGTGCGTTTGTGTATGTGTATGTGTGTTTGTGTATGAATATGTCTATGCCTATGTTAAGAGCTGCAGAACTACTTTTTGTCACATCACTACTCCATCCAAACCTCTTCCTACACTAAGATGACCAAACTCTGGCAGGGCTTCTAGTAACATAAGGCCATGTCCCTAAGATGACCCAGTTCTCACTGCTTTTTTGAGAAAGTTCAGGGCTGCCAACACGGTCAAGCACTGGAGGAAACAATGATTTACTCACATAGAAAGAGCAGAGACAGAGCTAGATCAGCTCCAATAATGTGTGTTGGACCCCATGGCTAGTGGAGGTCCCCGACAGTTGACCCGAGGCAATGGGGCTGTGCTCACCTATCTTTTGCTGCGGTGGAAGGGCCTCCACTCTTCCCCTGGAGCTGGAAATACTGAAGGCTGAAGGTGTGCCTGAGGATGGCTGACACATGCTGACGCAGAAGGAGCACATTCCACCTGAAACAGGGAAAGATATTCCCACACAAGATGACAAGCCCAGTGCAGACTGTGTGGGCCCCTTATCTCCCGGTAAGGACTGTTCCAGGCCCAGGGACCTTCCTTATGTGGCTGAGCAGACTGTACACATGAGATGCCTTGCTTAACAATTTACTACAAAGGGCTTACAATTGACAATATGTGGCAGTGGCATCTTTCTCAAGGACCTGAAAGCGATTTCTCTGGAATGTAATCATCAGGAAGAATAGGGCCTCTGTCCCCCAGTTTCTGTGGGAGGACAGAATCCTCATTTGTCAGCCTCAATTACCAGCCAACAAACACAGCTGACTTGATGCATTTAACTGACCAACCTGTTGTAATTTTTCACATCCCTGACCACCCCTCTCCCGATTCCCTCATTCCACTTTGAAGTGCCCAGTCATCACTGCACAAATTGGAAGGGAGCTCAGCTCTTTCTCAGCTATCAATAGTTGCTGAATAAAATCTATTTTAGCATTTTAACATCTGGCTTTGTTGATTTTTGACTATATGTATATGTAGGTATATATATGATATGCACAAGATTTTATAGGAGACCAGAGGAAGAGTCTCCACACTCACCTAGGGAGGCAGGGATGTATTTCTGAGGGTTTTAAAACCATGTCAAGAAAGTCTGTTACTAGAGTATTTGGGAGAAAAATAATTATGTAAATACTGGCAGCCAAATTCTTAAAGGAAATAAGCCACGTTTTTGCTTGTCGTTTTGTTTTTATTTCCTTCAGCAATTAACTTGGTAGCATAGTTTGGCCTATTAGATCAGGATCAATCAGAAGTAGAAATAACTGCCCTGCAAATAAAGTAGAAAACATTTTGCACTTCCAAAGGCAATGGGGGTAGGGGGTTAATGGAGAGAATGAGGACCCAGAGAGGCCAGGAGGCAGGATTTGGGAGAGTCCACACCAGAGAAAAGTTCCCAGTGGCAGGTCAGACAAAGGATGTTAAAGAACATGGTTCAATTATTCAAAGTTGTTTGTTGTGTGCGCATCCCTAGCCCCACATCTGCACATGTAACCTGCACATCAATGCCCCATCTTTTGGCTCTACTTTTGTTCCACAAGAGGCCTGACGCATGATGCAACACTTAATTACATTCCCCAAAGGAAAATCCAGTTCACAAACATCATCGCAGATGATTCCAGTGGAAGAATCAGAAAGAGGTTTTACATCATGCAGTCTTCATCTGTTCCCCTCTGATCTGTCCCTTCTTCCCCCAGACTCACACACCTGCTCTGCCAGCCAGCGAGAGGAAGGACAAAAGGGGTGTACTTCTCCAGAGTTAGACTCAGAGGCTCGTGAACTGTGCAGTCACATAAGGGCCCAGGAGAAAAGAATCCCTTTTGAGATTTAATGCTCTGCTTTCATCCTCTTAAAACGGTTAATATCCTATCTGTGAATCTCTGTTTTGTTAGTCTGATAGGACAATAGAGCCTGTGCCTGAGCACAGGAGACAGGTGTAGTACACACATCCACTGTTCTCTGCCTCCCCATTCACAGTCAGTGTTTGCAATACCCCCATTGGTACAGAATTTCAGTGGACCCTGGTGCATGGGACTTCAGCAGGACTCAAAGAGAGAACAAGCCAACAATTTCCATGGCTTCCACTCAAACCAGAACTTGTTTTGAATGCAGAAGGAAGACAATGGTGCTCTAAGAAACACGAAAGACCAAAGAACCCCATCATGTCCTTGCTCACCTGTGTGATGTCAGAGCAAGATGTGATCAGGAGAAAAGTAAGTCTTTCAGGAACCCCAGGAGATGCTGGTAGGGATGGAGGTGGGAAGAGGAGGGCCATGATTTCCCCCTAAAGTATGAAGGAATTTCAGCCTTTAAAATGAAATATCAAACAAAGATCAGGGAGTCTCCAGACGGCTGGAGGACATCTGAACAGTTAATGTCTGTGGCTAAGTCCCCAGGAGGATGAACGCTATTATTGGAAGTCAGTTGTTATTGGTTATGATAACCCTGGCTGCTGAAACAACCCCTAGATATAATAAGAGTTCATCTCTCCCTTTCCAGAATGGAAATTCCTGATGATTGAAGGGTGGCTATCCTTCAAGTGGAGATGAAAGGACCAGGATCGCTTCTTTATTGTGGCCCAACCACCTTTATCACTCAGCTCTCTTGGTGCTGTGGTCCTCTGCATCAGTCTGCACAAGGGAAAGAGGTCTGTTGGCTCAGGCCTAGAAGTGACACTGATGACTTCTGCTCTCATTCTATTGGCTAGAACCCCGTTGCATGGCTACAACTTACAGCAAGAGAGGCTGGGAAATGTGGTCCTACCTGTGTAGCCAGGAAAAAGAAGAAATGGATTTGATGAACACTAGCCAATGAAGTAGGGAAGGTACTCCAGGGACTAAAGAGATGGAGGGCAAATGGCTGTGCGGAAGCAGGGAACTCCAACCCTACTGTGGTTTTCGGAATGCCTGTAACAGAGTTCTCAAGCCCTTCCCCACCCCATGCCCACCTGCACGGGACTAGAGATGGTTGGAGCATTTAATGTGAAGAATGATACGAGTATCTGTAGAGGATGGGTGGGAGGCTCTCCTCTTCTCCTCCCTGCCTTCAAAGCAGTAAAATCAGTAAGGAGAGAATCTGCTAAGGTACCAAAGTCATGTGCTTCTTGACAACACAATCTCAGTTTATCAGACAGAGGCTAGAAGTCAGTGCTGCAAGTATAAAGAACTGGCATTTGGCTGGTATGTTCTTTGTCTTCTCTCCACCTTGAGCCTCAGGTGTGCTGGTGGTTGACACCACAGGAACGGAAGGCAGGATCAGATTTCAATGGGACTACCAGCAGGCACCTTACAACCTAATCTGTTCTCCCAGGCACACCCAAGTTACGCTAATGGTTTTCTCAGGCTGGTGCTGCGCTGTGCTATCTTCTCTTTCAAATGCCTAGAGGAAGAGCCCAGAGCTTTCCAGGGAGACTGTGACATCCTCCCAGAAACATTATCCGTGGCCAGGCTGAGGTGTGCTAAGGGTGAAGGAGCCGGCCATCTGCATTAGCCAAGTCTAGCCAAGGAAATTGTTTCTGTCTGCTGGGGCTTGACAAATCAATTGATCTATCACGCTGTTCCCTGGGTTTCCTGAGAGGAAGGGCTCAGCTTTGCTGCACAAATACATCCAAGTAGTGAGCTCGAGTAATAGACAGAAGGTTATCAGCAATCATATGAGAAAAGAGCCTTTCTCTAACATCACTTCTCAGCACTAAATTGCAGAGAAATCCATGCAGTTTAAAGGGATGAACCTGCCTCTTTACACTAAGCATCTCTCTTTAGTGATGCTGTCCCTGCCATTCCCGGAAAGCTGCACAAGGGGCACTGCTAAAGGCTACTAGTCAATGCCCCCACCTCCCTTCCAGACCCCTTTCTTCTGTGTCGCCTTCAGTGATGTTTGTGCAGTTTCTCAGCCTTCGCCACTGCCTCCATCAAGTTACCACCAAATGTCCCAAAGCCACTTGAATTGACGGCTGCTGCAATCACAGGTGGGGCTGGCTGCGTAATTGGCAGGGTCTACTGCAAAATGAAAATCTGGGACCTCTTGTTCAAAATGCAGTAAAAAGCACCATTAAAGGTCCTAAAATACAAAGCTTGTTCTTTCCTCCACAGTTTGTCTCTTACTTTGTTATGGTATTTAAAATTTTTTGGCTCAGTAGTAGTATAAGTAAAGAAAAATGAAAATTCTACATTATTAGCTTGAATTTACTATTTGTACTCATACTGTGCAATACCAATGTTTTTTTAAAAATGTTTATTTATTTTTTGGAAGAGAGAGAGTGGGGGAGGTGCAGAGAGAGAAGGAGAGAGAGACAGAATCCCAAGCAGGCTATGGCCGGCACAAAGTCTGATGCCAGGCTCAAACCCACAAACCATGGGATCATGACCTGAACCGAAACCAAGAGTGGGACGCTTAATCAACTGAGGCACCGCTGTGCAATACGAACTTTAAATGCAAATGTAAGAGCATTACCTCTTACGTGAAATCACCAAAACTGCACAATTTTTATCTCATATCTCATATACATACATGTATATATGTTTAATTTTTATAAAACACTGGAAATGCTGAACAAAGAACCCTCACTATTTTATTTCACTTTATATGTGTAAATCTACCAATATTCTCTATCTTTGGCTCCCAGATTTATGAGGAAGGAGTGAAAGAAAAGGTACTATGGGGTGCCGTATCTTTTCCTTTTCCTTATATGTGCTCATTTTCAGTACATGGTTGGCTACTGCAGGGAAGTAAGAAGAGTAAGAAAGAATATGACAGGATTCCTTGGTCATTCAGGTTTCTTAGAATGTGATTGCCTTCTTTTTGTATTCAAAGCAACTTCTGGCTTGAACAGAGAGCAGAGGCTCGCGGGGCTGTCAGCACCCCCTCTCCCTCCACTGTAGACAGAACATGCTTTTTTGTACTTGCTTGGAGTCTTGCTTGACTCCATGAATGGTGGATCCTTCTGGATTCTCTGCTCATGCACATCTCAAAGGCTACATGCAAATGGTGCAGCAGAAGCAAGAACACATACATACAGCACCTGTCACTTCTGATCATTCCCGTGTTCCATTGTCCCATTGGATTTCACATACAAAACACAAAGTCAAAGATAAAATTATCAAGAATTTCAGAATGAAAAAAGAATTTTAGAGTGACCCCAGCAGAACATTAAACCAAGGGTTCTTCTGAACGTGACCCTGTGTGGCTGCATAGGTCACCCATCTGTAAAACCAACCCTGATGGTGAAGCACACCCAGAGAGAGTCAAGCCATATTATAATGGCTGGTCCTGCTTAATTTCCCCACCAAAACATTGACGACAGTAGCCAAGGGAGAGCACCGACATTTGCATCTTACTTTACTTGCATGGATTTAAAAAAAATTCTTGGATCTTGATAGACAATAAAATATGAGGGCTAAAAATCCTGCACAGTTACGACAGTGTTAACTTAGATGTCGTTATAATCAAGACTCCCTAAAGAGCATCCATGGGGTTCTCATATTAATTTCACCAAAGGACTGGTAAAAAGCCTTAGTTTGGTGTCACCAAGAGAATGTTCTGGTCTGTTCCAAACTGTATTTTGGTGTCAAAAGGCCTACTCCATTCTCGTTCCATAGCAATCTTTGCTGTAATGTCTACAGGGGGCTTTATCCTCTGCTTCTTCTTATAAACATATGCATTGTTCTTGTTTAAATGGTCTTGTTATCATAGAATGAACATATTTTTTCCACCTTTTTCAGGCATAGAAATAAAACATATTTGTGGTTAAAGATTAAAATGATACAGATAGTATGGAGAATTTAGAAATCTCCCATCAAATAATCTGTAAATATAGCGGCCATTAACATTTTTGTGAAGATCTTTCCTGACTTTTTCTATTCACACACACCTGTACTCCTAAATTCAGGCCACACACACACACACACACACACATTTTATTTGTTGTTTTTCCAAAATGGTAGCATTCTCTACATACCATCAGCAGCTTCTGTTTTTCATTTCAGTATTGTGATCATTTTCCCATAGATCTACAGATCTCCCTATTAATACACAACATTCCAATGCATAATTGTAATATTGTTTCTTTATCCAATTATATTGATTGATATTTAGGTTGGGTTTTTTTGTTATTTTGTTTTGTTTTTATGTCTACAAAGTGAAATAAGCACATTTAAGGGATATAAAAAGAAGGAATAAATTCTCTTCTTGCTTATCTCAATGGAGATGGATGATGATGTCTGAATTATCCTTCCAGTCACCACATGATCAGATGACAAACATTCCAGTCACCTGCCCCGTGCACTCCTGGAGCCCATTCCTGGCCTTACCTGCTTGGGCGCCTTCTCCTGCACAGACCCTGTAGCAAACTCCAATCGGGTCCCTCCTCCAGCCTACTTCTTTTTCATCCTGCAGCCAGAGTGGTCCTTCTAAAAATAGTTTTGCTGGTCTCATCTCTACTTAAAAACCTCTTCAAGGGCACAAGGTGGAGGGGTCATGCACAGAAGCTTTTGGTGTCTTTCTTTCATCAGATCCTAGTCCAACCTCTTTCTGCTCACTTTATTGTTGATGTGAGTGGACTTGCCTTATAACCTTCATGTCTCATTTTATAAATCATTGGAAGGTGAAGTTCAGATCGTTTTGCTTCCCTTGTCTTTTCTTTTGACACATTGGCTCATCCTCCAGGATTCAGCACTTGAAATGTGCTCAACTATGGAAACTAGTTTGAATGGGAATATTAAGTGGAATTAATTATTGGCCAGAAGTTAGATTCTGGAAATTTTAGAAACGTTTTCTACTTTTTTGCCACCTGAGACTCAAATTATCGTTGTTACTGGAAATGGCTCTGATTGATTTAGCCAAAAGTAAACAGAAAGAGTTACAGCAGGAGGAAGGTAGCTCAGTGAGTTGAAGAAAAGGCTGACCAACTTGAGTTTGGAAAGTAGGAGAGCTCAAGCATGGTCAATTTTGGACAGTGCCATTGCAATGTCTGCTTTAGAATTAAGATTCCCTGAAGAGAGAGAGAATTGGTCTACTGGGGGTGGGAAACCTATTGGCTTGGGGTATCTTGAGGTCAGGGTATTAATTTCTCTGGCTCCCTCCTTATTAGGCTGCAGGTTAGCAGTGGCTGTAATCCTTACTGGAGGTTACAGCTCTTTCTCAGTCCCCATAACTATTCCCTCTTCTTGAGTTCCAGGGGTTGCTCCCTGATGTTGCTAACCCTGTGTGGCTTCTCTATCCCTTATTGATTTCTGTTAAATATACCCACACTTTTGTAAAATATCCCTTTATTACATTCTCCAATTACCCTAATTTGGATGTACTACTTGTTCCCTGCCAGAATCTTGCCTTACATAGTAATTAGTACTGGGAGAAGTGGGCCCAGGACACAGCCTCCGAAAAAAACAAGATTCTAAGATTGGGTTGTTCAAAGTTGAGGAGTGCATAGATAACCTCCTCGATGGGAGCAGAGGGAAAGGGATAAGCCACTAGTAATCATTGGCAAGCACAAGTGTCTTCTCTTACCCAATTTTCATCTGGTTATTTTCCCACTTTCAGAAAAGTGATATACTCAATTGGCAGAATACTCACATTAGCTCTCTATTATGTGGAATGAAGATTGTATAATAGGAGGAGCCAAGTGGAAGCCCCAAAATAATAAGCTCAATGCAATGTGGCATTCTTTGGAGGAACTGCAAAGATTAGTGCCACCATCAGAGACTTGGGAGATGCAGGGGTGATTATTCCTACCACATCCCCATTTAACTAGTCTTGCTTGGCAGATCCAAGAGCCAGATGGGTCTTAGAGAATAATGGTAGATTGTTCCAGACTTAATAAGGTGGTTATGGCAATCACAGCTGAGGTTTTGGATATATCTTTATTAGGAAAAAAAATCAATAACCACTCCTGACACCTGGTTTTTCAGCTATTGATGTGTAAATGCTCTCAATAAATAGGTAGGAAAGGTGGCTGTCAGTCACTCTCCTTTTTTTGGCAACATTGGTGCTTATTCAATGAGCCCATGTAGAAAGTGGAAATAGAGGCAAAGATGGAGGCTTATTATGGATTTCTTATCCCCGAAGCTTATTTGGCCAGAGCCACTGTTGATTGCCCAGCTTTTCAGCAGCCATGGTCTTTAATAAAGCACAGAGTAGACAGTGATTTGTCCTCACAGGCATAAATGTGTATCTCAGATACAATTTTGCTTTATTTTATCAGAATTCTTCTGCTGGCATTCCTATTTGTGGACCTACAGATGCCTTATCCATTGACATGGTATCTCACAAAAGCACTTATTTGGTGGCAAAGGATGTGTGGCAAAGGACTCTTACCTTTAGCATTTATGACTCTCCTGTCACCCAGAAGCAGATGGCTTGATATTAATGGAATGGCCTGATGAAGAAAATCTTTCACAAGCAGGTGTCTTAAACCAGTGGTCAATAGCTGGTGGTATGTTCTCTGTAGCCAGAATGCAAAGGCCTGGGAACTAAGAGAAATGAGAGTGGCTGGAGTATTGTTTGATGTTATCCCCAGAACCTTAAGAGCTGTACTCTGAGGAGAAATGTTCCATCAGAAAACAGCACCACAGTTCAACTAAATTGGGAGCTGAGGCTATTCCAAGGCCATTTTTGAGCTCTTCATGTCACTGAACTAACAAAGAAGGTGGGAAGTGGTCCCTTTACTGGCTGGGGTAATTGATATAGTGAACTTGTCAAACCAACTTCTGAAAATACTGAAATAAATTCACAACCAACTGAAATAAATGTTTAAACAAACTACCACAAAAGGAAGTGGATAAATGTAAAATATTTGTCAAGGACTTCTTCAAAGAAGCAGAAAGTAAAGTCCCAAGAGTAGGGAAATAATTACCTTATTCCCCCTCTTCCAAGGGAAATATCTGCCAAGATGTTCTGCCATCCTGGCACATATGCCTTTCGATTTTGCAAGGCTTCCATGGCCATCTTTGTAATTTGTTCTTCATATTCTACATAATCTTTATTCATAGCCACATCAGGATTTGATGATTGGCCCATAAAGTAAATACTGAGCCAAAAATTTACAGACTTTAGCCAAGACTAAAATAATTGCCAAAGAAATTCTTGTTTGGGAAGAAGGCAATTTTTTTCTTATTGGCATCAGTGTTCTACTGCTTTCTACTGCAGGATGCCTTAAGCACCATGATTCTGCAAAAACACTGCACTGACTTGACATCAGAGGGAATGACCACTAAATCCCCTGGACTATTGGCTAGTGGTCTGCCAAATATGATGTGATTCAGATTCAGATTCAAGGTCATAGATCAGGAGTGATAAAGCAGTAGCAGTGAGACAGTAGTATGGTCTGGAAGCTGGGTTGTTGTCCATGACTGGAGACAGACAGCTTGGCAAGGGAAAGATCTTGCCATCCTTTGTCTGAGGGTATACAGTGGTATTCGGAGAATCTGCAAAGCTATATTAGGAGCCATGGGCAAAGAACAGTTGTGATTATACCAGCTAGATGAGACTCATGGCTATAATGGTTTCAATAGTCACCCAAAGGCTACTGCCAGCTTTTAAGATGAAGCTACCTGCTCAAGTCTGCCATGCCTGGCCAGATTCTACAAATGTAAATGGTCTTTGATGATTATGCCCTCACTGTCCATATCTTCTGACAGAGGCAGTATTATCAGTTGTTTGGAACTTGGGTTGAGCATATAAATCCTAACTCTGACATCTACTGGCTGTGGGTCCCAAGACCTATTACATAACATTTCCCCAATTCTCAGATTTCTCATAAGAAAAATGGGAATCATATTTCACAGAACCAAAGCAAATAATACTAAAATGTGTAAGAACAAAAAGGGAATCATAATATTGACTTCATAAGGATATTGGAAGCATTAGATAATATCATGTTTGTAAAGCACCTTAAATAGTGTATAGTGCATATCAAGTCTCGATAAATGATAATTTTGTTTATCAGCATTATCATAACCATGAAGGCAGTTTCTCTAGAGTCCAGAGGGGAGGAAGATTCAAACAGCCTTGGGGCTGGTCTTCTCTTTGATGCATCTTTCATGAACTGGGTTGGGCAAGAGTTACACTAATAAAGACTCTGAGATGGTGAAAATGAGAGGAATATATTTGAGTCATTGGTATGACCAATGTATAGTATAGTAAAGACCACGATGATTGAAGGCCACCTGCATGAAAGAAGGAAGAGATATACCATGGCAAGAATACTCTTAGGAAAATGACTAAGGTTAGAGGAATAAGACAACCAGAATAGGAAATGTACTGGGAAGAAAGCCTCAATGGTATTTCTAACACCAAAGAAGAAGCAACCTAAAGAGTGAGGTGTCATTCAAAATGAGGACTAAGAATGCCATTGAATTTGGCAGGAAGGAGGTCTCAGTCTCATTAAATGAGCAGTTTCCATGAAATGGCACATATATCGGTCAGTATTCAACTAGAGAGGAAAATCCAGTAGGATACATATGTTGATTGTAAATATTATGGATTATAATATTTATTATAATTTGTATACATTATAAATATTAATATAAAATGTGTTAGTTATTGGTTAATTAATAAAAATATTAATGATAAATATAATATGCTAGGGTGTCAGTGTGGCTCAGTTGGTTAAGCGTCTGACTCTTGATTTCAGCTCAGGTCATGATCTCAAGATAGTGAGCTTGAGTTCCACATCAGGCTCTGTGCTGACAGAGGAGATCCTGCTTGGGATTCTCTCTCCCTCCTCCTCTGCTCCTTCCCTGCTCTCTCTCTTTCTGTCTCTGTCTCTGTCTCTGTTTCTCTCAAAAATAACTAAACATTTAAAAATGCATACATAATATGTTAATTCTTCTTAATATATTATGGTATTTATTACAAGAAGTTGAGTTACATAATTGTGGGGACTAAGTTAGCTATCCAAAGTCCATAGGATAGGCAGTTGAGAAGAAAAGACCATGTCAGTCTAGAAACCCACGGGTCCAAGCTGAAACTTATTGTCCACAGGCAGGCAGGTAGGAAGGGGGATCTAATGGGAAAGGGGAACCATTGAGAAGCTAGCTGCTGTCTGTGGTCTCTAGCTCAGGAAAGGCCTAAGCTCTCTTTTAAAAGGCTTTTAATTGATTAAGTAAGGCCCATCCACAATCATCTCCCTTTTGTTGAATTTCAAGTCAACTGATAAGACCGTTTACAGTTTACATCTATAAAATCCCTTCACAGTAGCATCTAGATGGGTATTTCGTTTAACTGGGAGAACATGAGAAAATAGCTGCTTCTGTCCTTCTGTCCTCAAATTCACAGAAGGGAATATCCCTTGTAGTCTGCCCTAACTAGAGATACTAGAAAGGTAATTTTCTGGTAGTTCAGAACAAGAAAGAGAAGTAGCTCGAAGAGATATGTGCAAGGGATGATCTCAATGGAGAGCAAAAGAATGAAACTGCAGTTGGAGAGGGTAAGTAGGAACAAGACCTCATTGTTGTCTAGAGAAGGATTCAGTGCTGGGAGAGGCAATTCACCGTGGGCCCTCAAGCTCCCTATACATTCTTGCTGGGTATGCCCAAAATGCAAGGCCCAGCCTCCTCCATACGTAGGATATTTCTCAGAGTTGTGTTTGCAAAAGGCAATCTTGAGGGATGATGGTAACATCTCCCCCCAAACAAAGAACAGTCTTGCCTTCACTTGCTATAAAAGCAATAAATCCCTAGTTCTAGTGTTCCCCTCCCGTAATGTAACCCATACTATGTGTGGGCACTTACCATGGGCTTTCTCTGTCTCCTTCATGGGCCTTGGTGGTGGGGATTGGGAACCAACCGACATAAACCAACATAAAGCTCTGACTACTACTTTTGCCATGAATTATAAAGGTCTTTGTCTCTTTGGCCATGAGTCTTATGTCTTCTGCCAGCATCCACAAAATAGTAACAGGCTAGTTAATTCGTGTGTAAGCAGGCTAAAATCTCAGACCCTTCAAGATTCTTGACTCCCAGATGAAGAGAAACACACTTCTAGTAACTACTAAAAGCACTAGACTTTAAATCTAGCAGAAAACCATTCCCAACAAAATTTTTAAAATTTAAAATTTTATTTAAAATATTGGTTTATTGGTCTTTATAATCTGGAAAGAAAACTAAGCATATCCTCACCTAAGCTCCAAAGTCTAGCTCAAATGTATTTTACGGACAGTGGAATAGTCTAGCGATCCAGTTGTAGAATCTTAAGATCTTGGCTTGACTGTAAGCACTGAGCCTTGTTTTCCCCAAGTCTAAACTGGGGACACTAATACCTGACACTTGCAGCGTTACTTCATGGGTTATGTGAGAGCATGCGTGGTATACAAGTGAGATACTGTGGACATCTCACAAGTGTTGGTTCTCTTTTCTTCTCTTTCTTCTCCTATCCCACACACAGCCTTAGAATTGTTTTCTAGTTTTTGCATAGATTTTGCCTACGTTTTTACTCAAACCACTGACATTCAGTATTGTCTGACCTTGAGATACCTTATAGAAGATCCAACCATTAACTGGTTTCCATATTTCTCTCTCAAGAGTTCAGTGACTTACAGCCTAGCTTCTCCTTTTCAGTCTATGTTTCAATCCACAGTCTTTTTTATGGTGCTGCTCCCTATGTAATAAGTGCCATTTTCAAGCACTTAACATTTACAAAGAGTGTTCAGAGCATCATGTTATATATAGCAACAATAGGATAGTCATCCACTCTATAGACCATTAAGTGGAAATGTTACGCTGTCATCCAAGGTTGCACCTTACTTTTTCCAAGGTCGTTGGTAAATGGCAGAGCTGGAATATAAACCCTGCTGTTCTGACTCTGAGTCTTGTGCTCTTCCCCGCCTTATCGCCTGCTATATCACTCTGTTTTCTTCCTGTGTCTGTTTGGCCCACCTCCGGGTTGGTTTCTGAGGTCTCTTTTTGACAGTGTTTTTGCAATAACCCTGTGTATTAGCCAGGGCTCTTTCAATTTCAAGTGACAGAAATCCCACTTAAAAAAGATTTATTGGCTCATGTACAGAGAAGGATGGGGAATAAGTGGTGTTAGGCACTGCTGGGTCTGAGGGCTCAGAGATGTCATTAGGGTTGTTTTGTTTTTTGTTTTTTTGTTTTTTTTTTTTTTTCTCCTCTCCACTTCTCAGTCCTGCCTCTTTCTGGTTTTGGCCCCATTCACTTCCTGCACATGTGTTTCCTTTTTGTGGTGGCAAACATGGCGGGCAACAACTCCTACATAGCTTTCCACTGCTTCTTATTCTAGGGGAAAGAAAGTCATGTTCTTCATCTGTCTGTATGAAATTGGCTCCATTTGGATCATGGACCTATCCATGGGGCCAATCACTGGCCAGGGTGAAGGCGTATCATGATCAGCCAAGCTGGTGTCACACATCTATTCCTTCACCCAGGAATTGGCGTTCTATGTCTGGCAGTTCATGAGGGTCGCGTCATTAGAATGGGGCAGCATGACTCAAGGGTAAGAGTCAGGGAAGGGGATACCTGAGAGCAAAGGAAAACAAAACACAATAGAAGCAAACTGCACCCCTCCACACCAGATGGCCACCAAACCTTACAGTCTAGATTGTCACCGATAATTCAAATTTCAAATATTATAAAAACTGATATATGTTTTCCCTGAATTTTTTACTTGAGATTTTATTCTTTGCAGCAAAGACTATCCACTAAATTTCATGTGATTTAATTTAATACCTGTGAAAACCTTTTCATAAAACTAAATTAGAACTCGGGAGAAAACGTGCTTGTCAGACCACACATCCTGATTTGGAGCTCATAAAACGTGATTCTGCTCAGTAAGGACAGCAGAGTTGATGGGCTTGTCGGGGGTTGGGGGTGGAGGTGGGGGTGGGGGGGCGTTGGGGGGGGGTGTCTGTCAGTTCCTCCACCTGCCCACCTACGGGACTCCATTTCTTGGCGGGGAAGGCAGCCTGCTCGAGCGCTCATTGAATATATATTTAATGGTGCGACATTTACACGATGCCAAGGAGGCTTTGAAATGACTAAATTTAAAATAGATCTTAATACCTAAAGCAAGAGAGAGAGAGCAGAAGGAAATGAAGCACATTCTGTGAGTTAAGAAGACACATTACAAGAGAGCTAAAACCAAATATGCCTGCAGATTTCCAAAATAGACACTTATTGTGTTGTTTCCCATGTTTTTGTCTCTGTCTCTTCCTTCCCCTCTACCCTAGAGGTATTGGGCAAATTAGTGAACAATAACAATGATGATAATAATAACAGCAATTACTCCTGTTCACAAAGTACTTACTCTGTGCCAAGCACTTTACCAAGATTTTTAGATACAATATCTCATTTAATCCTCACAATCACAGAATGAGTATGATCCCTGTTAATAAGATGAGGCAGGAGTTTTAGGGAGATTAAGTGTCTTGTCCAAGTTCATTCAGTTGGTGATACTTTTATTCGGTTTCTCTTTCTATTGCAACAAATTACCACAAATTCAGTGTCTTAAAACAACACATGTTGGGGCGCCTGGGTGGCGCAGTCGGTTAAGTGTCCGACTTCAGCCAGGTCACGATCTCGCGGTCCGTGAGTTCGAGCCCCGCATCGGGCTCTGGGCTGATGGCTCAGAGCCTGGAGCCTGTTTCCGATTCTGTGTCTCCCTCTCTCTCTGCCCCTCCCCCGTTCATGCTCTGTCTCTCTCTGTCCCAAAAATAAATAAACGTTGAAAAAAAAAAATTAAAAAAAAAAATAAAAAAATAAAAAAAAAAACAACAACACGTGTTTATCATCTTGCAAGATGTGGAGGTCAGAAGTGTGAAATGGGTCTCACTGGGCTAACATCAAGGTGTTGGCAGGCCTGTCTTCCTTTCTGGAGGCTCTAAGGGAGAATCCATTTTCTTACTGTTTCTAGCTTCTAGAGGCTGCCCTCATTCCTTGGCTCATGGCTGTTCTTCATCACCAAAGCCGGCAATATTAGACTGAATCCTTCTTACCCTGCCATCTCTCTGCTTTTTCCATCTTTTGCCTCAATATACCACTTTTAAGGACCCCTGGAATTACACTGGGCCCACTAGATTATCCAGGACAATCTCCTTATTTTAAGACCAACTGATTAGCAGACTTAATTCCATCTGCACCATTAGGTCTCCTTTGCCATGTAGCCAAACATATTCACAGGTTCAGCGGTTTGGGACATGGAATCTGTAGGGGCCATCATCCTTCTTTCTATAAGACTGTCCTGATTACTCTCCTCCTGATCTCCCTTGCTCCTGATCCTTGGACTTGGCATTTGAACCCTTAGTCCCAGCTTGTTCCTTCAGCACTCTCTAAAGATACTGGCTACACTCCCAGCCTCTGGCTGTTAGGCTCCTGGTACTTCTGTTAAGATGGCTCAATCCCAGACACATGTACACATATTCACAGATACACACAGACTTCCGCTAGGGAAACTTGGAACATACTGAGCTTCTCTGACTCCTCACTGAGTACACATTTGCTGAGCCCCAACTATATGCCAGAGATACAAGATCACCTCTGCCATCAAGATGCTCATAATCAGAGGGGAAACACACAGGTAAACCAGTGATCACAGACCTTGTGGTAAAATGCGCAGAGTGCTGTGGGGGCAAAGTACGGGGGTGAGGGGCATATTAGGGAAGGATTCAAATGGGGACGGACACTCGACTGGAGTCCTAAGTCATGAATAAGAATAGTAAGGCAGAGATAGAGAGGGGCAGACTCTAGACAGAGGGAACAGCACGTACATAAACATGGAGAGTACGAGAATGTGGACGCTTTGGAAATGCAACTAGCCTGGTTTGAATGGAACACAGGATCCAATTCAAGATGAGGGCCACATGGCATGAGGAGAAACCAGTTTAACTAGTTTCAGTAAAGACTAGGGTAAAGTAATAACCCCAAAGTACAACACCCCAAATAAGATAGATCTTCCCTCTCACGGAGTTGTCTTGCTAGCCTAGATTGGTGAATAGCTTTGCTATGTGATGGTCAGGAGCCACCGGTGCATAATTGAGAACAGGTCACTGCAATGTCTGGTTCCAGCTTAAGGGAACAGAAAGTGAAGAAGTCTGGGGCAGGCAATTTCCTTTTCAGCAAGTAAGGTGGGGCTGGATTAAGAGGACGTTATCAGCCATGTGACAGCATTTAAACTTTATCCTAAAAACAACAGGACATCATTAAGGGGTGACAGATTTCATTTCAAAAATGCAAATTCTAGCACCGAGCAAGAAGAGTAGACTGGACAAAGGCAAAACTAAGAAGTAGGAAATGCATTTTATAAAGATGCCTTTAGCAGAAACCCAGGGGAGAAGTGATAAGAAAAGAGTAGATGGAATTGAGTTTGTGGAAGCAAATACATGAAAGAGTTTTAAAAATGAGAAAGTATTCAATTGTTAAATGCTACAAAGATGTCAAGCAAAAAAAGGACTGGGTTTGGCATTAGGAGGTCATTGATCAGCTTGCTGAGAGGACTTTCAGGGGAGCGTTGGCACAGAAGGGGGTGGAGAATTGGAAATAAGGAATATAGAAAAATTTCCAAGATGTTTGGTTAGGACATAGGCATATAAGGTAGTAGTTTCTTTGTGGTTTTTTGTTTGTTTATTTGTTGGTTTTTGTAAATATGGAAGAGCTTGGAGATGGAAGGTTGAAGATAAATGTGAGAAAGGGGTAATTAATGAACAAAAGTGCTTAGCAGGAGGGAAAGAACAGGATCCAGGGCCCAAAAGAGGAAATAAATTCAGTGACAGAAGATAGATCCAGAGGCATAAAAAAGCCCATTTTTCCCTTCAACTGAGACATTAAGAGAAAATGCCGGAGAGGCTGCCAACCGTCAGCATAATGATGGAAGATCATAAACCAAGGGCAGTAAGGTCCATCTGTGGTCTAAGGGTTTACTTCCCTTTCAGAAAGTTAGTACTGGATGCAGGACAATTTTCAGCGATTAGTAAATTTGACCACAAGGCAAGACTATGATATGAGTGGAGTCTAACTATTACTGTGACATATAATTAATTCCCTGCGGTACGACCAGAATTATCTTAACAGCCACAAAGAGAAGGACTGGAATGTCAATTTGCTTCCTCTCAATCCTCTTCTTCTTCCCACATCCCCAAGAGTTTTCCCCTTAAGTGGATTCTGTACTAAATCATCATAATGATGGGCCCTCCTTAACTCAGTTTGTTCTTCTGCCTGTGGCATCCATTTCCGCTCTCCTAATTCACGGAGTTCCACGTTGTTATTGAAGCATTTCCCTGGGGATCTTTTAGGTGTCTACATCCTAGTTTCATTTTAGTGTCTTCATTGTATCTTTTGCATTACATCAACAGTCTGTTAGTTTCAGACTTTGCCTTATGGTACCAAGTCGATTAATATATGATTTTGAAAACGTAAATATGCACACATACGACAAAGTGCATCAAAGTCGACAGAACAAAAGAAGCGGTTTGCGTTGGCCCACAGGCTGCAAAACCATGCCGTATAATAAGCACAGCACCTATAAAGAGGAATGGGGTTTGGTTCCTGCCCACTCAAATAATGTGTGTGAATTTCTCGGTGGGATTCATTGCAGGCATCAAATGCTGGTTTTCTTTCTTTCTTCACTCTCACAGGGTTCACTTTCAAATGGGGGAGACGTAACCATGGCATAAATACTTTTAAAAGGAGGGGAAGGGAACTATAGAGAAATAGGATTCTATACATGAAGGAACAGAGACAGGAAAAAGCTCACAGCATTCAAAGAAGAATAAGTAAAAACAAGTCCACCCTGCAGTGTTCTCCAGGACCTGGTTAACAACCACATTCAGATGTTAATAAATCATTTTTACTGAAATTTTTGGGGGATGGGAGAGGCACCTGGATTAAAGTTATTTTGTTTTGCGACATCACCAAATAAGGATCTAGGCTCTTAAATGACACAGCAAATGCCCATTTTGATTTGGCTTGGTTGGCTACTTATTTATTTATTTATTTGGACAAATACAGTCTGGATTTCATTTCCCAATGTTCCTAGTGGCAAACTTCTTGGTAATATTTGAGAAACATGCTTTGGTATATGACGCTTATTACCTAATAGCCTTGTGATCTGGGTTATGTTATAAAATCTTTCTTCCTCAATTGCCTCATTCTCATAAGGTTGTTAGGATTAAATAAGATAACCATACAAAGTCCCCTGGCACATAGTAAGTGCTCAATAGATGGTAGTCACATTGGAGGAGGCAATCAAGAGGACATGACAGGCAGCTGATTTGAGAGTTGGACCCAGGCAATCAGAGGCTCCTCATTCCCAGTCCTGTCCTTGGCATATACACTCTGCCTATCATGCCCACGGTAGGAACAGCATGAGGCATCAGTAGAGACAGTCCGCCATGTATACATGCACTCTCTCACACATTTGTGAAATGCATTACATTTAGTGTGTGTATGTGGGTATGTGAGAGAATTAGAAAAGAATGTGTGTCTCCTTTCATTCTGCCACTTTATATCCATAAGAAAAAAAGAAATACTGAATAAAATGTTAACCAATTTCCCCAGATTACCTGGTCAACATAACAGTGTGTGGGGAAAGGGATACTGATAGCAGGGAGGCCCTGCAACAATGGCAACAATGGCAACAATGGCAACAATGGATTGAATATCCCTTTAAAACTAAGCTGATCCTATGATTATTGTGTTTGTTTGTAATCACAGCCACAGCTCAGGGGTAAGAAGAGTAGGCAAAGCTCTTTGCCATTACTCTAAAGTATCTAGATAATAACAATAACCCTGCTATTGAAGTAGCAAAAATTATAAGGATATCTTTTATAGCATGGTTAAAAGTGGGGAATATGGAAAAGAATTTAAATTTCCAAGAATTGGGTAAACAAACAATGACAAATTCATACAATAGAATATTTTTTATCTATAAAAATGATGCTGCAGAACGGTAGGCAATAACTTGGAAAGATATTAAAACATACTGTTAAGTGGAAACAGCAAGTTATAAAACATGTACATTCGATTATTTTTGGCTAGGAAATACCACCTATCATTTATTCACCTTGCTTGCCATCAATCACCCACGTATTGAAGTGTATGCATCAAACTGTGAAAACTAGTTATCTCAGTATGAAAAGATTATTGGTCATTTTATGTTTTATTTTCTTTTTGCTTATCTTTATTTCTTTGGTATTTTTTCTATGTTGACTATCTCTTACTTTTTGGAATGGTAAGAAAAATAAGAAAAAAATAAGAAAAATAAATACTATGGACTATAATGAGAGAGAGTCACAGTGAAAGAGAGTGAGCAACAGTGTGAGAGGGAGTATGTTTATGAAAGAAGAAAGAGAACATTCATTCAAAGACAGACTGGTGTCTCCGGGCCCGAAACTCTGGTTCTGGCTTTCAACCTACCTTCTACATTAAAGTCATTCAAGCCTTGTTTCCTGATGGATAACCAATCTTTTTGGCTATGATGTGTCTCCCTATGGCTCATACCTATAATCTGAAACTGACTCCAGCCTACGTTCAAGCCCCGCTTGGACCCCACCTCCCTAAACCTATGTAGTTATGATATGAGAAGATTTTGCTCTAACTTGGAAGTTGGACCTTAGATGATATACCTGCTGTGTCAATTTTATGATTGGTGGGGATTATTTACAATACATATACATATACATATACATATACATACACGAAGTAAACCTCTAGTTGATAATGGAGGTATAAATTAATTGCCAATTGTCATTTATTAATGCTCTTAGCACTTTTTTTTCTTGACACCTAGATCAGTTTTCTGAATTATATTACCTGCCCCTGATCCCTGGCATATATTATATAAATGTGAGTATAAATTTTTGTAAATTAAAACTTATTTGTAGATAACATTTCAGTAATTGAAATTTTAATATATTGGGAGGTGATTTTAGTATTTATAGCTTTATTCCTTAATGTTAAAAATTAAACATTCAACATTACTTTAAAGCTGGTTTTCTAAATCTTTTCACTTATTCACCGATAATGAAGAACAAAATTTAACTCATCTGGTTCAATTTTTTAAGTTTTTTTGTTTATTTCTGAGAGAGAGAGAGAGAGAGCACAAGCAGGGGAGGGGCAGAGAGAGAGAGAGAGAGGGAGGCATAGAAGCAAAATCAGAATCTGAGCTGTCAGCACAGAGCCCGATGTGGGGCTCGAACCTACCAACCAGGAAATCATGACATGAGCTAAAAATCAAATGCTTATCTGACTGAGCTACCCAGGCACCCTTCATCTGGTTCCATTTTAATGAAGGGATGGTGCTATGGGCTGAATGGGTCCTCCTAAAATTCATATGTTGAAGTCCTACCCCTCAAAATGGTGGCACTAGGAGGCAGGCTTTAGGATGTGATCAGATCATAAAGGCGAAGCCCTCCTGAATGGGATTAGTGACCTTCCCACTAAGAGACATCTTTCATCCCTTCCACTATGTAAACTTAGAGCCAAGAAACAGCTGTCTAGTAAGTGGGTTCTCACCACAGAATCAGACTACACCTTCACCTTAGATTTCCCAGCCTCCAGAACTGTGAGAAATAAATTTCTGTCTGTTAAGCCACCCAGTTTATGGTATTTAGTTATAGCAGCCCAGGCTTACTAAGACAAATGGTTTGCTGAGACATGTGCAGGGTCGAAGGAACAAAAAAGGATGTGGAGACATCCAGGAACCAGCAGTGTAGGAAGTTGTTAATTGGGTCTTAGACCTAAAGGGGCAAGAGGAGACAGTACAGCTTCTGGAGCCTAGGAAGAGCTGGTGCCATAGAAAGGGGCCACACAATGGGAGCTGTGGTTGTGGAGGACACAGCCATACCAGAAGCAAAGTGCAGGAGAGGGGTACGGGAAGAGGTACTTACTGTGTCGGTCTTTCCATTTTCCAACCTCTCATTGCCTGTAGCCAACGGGTGGCCACCTGGCAAGAAAGCCTGGGCGATGTGGTCTACAGGGGTCAGGACAGGGACCAAAAGAAGAGGATGGAGAACAAAGAGTGAATGGCAAACGGGGAAATAAAAATAGTGTATTCACTCCACACCTTTTTTTTTTTTTTTTAAACTCATTGCTATGTTCCAGACATTGGACTAAGTGTACTTGATTTGCCGAACTTAGTTTGAGGTTTGTGAATAGATGAGTTGGGCACAGCTTTAGAGGAAATCTCTGTTTTCCTGAATATTATTTCTATTTACAGTATTTCAATAGGGACAGCGCTTCGTGGATTAGACTTTCAATGAGCTTTGCTACCTTTTGCTTGTGCTTGCTGTTCTACATAATGGCACACTTTGAAAAGCCATAAGTATAGAACAGGCACGACTTTGTATAATTAAGCTCAGGAGTAAAATCTTGGAATTTTACATAAGGGATGTTTCTTGGCTCTTTGTTGGCTTTTAAGAAAAAGGACAAATAAGGACACAGAACACAGGAGATAGGAGGCAGGAACCAAAGCAAATAACTTAATGAGCTATTCAAGAGGGAATTCACAAACTGCTTCCTAAGCCTTGATGAGAAATATGGAGGCATGTTGGTGAGGAGCTCATATTATTATTACTGGGAACATGTTGTATGGAGAAAGGCAATGGGTTCTCAAAAAAGAAACATTCTGATAAAAATCAGAAATTACAGAACATGTTGCTTCATTCAGAGCTATACAATCCACACCATGGAGTACTGAATCGGCTGTATTCTGTCCTCTGGCAATTTTGGAAAACATTTCATTGCTTTTTAAGCACTATCCCCTTCCCTCCCTTCAGAGAGGCCAAGCAGAAGACTTTGGATAGTACATCTTATATCACACAGTTGATTAATTTTTTTGCTACTTTATAGAAACTAGTATTTCTTAATGAATGTATAAGGTTTGAAATTTAGAATATCCACCTTCTGATTCAGGTTCCGTCACTGTGTAAACTTGGACACGACACTTCATTTCCCAGGGCCTCAAGTTCCTCATCTGGAGAGATCAGCTGGAAAACACAGGGTTTACCTAAGCTTTATGAAGTGATTAAATACATGAGTTGTAAAGTAAATTGTATCAGCACGTATCTATGTGTACATGGTCCCACTTGCAAATAGGGGATCAATACCATTCATCAGATTCCCCAAGAACTTTGTGTTCCCTAAAAACAATTATACAAATCTGAATCAAAAATATTAAGCAGACCCCATTTAATTTTAATTTTTAATTTTTTGAGAGGGAGAAGGTGCACACACGCACAAGTTGGGGAGAGGGACAGAGGGAGAGAGAGAGAGAAAAAGAGAGAGAGAGGGAGAGAGAGAGAAGAGAATCTCAAGCAGGCTCGATGCTTAGCACAGCTCAGAGCCTGACGGGGTAGGGGGGCTCGATCTCACAACCCTGGGATCATGACCTGAGCCTAAATCAAGAATCAGACACTCAACTGACTGAGCCACCCAAGAACTCCAGGAAGACCCTATTTTAAACTAAGAAATTCTACAACTTCATAAAAAATCTTTGGTTTACATAGCAATTTCAGAGCTGTCTCAAGTCCTTTTCTTGAGCTTCAATTTATAGCGGTTTTGCCAATTCTAGCTTTAAGCTTCTATTCTCTTCCCAGTTTTAATGATCTATAACCAAATAAATCAGATTTTTAACAAGGAGATAAGCCATCAAATATATTAGAAATATTCACGTTTAGAAGATCATTTTTAATATTAGAAACATTCACATTTAAAAGATCATTTTTACAATATAAGTAAATATGCCCTATTTAATCTGTTTTAAAAATCATTTTAATATTTGGTTTCTCATAACATGCAAGGAACTGTAGCTTGAGATATTTAATAGAATTTTGGAGTAAGAAGTTCTTGCAGCAGCACTGTCTGAAAGAACTTTTTGAGATAATGGAATGTTCTATAAATTTGTACTGTCTGATACAATGGCTGCTAGTCATATCTGGCCACTGAGAACTTGCAGTGTGGCTAGTGTGAATGAGGAATTAAATGTTTGATTTAATTTAATTTAATTTAAATTGTCACACATGGCAAATGACTACCACATTTGATAACATAATCTTAGAGAATGCCCCATGTAATACATATCAGGAGCTAAAAACCTCACGGCACCTCCTGTGATGCAGAATTTCTCAACAGAAACACTGTTGAATAGGGCCAGATAATTCGTTGTTTGCAGGGAGGGAGGTTGCCCTGTGCACTGGAGTGTATTCAGAAACATCCCTGGCCTCTCCCCACTAGATGCTGTTATTACTTGATCCCCAGACGTGACAATGTCTGCAAACATTGCCAGTTGTCCTCTGGAGGTTATAGTCGTCCCAGGCTGAGCACTACTGCCTTTAAGTAAGTTTTCCTTGAGCTTTGTCTTGAAAGTACTCAGGGACGAGGCACCTTACCAGATGGACCAATGCTGTATTGGATTCTTGAAATTATTAGGACATTACTCCACATAAGTGGATGCCCATAAAGTCTCTTCTCTGGACTTAGTTCTTGCTGGCAATTCTAGTAAACTCTTTGTTGAGGAAGAAGGCGGAAATAAACAAGCTAGTTGAAATGTGTATTAACAGGAAGCTCAACACATAGTGGTTAAGAGTGTGAGCTCTAGAACTAGAGACAGAGGTTCAATTTCTGGTTTTGTCAGGAGCTAGCTGTGAGTCACTTGTAAGGTAATTCAGTTCTCTGTTTCTTAGATTTCTCACTTGTAAAATAGGAATGATAATAGTAATGAGAGTTGTTTTAGAATTACATGAGAATGTGAATAATATGCTTGGTTATTATTATTTTAAGTAATAATGACAAGAATATTCTACTATCGTGTTGTGTTACTTGTTATAATATTTTACCACATGTGATCCTCCCAATGATTTTATAGATAATGGTGTTCCATCTGATAAATGAAAAATGTGGAGGCTCTCATAATTTCAGTGGTGTGCCCAAGTACATGCTTGGTGAGTTGAGAAAGCTAGATTCAAACCCAGTTCATTCAGTTCCAATGTTAGTGTTCTTTCTGCCATACACAAAGAATTCTGCCTGATCTCACCATCTTACATTCTGTGTCTGTGAGGGATCAGTCTATGTGTACCAGGTATGGAGAGTTTTACATAGTCATCAGGGATTTATTTATGTAACCATTGGAAGGGCCAAGGTGTGAAAGTCAGAGAAGCAACCCTCCATGATCTCAGCATGAAACACCAAAGCCAGAAATTCTCAAGAACTGGTGTAAAGCTGTTGTGAAGCTGCATCTGACCATGTATCTAGACACAATCACCTCTGCAGGATAAGGCCTCTGCTTCTCTTCTGCTTCCAGATATCTCTCACTGATGCTTTTACCTGGATTCTGCAGAGAATGGCATTCTGGGAAATGTAGTTCCTGCTTTGTTTCTGCAATGCAGAGGAGACGTAGATGGGGATGGTAGTGATTCTGAGCTGGCAACCAAGAATCCAGCACCTAGCTAAGGCATTCACATAGTCACCAGTGGATTATATGACCCAGGGTGATATGTGGGAAAGGTCATGAGACCAAATGCTCCCTTTAGCACCAATAATTATCAGTGAGTAAGTCATTTCACCTCTCAGGCTCTTTGCCTATCAGAATTAAGTAAAATAACACACAGTGAATGATTCTCACAGAATCTGGAACACAGCGAATGCTCAGTTAGTGTTGGTTGTTGCTCTGCACAGCTATAGACAGACAGGTATATTCTGAAGGCTATTTTCCCTGAGTGTTCTAAATGGTTCAAGGGAGATGATTTTGGGGCAGAGGTTACTAGTTGCCCCAATATCCACTCTTCCTTTCTTCCACAGTGATAGCCTGATGAAGATCGTATTTCTGGCCTCTTTTGAAGCTCACATTCTCACCTGCAGCTGTGGGGGGAGGTGCTGGTGTACCTTCCAAGTCTGGCCTTTGAAGGGAACTGGGCTCGTGTTCCTCGTCTTCTCCCTCTTTTGGCTGACTGGGATGCCGCCATGTTGGTGACAGCCAACTGTGGGCTAGCAGCCATGGATTGAAGGCAGCAGAACATCAAGCCAGAAGGAACTGGGCTCCTTGTCCCTCTGGGACTGAGTGTCAGCCAAGACAGCTTGGGCTCAGACTACTAAGTGAGTGAGAAATACACTTCTGTCTTGTTGCCACCACTGAGGCTTCTTTGCTGTAGCAGCTTGGCCTGTCTTCTAACTATACACCATTGGATGCAGACACTCCTACATAATTCCTCAATTATTACATGAAGGCAGCTTTCTGTAGGGGTGTGAATGCTCACTTGAGACAGATTTCAAGCCAGAATGGCCAATATCTCACTTACCCAGCTAATTTTATTTGAAAGACAGGTCCTGAAAATGGTGGGTGAACAACAAAAGTGCAAAAAATCCAGGAGAGGCAGAGAAGCGTCTGGAACCAACGCTGAGGGAGCTCATATACCTAGCAGGGGAAGCAGGCAGCCCTTTAAAACTACAAGGTGTACTGTCCAAGATGACAGTACAAGAGGGCTGCTAATAAATGCTTTCAGTGAAGAATTCAGGGACATTTCTTGGCTTTCACGAATAGTGCTAGTATTAAAAACAAACAAACCTGACGAATAGAGCAATGCTTCCCTCAGCTGAATGACTGGGTGATCATCTGTGCTTAGCAGAGCAGCAAGCGTGCTTCCAATAATCATAATTTAAAGATTCCAAGTGATAAAAGCATCACATTGAAATATCTGTTGTCTGAATGCTGCCCTGGCTACACAGACACAAAGAAGTGAAAGGTATTGCTGCAGTCACTGGGATCTCGGCTGGCACGATTATCGTGGCATTTACTACGTTGTAACCTCATCCGTTGTATAGATGTCCTTTCTCTAGACTGTGAGCCCTCTATGAATTATTTGCCTTTGTACCTTCTGCTCCTATAATGGTCAATAAATATTTAAATGGATGAATCTGTTCAACCTCTTTACTTTTCTGTGACTTGTTCAAAGTCAAAATTAATAATAGAAAAAAATCTGATTGTTTTTTTTCTTCTGTGTGAAGAGTTCTATTTTTTCCAGGGGACGAATGGCTAAATCTCTTATTAGGCATCCGCTAACCCAGATGCACACACGCACACAAACACCAAGGCATATAAGCAAACACAAAACACATGTAAACACAGAGTCCCACACAGCACACACAAATTCACACACAAAAACATGAGTTCTACATTTGAATTTCAGGCAAATGATGAGCAATATTTTAGGATAAATGAGTTTTAAATATTGCATACACAAACACACATATGGGGCGTACTTACCTGAAAAGAATTATTTGCTGTTTACTTGAAATTCAAATTTTACTGTGTGCCCTATATTTTTATTTGCTAAGTCTGGCAACTCTACCATGAACATACACATGGATATATG